>NC_041381.1:317642082-317652233 GCF_002162155.2 Triticum dicoccoides | reverse complement strand
GGGCTCCAGAAACCCAAGGGAAAAAGGGCTAGGTGAGGCAAATGGTAAAACCAAGGTTGGGCCTTGCTGGAGGAGTTTTATTCAAAGCGAACTGTCAGGGGGGTCCCATAAATCACCCGACCGCGTAAGGAACGCAAAATCCGGGAACATAACACAGGTATGACGGAAACTAGGGCGGCAAGAGTGGAACAAAACACCAGGCATAAGGCCGAGCCTTCCACCCTTTACCAAGTATATAGATGCATTAATTAAATAAGAGATATTGTGATATCCCAACCAAAATCCTGTCCACCATGGAGCAATCTTCAACTTCACCTGCAACTAACAACACTATAAGAGGGGCTGAGCAAAGCGGTAACATAGCCAAGCAACGGTTTGCTAGGAAGGGTGAAAAAGGTTAGAGGCTGACAAGGCAATTTGGGAGGCTTGAAGAGCAAGTGATAGGTAGCGCAGCATAGTGATAGAACGAAGCAACTAGCATAGCAATGATAGTAGTGAGATCTAGGGTAGCGGTCATCTTGCCTGAAATCCCGCAAGGAAGAAGAACGAGTCCATGAAGAAGATGAACGGGCGTAGTCGAACGAATCCTCACAATCGCAACATTACCGGAACTAAGAAGCAACACCGGAAAGAAACAAACAACATGGTAAATACACAAGCATAAACATGGCATGATGCACAACAAGTATGATGCATGTCCGATTTAAATGAGGCATGGCATGGCAAAGTGCAACAAACAACACTACAAGGTAAGTGGAGCTCAATATGCAACGAGTTGCATATTGACAAAACACCACATCCGAGTTATTTAGTTCGCTCTCGTTTAGGTACACAACAATGTTAAATGTTGTTAAACATGGCAAGAGGTGAGGAATAAGTAAACTAACTATTTAGGCAAGTTTAAATGAGGCCGGAATAACAAACAACAATTCCGAAAAATCGTCATGTCCATATTTCAAATTTGGTCCTGTTCTTCCTAAACCATATTTTAGAGTTCTTAAACAGCAAAAGCAAGTGCACCAAGTTAAACTAGGCATTTTTCCACCCCATTTACATATAAAGTTTATTAAAATTGGAGCTACGGTTATTTAGTTATGAAATAAATCATTTTAACATGGCATTTGAGCAAATTTAAACAAACAGCATTTTAAACATTTTAAACATGGATGAAAATGGCATAATGTGAAACTAGATAAAAAACTAAGTATTTTACATATATAAATTATTTACATATGATGCACGGTTTGTGAATTATTTAATGCATGAACAACAGGGGTTTTTCTGTAAAACTGTAAATCTATGGATAAATAGCAAAATCGCAGGTCAGGAAAAAAAATGATATCGGGCCGAAACTGGTGCATGCTGGGCTGAACAGAGTGGAGGGGCTGTGGGGAGCTCACCCATGGGCTCGGCCCAGTCGGTGGAAGAGGATGCAGGCCAGCTGGCTTGGGTTGGACCTTGGAGGCTTGGCTGGAGGCGATCTAGGCCTCATGGTCCACGCGTGCGCGGTCAACGCACGCGGTCGAGCGCTCGTTCCCGAGCGGTTGCTCGATGCAGCGTGAAGCAGAGGCAACGACGGCAGCAGGTGGTGGACTCAGGCGGCGGCTGCGCAACGCGCTCCTGCAGGACATGAGTGCGAGAAAGGTTCAGGGAGGAAGAGGGGAAAAGAGAAGGAGGAGCAGGGCACACGGCGACCTGCGGGGCTTCACCGGCGACTGAGCGACCGGAGGCGGGGAAGGCGTTGAGGACGACCCGCAGCGATGGCTTGTGCGGGACTCCGGCGAGGAGGAGGTCGAGGCTGGCGCGCGGGGCTCAGGGACAAGCGCGCCCCTCGGGCAGAGGCGCAGCGGCTCTTCTCGTTGCAGGGGAAGCAGATGGCAGCGGTAGTGACTTGGCGGAGGGCGGCGCTGGAAGCAGAGGAACGACGCGATGACAAGGGTGGCGTGCTGGCGTGAGGCGACAAGGAGCACGGGAAAGGCCGGATCCAGGCGCTAGAGATCGTCGGGGTCCCGTTCCCGGCCGGATCGAGCAGATGCGAGGTCGTCAGGGCGGCGAGCTCCTGTTCGAAAAGACACAGAGAGAGAGAGATGTGAGGCGAGGGAGAAAACAGAGAAGGAAGAGGAAGGAGGCAGGGGAGCGAGGATGGCCTGGCTGGAGAGGTCGGCGACACGACAGCTAAGGGGAGCAGCGCGGCTGCCGGTGTCGGAGACGAGCGGGAGGAGGGTTGGTGCCTCGCGAGCTGCTCGGGGTGAGGAGGTGGGCGCTGGAAGATGCGGTTGGATGGATGGATCGATGGAATTCGGTGGGGATTGGCCGGCATTGAAATCTAGGGAGACCAGGTGGCTGCGGGATGGATCCCGAGAGAGTGGCGGCGGGGAGGAGGATTGGATGGGACACGGGTCCTTAATTTTAGGGTTGGACTAGTTTATATATAGCATGCGGATTAGAGTAGGGACTAATCCAGTCCGTCCGATCAAAATCGAGCGGTCGAGAATAAATAGGTTAGGTGGCCCAAATAAGAAACCGGAGATGTTTTATAGATGTTTGGGGATGATCCGGACCCAACGGTCACGACAACCAGGTTCGAGTTCGGGGGAGTTTCGGACGCAGACGCGAGGGGGTCTGAGAGAGGATAAGTTGGTTTGACAAGAGGGAATGGAAAACCCGGTTGGTCTCGGAACGGCCAGCAAAAGCAAGGGGGGACACGGCAACTACGAGTGGATGCAAGTTTTATGAAAACGATGCCGATGCAATGTGCATGATGCCATGAGATGAAATGCATGACAAGAACAAAATGCAAAACAAAAGACAAAAACCCAACCACGAAGGAAATATCATATCGCATCTCCGGAAAAAGGCAAGAGTTGGAGTTACGAATATGGAAAGTTGTATCCGGGGCGTTACAGGATACCCAACCGGTCTCTTGGTTGAAAAGGGAAATAATGGGAAAACGCAGTACAAACTGGATAAGGAACATATCTATTATTGGTTGAAAAAAGAATAGAAAGTGGCGGCTGGTGGACAAGTCAACAGAGTATGTCCAGGATTAGATTTGCTGCCATCACATAGTATAAGGTCTCCAGGATTAGATTTGCTGCCCTCACATAGTAAAAGGTCTCAGGATTAGATTTGCTGCCCTCACATAGTAAAAGGTCTCAGGATTAGATTTGCTGTCCTCACATAGTAAAAGGTCTCAGGATTTGATTTGCTGCCCTCACATAGTAAAAGGTCTCAGGATTAGATTTGCTGCCCTCACATAGTAAAAGGCCTCCAGGATTAGATTTGCTGCCCTCACATAGTAAGAGGTCTCCAGTATTAGGTTTGCTGCCCTCACATAGCGTGAGCAAGCTCAGCATCACCACTTTATGCCTCCTTGTAGGTACATTGTGCTGATGCGACCACTGTCGCATGTCCTTATACCAACCTTTTGCTGTTTTTTTTGCGGGTAAACCAACCTTTTGCTGTAAGGGCGCATGTAAAATGAAGCGATCACACTGTTACCTTAGAGACATGTCTAACCAGTGTTATTGTTAATCTAATGCCTCCAGTGATAAGATGCAATTAAACTGTGTTACAAATGGCACTCCTGCTGTTTTCCCCGGTATGATAAGTAAGTTGCTCCTTTACGCTGCTGAGTGTCCTGGTGTCCCCATGATCCCATGCCCTTAAACCAACTCTTTAGCTGCTGTTGATTTACTGTGTCTGGTAAACAAGCAATGCCACCATTAAAGTAATCTATATCTGAGGAATCTCATTGTTGGTCATAATGCTTCTGGTAACATGAAGCATTGCTGACGTTTTAAAATTTCTACTGTCCTTGCGTGATTGCCATGAACATAATTAAGATGCTTCTTTTCATTTTGTATATGTTTCGTATATTCTTATTGACCAGCAACTGTTTACTTTCTATCATTTTGTGTAGATAGGGATATCCATTTCACCTTGTTGCTATTGTGACCTTTTGGTGAACTGCACAAAACACTTTTTTTTGGAATGAGTGTCTTGTGCAGTTCAACTAAAATGTCACGTGGGCAACATCTCTCAATTTTGGTGGAACTGCACAAAATGGTTAAACTAAAGTGAAACCATGCTCTCATGTCTCCTTGTTTGTGCTATGCAAACATGCTGTTGCAAACAGGAATACTCTACTACAGATGTTGTGACGGTCAAGAGCAACATCTCTCAATTTTGGTGGAACTGCACAAAATGGTTCAACTAAAGCGAAATCATGCTCTCCTGTCTCCTTGTTTGTGCTATGCAAACATGCTGTGCAAATAGGAATACTCTACTACAGATGTTGTGACGGTCAAGAGCATTCGCCAAGTTCTTCGATTGTATGACATGGCTAGCCAAGATGGATTTAATCCCGATATTCACTTTATCAAAAGGCTCTAATGGGTTGGTTCTGAATCTTGCAAGCTGGGAATCAGTGAGATGTGTAGGCATCTTTGTTGTACTTATTATTTGAATCTTATTTGTTGGTTCTGAATCTTGCAAGCTGGGAATCAATGAGACGTGTAGGCATCTTTGTTGTACTTATTATTTCGATCTTATTTGTTAGTTCTGAATCTTGCAAGCTGGAAATCAATGAGATGTGTAGGCATCTTTGTTGTACTTATTATTTGGATCTTATTTGTTGGTTCTGAATCTTGCAAGCTGGGAAACACGACATGATGATGCAGAGGACAGCAAACATAACAAACAATTCAAACTTGGTAGTATTATCTTTGTGAAAGTGCGACAAATGTGCTGATCGTGTGCATCCTGAGAATAATAATTCTAATTGTTGTGCATGTTGGTCCCGTGGCACTGATAGAACGAGCCAATGCATTGCTTGTTTTAAGTATAAATTTCTACTAAAGCTAATTAAATTTAGGTAAAGTGACCACTAACTCCTGTTATTATAGTACCAACACAGACCCGCTCGTGAACCGACGTGTGGCCGGAGTAGGTTTCTTAATGGAGGCGTTTGAATGCGCTGAGGGTGCATCTTTTGTCGGGCGTGCAGCGGACGAGGGAGGGGTAGTAACTGTTGTCACCTGTACACACTCAGCTTACTGTTGAATCCAGTTCCCCAAGAGCTGAAAAACGAACTGTTGCCGCCGCCTACACACTCATTCACTCGAAGAGACTCCAATGGCGATCCGAGGGGTGAGCCTGCTGGATATGGACTTCAGCAAGGAGTTAGTTCGCCGTTCAGTCCTATGGCTGCACCAAGTTGAATGTGATGTACACCAATGATACGGACTCGGTGAAGCTCTGCCTCGCCTCAGTCCTATGGCTGCACCAGGTTCTGGAGCATTCGCCCGTTTCATCGGCAGCGCCGACTACACCTTCGCTACGGTGGAGAGAAGGAGGAACGTGACGATTCGGCCATCTGGTGCAACAAGCTTGTCGACATCCAGAAGCAATACAAGGTCATCAGCAACGGGCAGGAGAAGGACTCCGTGGTTGACCTCGCTGAGACCATCATCGACCCCTGATACGCCAACATGAAAGAAGACGACCTGAACATGTGGGAGGTACCTCTGAATCTAGCCTACATAACCTACGCGGCCAAGGACGCATACGCATGCTACGACATGTACAGGCAGATCTTGGACATGAGGGCGTGTCTGCTTCCCGTAACCGACGAGTACACCGACAGCCGCAGCATCATGATCAAGCGTGCCAAGAAGGTCTAGATGTTGTACTTTATCTATTTATAAGCACCTTTATCATCTGAGTGTTTCATGCATTAGCCTATGTGTCATAATTATCTGTTTTGTCCGAAATATTTCTTTTAAGAACCCATTAACCTGATTGCTTTTTTAGTGGCTATTTGCTAATGTATGTAAACTAGTTCACTTGTCCGTAAAAAAACTAGTTCACTCGGCTGCTGTGCTTTGAATCTCCTTCCTCCCAACATATTCCTCTCCTCAGGTGGACCCAGCAGGTCTCTGAATTTTCTCCCACTTTCTTTTTTGATGTAAACTAAGTGTTCTCCCAGTACTTTCCCCTAGAACCAACTCAACCGTCCCACGTCTAGCCTAAAAATAATAATACCCCACGTACTATTAACTCATCAAATTAAAATGATATTTTATTTCGTAAGTTGAAAGTTCTTACAAATAATAATAATAATTGTTTATATATAACTTGCCAAGTTAACTCCTAGTGATTGCGTACATAAGCTTGCAAAGATTTTACTGACGTGCAATCATGTGTTTATGTTTTTATAACATTTCTCCGTCTAGCCCAACATGATATTTTCACCCAGCCCAGCAAGTCCGCAGATTTTGAGAAAAATGCAAATGGGATTTAAACGGGCTGCATAGATGCTACATCATTGTTTCACCCAGCCCACCAAATGGACTAAAAAACAAATGGACTGGCTGACATGTGGGCCAGTAGGTCGAAGCCTAAGAAGGCGTTGGATTTACATCCAACGACCGACATTCTTCTTCAATCTCTCATCTTCTTCCACCAGCACTGCCGGAACCTCCTGCTCCAGCCTTCGGCGTCCAGCGGCGTTGTTTTGCGCTTCTCAGCGAAACGCTACCCCGCCGACGGCCAGGCCATCCCTCCACTCTGCACCTCCTGTTATTCTCTGCCAAGTGTAGGCCCACCCCGCACCCGAACCAGTCAAGTTTCCCACTCCTCTCCGTCTGCGACTCCACTGCCGCGTCTTCCCCATCTCCGGGTCATTCTAGTCTAGGGCCTTGCCGTCGTCCACTGCCTTGGTGCGCTCGGCGCGGCGTGGTCAACATACGGGAGTCATCGGAAGAGGACTGTACGTGGAGAGCCTGACGGCTAGGACCCACGAGGTCCATGGTCGCACGCAAGGAAAGTTCCTCCTTATTACGCACTGTACGTGCACTGTACGTGGGAAGGGCTTCTGTATTTCGCGAATAAAACATCCCCACCCCCCCCGCTGATAGGTCGGACCCACCAGCTATATCTTCGCACGCAAGGAAGTGCCTCCTTATTACGCACCAAAAAATGAATACCCCCTGCTAGCTGGGACCCACCATAGTGGGTGGCTGACTTGTGGGACTACTAAGTTGACGAGGACGGAGGGCTTTGTCAACTTAGTCAATATGAACGATTCTAGCTCTAGTGACCATACGATGTCCATCCAACGGCCATAGTGCTTCTTTAACCTCTGGTGTTCTTGCTCTAGCCGCCCAAAGCAGCGCCGGTCGTGCCGCGTGCTCCTACCTCTCATGGCCGGCTGTGATGCCATGAAGGCCTCACCGCCCCCTACTACTCCCACCGCTGGCCCAGGGTATCCCTCTACTCACCCACACCCCCTGTTATTCTGCGGCGACAGCAGCTTCACGCCGCAGCTGAACCAGTGAACCCTTGTACTCCTCTCCGCGTGGGCATCCACTGCCGCGTCTTCCCCGGCTCCTCGTCGTCCCCTTCCTAGGCCTCGCCGTCGTCCACCGCCTTGGTGCTCTCGGCGCGGCGTGGTCAATGTGGTCAACGACCGACTTCCATCGGAAGAGTACTGTACGTGGAGAGGCCGACAGCTGGGTCCAAGGCCACAGCCCAGTTTTTTTGTGATTTGCCAAGTAAGTCGCTTTGTCAGGCCTGTTGGGCTGCAAATCTTTCAAGACGAGGAGAGCTTCATTCGGCTGGCCGAGAAAATGGCCTATCAGTAATGAGAAATGGGCTGTACATTTTTAAAACACATCAAACCGGCAATTAGTTTCAAATATCTTTTTTTCATTTCGAGATTTTAAATTACATTAATTTTTATGCGTGGAGAATTTGTTGGATTTTATATTGATATACATTTATTTTTAAAATCAGTTTGAATGCGAGTCGAAATTTCGGGATTAAAAACAGTTCGGACCGCACCGAAATATGCAAAATTTCGTATAATTTTTTAACCGTGGCCACAATAGGGGCTGTAATGCTAACAAAAAGAATATGGGCTCCAAACAAAACCTTAAGAATTAGCAAATGGGCTGTAAATTATTAGAAATAATGGCAGATGGGCTGTATGATGTTTTCCACAAATTTGAGGCTTTCCTTAAAAAAAGGTTGACGCACAAGCAGTGACTGTTGGATGGCCATCCATCGGCTGTCGTGCTTCTTCAATCTCTGCTCTTCCTGCTCCAGCCGCTCAAACAAGCGCCGGCGGGAGTGCCTGCTCCCTCCTCCCCATGGTCGGTTGTGCTGCCGCGCAGGCCTCACCGCCCCACCGTACTCCCATCGCTGGCCTAGCCATCGCTCTACTCACCCACACCTGCTGTTATTCTCCGGCGACGGCAGACGAACCAGTAAACCCTCGTTCAGTCATACTCCCCTCCGCGTCGGAAACAACTGCAGAGTCTTCCCTGCCTCCGTGTCGTTCCCTTCCTAGCCTCACCGTCGTCCACCGCCCTGGTGCTCTCAGCGTGGCCTAGTCAACGTGGTCAACGACCGACATGCATCTGAAGTGGACTGTATGTGGAGGGGCCGACAGCTGGGTCCACGGCCGCACGCAAGGAAATGCCTCCTTATTACGCGCAAAATAATGATTCCTCCACCTGACATCGGGGACCCACCGAAAGGGCCTCAGTATTTCGCGAAAAAACCGTTACCACCGCTGACAGCTCAGACCCACCAGCTATATCTTCGCACGCAAGGAAGTGCCTCCTTATTACGCACAAAAAAATGAATACTCCCCCTATTAGCTGGGACCCAGTATAGAGGCAGGCTGACTTGTGGGCCTACTAAGTTGACAGGGACAGAGGGCTTTGTCAACTTAGTCAATATGCACGATTCTAGCTCCAGTGACCGTACAATGTCCATCCAACGGCCGTAGTGCTTCTTCAACCTCTGGTCTTCTTGCTCCAGCCGCCCAAACCAGCGCCGGTCGTGCCTCGTGCTCCTGCCTCCCATGGTCGGCTGCGATGCGGCGGAGGCCTCACCGCCCCTACTACTCCCACCGCTGGCCAGGCCATCCCTCTACTCACCCACACCCCCTGTTATTCTGCAGCGACGGTAGCCTCACACCGCAGCGAACCAGTGAACCCTCGTACTCCTCTACGCATGGGCATCCACTGCCGCGTCTTCCCCGGCTCCGCGTCGTCCCCTTCCTAGGCCTCGCCGTCGTCCACCGCCCTGGTGCTCTCGGCGCGGCGTGGTCAACGTGGTCAAGGAACGGCTTCCATCGGACGTGGACTGTACGTGGAGAGGCTGACAGCTGGGTCCACGGCCGTAGCAAGGAAGTGCCTCCTTATTACGCGGAAAATAATTATTCCTCCACCTGACAGCGGGGACCCACCGGACAGGCCACCATATTTCACGAAAAAAAGTTTCCCCCATGACTGCTGGGACCCGCCAGCTACACCTTCGCATGCAAGGAAGTGCGTCTGGGCAAAAAAAAACGATTCGCCCCTAACCGCTGGGACCCACCAGCTACATCTTCGCACGCAAGGAAATGCGTCCGGGCAAAAAAAAATGATTGACCCCCCTGACTGCTAGGACCCACCAGCTACATCTTCGCATGCAAGGAAGTGCCTGACAGTCGGGACCCACCTGGTCGAAGCGTACGTAGCGTTGTCATTCTGGTCGTGAACGTGTACGTACATACTGGTCGATGTAGAGGCGCGCACGTGTTGTAGATGTAGAGGCGCGCACGTGTCGTAGTAGAGGCGTGCACGTAGCATGTACACGTACGTACAGTGGCGAGGGTGCAAGAAAGAAAATACGGCCACGTACGTACATACGGGCAGGGTCTCTAACGCCTATCGTGCATATGTACATGGCTGGGTCGGAACAGAGAAACAACATCGTCATCGTGTTCATGGGGAGCCAACCGGCTGGGCCAGAACAGAATGTGTGGTCGTGTTCATCGGGAGGGCTTGGACGGAACAGGCGATGGAAACGAGGCCTGGCGTACCGCACAGCGGAGGAAACGGCCTTGTGTTCGACCGGCCACGTTCGAAACGGGGTCCTGTTGATCGGGAGGGGCCTGGCGTACCGCAAAACGGAGGAACCGGACCTCCTACGGTCGAAACGGGGGTCCTGTTGATCAGGGGGGGTGTGGCGTACCGCAAAACGGAGGAAACGGACCTCCTACGGTCGAAACGGGGGTCCTGTTGATCGGGAGGGGTGTGGCGTACCGCAAAACGGACGAAACGGACTTGTGTTGGAGCGCTACGGTCGAAACGGGA
>NC_041381.1:317619242-317641870 GCF_002162155.2 Triticum dicoccoides | reverse complement strand
TCCACGGGCACCCCTCCATCGTCTACTGTTCATCCAGTCCTCCACACCACGGGGTCCTGTTCAACCACCCCTCCACGGCCACACCTCCACCGTCTACTGTTCATCCAGCCCTCCACATCACGGGGTCTTGTTCATCCAGAGGCAATGCCATCGCTCACTGTTCATCCAAACCCCCCTCCCCCCGCAACACTCACTGTTCATCCCAGAGGCAGCATCGATCGGCTTCAGTTAGCAGCAGTAGCGAAGGAATCGCTCCATCGAGTTCAGTTAACAGCCATCGATCGATCGCTCGGGTTCAGTAACGCGTAGCCTGCAGTGCAATCGCTTAGGTTCAGTTAGAGCCCAACGCCTCGCTCGGCTTCAGTTAGAGCCAACGCCTCGCACACACGCGCGTACCTGTACGAGAGAAACGCGCATCGCTCTCCCACCGTAACCGGCAACTCCCCGAAATTTTCCTCCCCCTCGCTTCTACCACGGGTTTTTCCGTCATGGACGGCCCAAAGAATGTCATGCAGCTGCGTCTCTGGCCCGCCCAGGACGAAAAGCCCATTTTCTGTCATGATTTTTTGTCATAGAAGTAGGAGCCCACTACATCTATGATGATACCGGGTTTTGTCACAATTATCGTCATAGAAGTGTCATATGTATGACAGAAAAAAATTTCGTTCGGCCCAAAATGTCACGGATGTGTCTTTTTTTGTAGTGATACTCTAAGGCACCTAGGGTCATAATAATAGCTCCAACATATATATCGAGGCAATAGAGTACCTCAACTCAGCAATTAGTGTGGTTAATCTGGCCCAAAGAAACATTGGAATCAGAAGGAAAGGATTTTGCAAATGCATCAGATTGTTTAGAAACCTGGGATGACTCGGACGGCATAACGGTTGTAATTGCTCAAAAAAATTGAGACATCCTGCAAAAATGGTGGCATAACCACTCGATCATCATAATATCAAGGTTCCGTGACCAACTGTCAATACACGAAGTAGTAGAAATTGAACTGAGACTTGAGTCCATCAATCTTATAAGTCTATGGATTAGTAACATGTGATCCTGATAGAAAGAAGAGAAAGCCTAGTTCCTTAACCTCGTAGGAAAGATAAGATGACTCGAATCAGAAGGGCATAAGGTAAAGGAGTAAAAAGAGCCTTGCGTTCCCTTCCACAATCAATTCCCTTACATATCTAAAAAAATTCTAGACTCAACTTCGACCAGTTTGGCTTGGTAATCCTACAAGCAGTCAGGCTCTGATACCAAAGCTGTCAGGACCCCGATCCTAAGTCACACCGATCTAGCATGTAACACATCATATCACTTTGCGGCCTCATGCACGGTATTCCCACGGGTGCCACCTTACCTGGCCCGGGACCGTTTGCGCCTTTTGGCTCACGTATATGATAGTACCGCTAGCATCCATATGACAAAGAACCCAGGCTGACATGACTAGTCGTAAACCCAAGGTGGCGCTAAATTACAGGGACAGGCATACATGACCCAACAACGAACATGTCGATCAACAACGTATGAACCCAAGTCATAGCAAGCTACAAGGACTTAAAGGAACAATGTGTGACATTTCCCTGAAGGGACAGACACAGGAACGAAGAAGGACACATGCCAGCTAGCCTAAGTGTTTCGGAGCAGTAGCAAGCTACCATGGCTCAGTGGAAGCACTAGGAGACATTTCCCGATAAGAGAGGCTGCCAAGAATAAACAACTAGGTTGTCGGATCCCACACATACCGAGCATTTCAATAACATACACACAATATGCTCGATATGTGCAAATACAACATGGCATCACAAAAAAACTCTACGACTCAAAATGTTGCTGCTTAAAACTTTAGCTAGGTGTAGCGAGCCTGTTAAATTCGCTGTCGTTTATGTTGTTTCTGAACTTTATGCTATGCGGTCAAAACTGGATGCCTTTTGCTTCTTATGGCGTAGGGTGTATGGCATTGTATGTCATATAGTGGCTGGTACCTCGATTATGGTTATATCATGAATCAAAGATCTATGTGTAATTGGAAGGTACTTTGTTGGAATGTTCGTGGTCTAAACTTTGAACTACGACAGCGTTCTGTTAGAGAGAAAATTTCTGAAAGCCAGTGTGCGGTTGCTTGCTTGCAAGAAACTGAGTTATCTGATTGCTCTCGTTCATTAATTAAGAGCATTTGTCCTATGGGCTTTCATCAGTTTATTGAGTCACCCTCGAGAGGAGCCTCAGGTGGGATTCTGATAGTATGGCGTTCTGATGTTTTTAAGGGTGTCTTAATTGAAGTAAAGCCATTTGGAATTGTCATCAGTTTCACCTCGGTGCATAATAATGACTAGTGGTTCTTAGTAAATGTTTATGGGCCTTGTCAGGGTGTTATGAGGGATGAGTTTGTTAGTTGGCTGTATAATCTTCAGGTGGAACCTGAACAAAAATGGTTGTTAGTGGGAGATTTTAATTTCATCAGGTCCATGGACAATTGAAATCTTCCGGGAGGGGATGTTAATGATATTTTTATCTTTAATGAGATCATTGGTCATTTAGGACTGCTTAAGCTTCCTCTAAAAGGTAGAAGGTTTACCTGGTCTAACATGCAGGATGTTCCACTTCTTGAGCAATTAGACTGGTTTTTTACTTCTGCTAGTTGGATAAATCAATATCCCATCACACAAGTTGCTTGTCTTGCTAGAACTGCGTCTGATCATGTTCCTTGTGTACTTCCTATCTGCACCACAATTCCTAAAGCCCATATCTTCAGATTTGAAAACTATTGGGTGCATCAACCTGGTTTCATGGACTGTGTGAGGGAGGTTTGGAACAAACCTTCACATAAGGCTCACATAAGGCTCATATAACGTCTGCAAGTAACTCTTTTGAGGTGGCGCACACGAGTCCACATATTCACCATATCAATACACCAATATGGATCCGCTCCTGTCTCCCTACGAGAACGCCATCCATAGCACTCACGCTTATCTTGCGCATTTTAGAGAATTCACTTTCACTTGTCTATGAACTGTATAGGCAACCCAGTAGTCCTTTTCCATGGACGCGGCTATTCGAATTGATGATGTTAACCCTGCAGGGGTGTACTTCTTCACACACGCTCTCGCCACTTACCGCCATGTACACGTCATGTATCTCGGCAACCTTCAAGCGGAAGCCTGGCGAGGGTGTCAGCCATGACCTGACTAACCACACGAGTCTCTAGTTCAGGTTTATCGCCTATCCAGGTTCCATCCGTAGGGAGTCCGGCCGAGGTTTCCACATACGGCCCCGAATGATGTGTGTAGGGTTCCCGAGGCACCAAACGGGTGTCCTGGTACACCATGCCACGTGCCTACCGCATCACAGCCCACCCCTCGGGTCAGCGCTGCGTACAGGCTCCAGCATACTACAAACACCAGAAAGTACTTGCAACTCCTGGACAGAGGTCAGGGGGGTTAGTAAGTCGAGAGGGGCACTTAAGCAATCCAATGCGTGGTCGTAGCTGTTCATGGATCACAAACACAGAACTCAGTTCCTAAGGACGGTTTCAATGAGACAACCCACCATGTACTCCTACATGGTCTCTCACCGCTACCTTTACCAAATCGTGTTCACACACTTAGCTCTCAACAGTAGGACAAGTTCACCACATTCCAATTCATTCCCGATGAATCAGACCTGACTCAACTCTAAGTAGTAGCAGGCATGACAAACAAGCATGAATGAGTAGGCACATCAGGGCTCAAACAACTCCTACTCATGCAAATGGGTTTCATCTATTTACTATGGCAATGACAGGTCTGCAGAGGAAAGGGGTTCAACTACCGCAGCTGTAACAGTTGAATTGTTGTTGTCCTAATGCAGTAAAAGAGAGCAGGAGCGAGAGAGTGGGATTGTATCAGGATGAACAAGGGGGGTTTTGCTTTCCTAGCACTTCTGAAGATAGTATAGTTCTTCATCGGTGTCATCGATCTCATCGTCGGAACCACGTCTAATGAGAGGGGACAAATACCGGCAACGGAGAAGGAACACAATCAATGCAATGTAACGATATGATGCATGATCATGACATGGCAATATGTTGTGGTTTGAGCTAATGCAACTAGCAAATATTTAAATGAAGTTGGTTTGAATCTAAGATTCAAATTCAAACTCCATATGTGGGTATGCAAATGTCGTTTATTTGATTTGTCCTAAATAGTAGTCATAAGTTGTTCTAACATGCATGAAAATGGCACAGATGGATAGATTGGATTTTTCTAATAATTGTTCATATATAAATTATTTCATTTGGAGTTATGGTTGAATTTCTATGAATTTTAGAAGTTGTAAGCATTTTTTGAAATTTCCTGAATTGTTTTAAATCCAAAAAATCATTAATGCGTTAGCATGATGTCTAAGTGACGTCAGCAGGTCAACATGAGCCGGTCCAGGTCAAACCTGACCAGTCGGGCCCATTGGTCAGTGACCCGGTGTCGTATGTGTCGTTGATAGGAGGGCCTAGTCAATGACCACGTCAGCATGGTCAAACTGACGAGTGGGGACACTAGATTAGTCCAAGCTAAACAGGGAATAAATCCTGGGGTTAATTAGGGTGTGGGGCCCATCCTTCGGTGGCACACGGGTTAACTAATGGCGTCATTAGTGCTAAACTAAACAGCCACGTCATCGACACCGGAGTTATGCCGGCGACGACCAAAAACGCGGAGGAGGCACACTGGGTTGGCTCGGCTTTTGCCTACAGGCGATGGTTTTCGACGCGGGGAGGCTCTACGAAGAGTTGCTGCTCACGGGCAGCCGATGGAGCGGACGGCGGGAGCTGAAGTGGCCGAAGCTCACCGGAAACAAGCTCGTGGCGACGGCCGGAGTTCGGACACAGACAGCGATGCGGCTGCATCGGTCGTGGCGGCGCGTGCTTAGCACCTACAGCAACTACTCGAGGCGGCGAGCATATTAGTCACAACGGCCGGACCACTTGGTCGTCGGGGTCATGTCGACAGTGAGCATAGGTGGCGGCGCGTTCAGGTGTGACCTGCGTGGTGGCTACGGCAAGCAATCGAGGTGGGGGAGAGGGGGGCTGGATTCATGAGCTCACAACGAGGCAGCAGGGTAGCTCAATGGGCTCGGGGACGACCTTCAGCGCGCGATCAACGACGACGGCCGGCGAGCAGATGCGGCAGTGGCGAGCTCGAAGGCGACGGGGTAGGCCTTCTGGCGTCGCGTAACTCGGGGCAGACGGCGTAGGGGACGAAGGCAGAGCTCATGGACATGTCAAGGGAGCTCGGGAAGCACGGTGGTCGCGGGTTCGATGGTAGTGCCCTCTGGTGCGCTCGAGGAAGAGAAGGAGAGGGAGCCAGGGGAGGGGATGAGCGTGGGGAGAGTGGGAGAGTGTCGAGGGGGCCGCGTGGCGTCTCCAGGGGGTCGAGGAAGCAAGCAGGGAGGCAGGAGGTGGCGGGCATGTGCGCGCGCACGGCGAGCACGCGCTCGCCATCCTCCTGGCAGCAGCTTGAAGACGGCGGCGCTGTGAGCCTCGTGAGCCGCTACAGCACGGGGCCTATGGGATGTAGGTAAGCGCTAGGTAGGCTTTTCTACTCTGTTTTAGTTTTCTGTTTTGTTTTGTTTTGTTTAATATATTCTGCCACTGTTTAAGATTCAAAACAAATTTCAAACTAGTGCCAAAACTTTCTGTAGTTATTTATGTGACTGTAACTGGACTTTCCAAAGGCACATAAATTATTTTAGAAGCATTTGAAAATATATTCTAATTATATGAATATAAATTAAATTCAAATACAATAATGAATTAAATTCCATGCCCATAATATTCCTCAAAAATGTTCCATATTTTTGGTTTGGTGCAAAAGCCTTATCGAAAATATCCAACAATTAATAGGAACATCTTGGAAAACATTGAATGCAATTTTCCCAGGGTTCTTTGCCCTTCTTTTAATTGAATTTTCAAGGCTTTCAGATTTCCTCAGTTCAAGTTTCAGAAATTCAAATATGATGCATGGATGCAGATGCAACTATCTACAAACATTAATCTAGGGATGTGACAAGATTATAAACAACTAGATGATGTAAGCACCATAACACACAAAATACAACATGGTGGACAAGGACTACTAATATGGACTGTAGCTGCTTGAATTATTTGTTCTTTGGCCCAAAATATCCAAGTCTAATTGCCAGCTATAACCAATGCGCAAACTGCATATCAATATATCTATCTTGCACTAGTACGCCAATAGTTTGAAACAATAAATAAGAATAGTATTTATGCTAGGCTCTCATGATACGGGGACATTGTGGTAGATGGCCTCGACTTTTCCTCAAGCCATGAAACTGAACTATAATTTGCTTGTCACCAGCAAATATATGTCTCTCAACATAGAAGATCATCATTAGGCACTAAATCCTTCAATGGGAGCTTGCAAAATGCTAGCATTAGATCCCTCATTAGACATTATATGTGCATCACCAGGAGCATGCAATTTTTTTTGCATCAACTCCTTCATTAGTAGTCTGTTCATTAGACACTTGAGGCTCAAGAATAACATGAGCTTGTATGTTTGCACCGGAAACTGGATTAGACACACGAGGTCCAGTCTGTTCAGTATTAATTGGGAGAGTTACAAAATAAGCAGAAATTGGTTTCATTTTCTTATAGATTCCTGATACGTCTCAATCGTATCTACTTTTCCAAACTCTTTTGCCCTTGTTTTGGACCCTAATTTGCATGATTTGAACGAAACTAACCCAGACTAATGTTGTTTTTAGTAGAATTATCATGGTGTTATTTTTGTGCAGAAATCAAAGTTCTCGGATTGACCTAAAAATTTACGGAGATTTTTTGTGGAATATATCAAAAATACTGGTGGAAAATATACCAGAGGGGGCCACCTAGGAGCCACAAGCCCTGGGGGCGCGCCTACCCCCCTGGGCGTGCCCTGCAGGCTTGTGGGTCCCCTGGAACTCCGGTAACCCTAGGTCCAACTCCATATATACGTATTCATAGAGAAAAAAACAGGAAGAAAGATTCATCGCATTTCATGATACGGAGCCGCCACCACCTCATGTTCTTCATCAGGAGGGTTGATCTGGAGTCTGTTTTGGGTTCTTGAGGGTGGAAATCGATGACGTCGTCGTCATCAACCTTCCTCTATCACCAATTTTATGATGCTCACCACCGGGAGTAAGCAATTCCTTTCTAGGCTTGCTGGACAGTGATGGGTTGGATGAGATTTATCATGTAATCGAGTTAGTTTTGTTAGGGCTCGATCCCTAGTATCCACTATGTTCTGAGATTGATGTTGCTATGACTATGCTATGCTTAACGCTTGTCACTAGGGCCTGAGTGCCATGATTTCAGATATGAACCTATTATGTTTTCAGAAATATATATGTGTTCTTGATCCTATCTTGCAAGTTGTAGACACCTATTACGAGCTATGATCCACATACCCCAAGGTGACAATAATTGGGATTCTTTGCAGTGATTGTCGTAGTTTGAGGAGTTCACGTATTCACTAAGTGCTAATGTTTTTCTCTATTAAAAGGAGGCCCTAATATCCCTTAGTTCCCTTATGGACCCCACTGCCACGGGAGGGTAGGAAAAAAGATATCAAGCAAGTTCTTTTCCATAAGCACGTATGACTATATACGGAATACATGCCCACATTACATTGATGAATTGGAGATAGTTCTGTGTCACCCTAGGTTATAGATATTGCATGATGAATGCCATCAAACATAATTATCTATCACTGGTCCAATGCCTATGAGCTTTTCACATATTGATCTTTGCTAAGTAACTTTCGCCGTGCTGCTGATACAATCACCACAAAACTGTTACTGCTACTGTTACCACTGTTACCGTTACTTCCATACTACTTTGCTACTAAAAACTTTGCTGCAGATATTAAGTCTTTTAGGTATGGTCGGATTGACAACTCAACTGCTAATACCCATGAATATTCTTTGGCTCCCCTTGTGTCGAATCAATAAATTTGGGTTGAATACTCTACCCTCGAAAATTGTTGCAATCCCCTGTACTTGTGGGTTATCAAGGCCTTTTTCTGGCGCCATTGCTGGGGAGCATAGCTCTATTTGCTGAGTCACTTGGTATTTATATTTGTTGATCTCTATGAAGAATTTAAAATATAAACTAAGATCGTTCCCTCTAGGACGAGGGGAGGTAAGGAACTACCATCACACACTTCACTTGATTCACCTTATGTTTTGAGTAAGCTTGCGACACCACCACTTGCTATTAATCCTGATATGTCGCAAGTAATTGATGATGCTACTTCTACTATTAATTATACTTATGATGATGCTAGTACTTTTCTTGCTAAGACTGTGCCACTAGGTGAATTTCTTGATGAACAACTTGCTAGAGCTAAAGGAAAAGAAATTATTGAAACTAAAGATTATGATTCTTCTCCTAGATATGAATTGCCTGATATACCTGAGGGTTATGTTATGGACGGAGATGTAGCTAGAGACTTTCTTGCTTGTAAGGATAGAGATGATCTTAAGAAACTACTAGTCAAGTTGAAAGAAAAATCTTTGAATGCTAGAATGAATTATGATCCTAAGTTTGCTAGTTCACCTATCTTTGTTATTGATAAGGATTATGAATTCTTTGTCGATCCTGAGTTAATTACTTTGGTTGAATATTATCCTTTCCATGGTTATGAATCTGAAACTCTTGTGGCACTTCTTACTAAACTAAATGATATAGCCACCTTATTTGCTCATGAGGAAAAAAATTGCTATTACTATATTCTTAATTATTTCCTTTCTTGTTAAAGGGTGATGCTATGACATGGTATAATTCTCTTGCTCCTGGTTCTATGCGTAGTCCCCAGGATATGATATATTACTTCTCTGAAAAATATTTTCCTGCTCATAAGAAACAAGCTGCTCTACGGGAAATATTTAACTTTGTGCAAACTGAAGAAGAGAGTCTCCCACAAGCTTGGGGGAGGCTTCTCCAATTACTTAATGCTTTGCCTAATCATCCTCTCAAGAAAAATGAAATACTTGATATATTTTATAATGGACTAACCGATGCTTCTAAGGACCACCTGGATAGTTGTGTTGGTTGTGTTTTCAAGGAACAAACTGTTGAACAAGCTGAAGAATTACTGAATAATATATTGAGGAATGATAATGATTGGACTCTTCCCGAACCACCGCCTAAGACAACCCCAAAGAAGAGAGGTATTCTATTTCTCAGTCCTGAAGATATGCAAGAGGCAAAGAAATCTATGGAAGAAAAAAGGTATTAAAGCTGAAGATGTTAGAATTTACCACCTATTGAAGAAATACATGGTCTTAATACCCCGAAACGGGTAGTAGAAGTAAATTCTCTATAGATTTGATGAAGGTGATATTCCTCATACAAAACCCGCTAGTCAATGCTTGGATGAATTTGATAACTTTATTGTTAAACAAGAAAACTTCAATGCGTATGTTAGTAGACAATTGAAATGAAATGCTTATAAGATTGAATGTTTGGAACTATTAATGATCTCAAGGGTGTGACTAAACATGCTTCCATGATAAAAACTCAAGTAGAACAAGTTCTTAAAGCACAAAATGATTTGCTTAATGAGATGAATAATAAGATGAATGATCATGATGTTAGAGTTGTGACTAGGGGAGGTCAAATGACTCGGGAACCTTTGTATCCTGAAGGCCACCCTAAGAGAATTGAGCAAGATTCTCAAAGAATTATACTGATGCACCTAGTTCATCTAAAAAGAAATAGAAAGATGATAGAACTTTGCATGCTTCTAGTGAACCTACTATAGACACACCTGAGAATCCAAATGATATTTCTATTTTTGATGTTGAAACTCAATCTGGTGATGAATATGAACCTAGTAATAATGATAATGATGATGTTCATGTTGATGCTCAACCTAGTAATGATAATTATGTGGAAATAGAACATGTTGTTGATCTTGATAACCCACAACCTAAGAATAAAAATATGATAAGAGAGACTTCATTGCTAGGAAACATGGTAAAGAAACAGAACCTTGGGTTTATAAACCCATGCCCTTTCCTCCTAAACCATCCAAGAGAAAGGATGATGAATAATTTGAGAGCATTGTTGAAATGCTTAGACCTGTCTTTTTGTGCTTACGCTTGACTGATATTTTGAAAATCTCTCCTTATGCTAAGTATATGAAAGATATTGTTACAAATAAAAGAAAGATACCGGAAGATGGAATTTCCATCATGCTTGCTAATTATACATTTAAAGGTGGAATACCAAAGAAACTAGGAGATCCAGGAATACCAACTATACCATGCTCCATCAAAAGAAACTATGTTAGACCTGCTTTATGTGATCTTGGAGCCGGTGTTGGTGTTATGCCTTTCTCTTTGTATTGAAGACTTGATTTGAATAAGTTGACACCAACTGAAATCTCTTTGCAAATGGCTGATAAATCAACTGGTATACCCATCGGTGTTTGTGAGGATGTACCTGTCGTAGTTGCAAATGTTACTATCTTTACGGACTTTGTTATTCTTGATATACCCGAGGACCATAGTATGTCGATCATCCTTGGTAGACCTTTTCTGAATACTGTAGAGGCTGTTATTCATTGCAATAAGGGCAATGCCACTTTTCATGTCAATGGTAATGAGCATATGGTGCACTTTCCGAAGAAACAACCTCAAGTGAATAGTATCAACTCTAGCGGAGAAATTCCAACAATTGTTATTGGAGGGTTTAAATTCCTATTCCTGCTGTCAAAAAGAAATATGATATTCTTATCATTGGGGACATGCATATCCCCGTTGAGGTAACCTGGTGTTATTCAAAAATTCTTCGGTCTCATGTCAGTCCGAAGAAGTTTGTTAATAAGACTTGATCAACCTTATTAATGGATTCCTTTTGATGAGCATGTGATGGACGAATTTAGGAGACACAACTTTCTGTACCCACTTTTTACCTTCTGTTATTTAGAATTAATAAATTAGAAATGCCATTCTTTTACTGTTTTCTGAATTATCTGTGCAATAAAAAAGACCAGAAAATAAAAGTTCTCCAAATGCCTTGAAAATTTAATATGAATTTTTATGCAGTATTTGAAAAAAATTGGCACTGGGCACACCCCAGCAGGATGCACCTGTGAGCCACAAGCTCACAGGGCACGCCCACCCCCCTAGGCGCGCCTAGCAAGCTTGTGGGGCCCACATATGCCCCCTCACTTATTCCAGCCACCCATGCACTTCGTCCTCCTCCAGAAAAAATCACACCATTGCTCAAACCCATGTTCTTGCTCATCTTGCTGCCATTTTCGATCTCCTTGCTTGTAGCTCCATTTGCAAAACTATGTTAGGGGATTGTTCATCAGTATGTGACTCCTCCAGTGGTCCAATTAGTTTTTGTTCTAGTGCTTTATATATTGCAATTTTTTGTTGTTGTGGTGACCATGTTCTTGAGCTTCTATGGCAAATTCACATGGTCCAAAAGTAGTTTTGTTGCATGATATAGCTTCTAGACATTTGTGGGAGTTGTTGCTATCAATTTTATTGAGTTTTCTTCACTCTTATTTTGAGTCACTAAGAATTTCAGAAAATTTCAGAGGAAGAAAATGTTTAGGAAGATGTTCCAAGGTGGTTCGTCAAAGAAGAAACCCCCAAGGCACCGCGGTAAGCGCCAGTGCGACCCTGCGAATGGTTGTCAGATCACTTCATGACTCGTGCAGGCTTCAAGGAAGAGTTTGATATATACGTGCACAAGCGGGCTTGACGGACTTCGTGCCAGATCAGTGCTTGCAATATTACAATCTCACTATTCCTTTTGTGCGAAGATTTGAGTATTCAGTCCATCGCAATACACATTCTATTTTAGTTGATCTTTATGATAAATCATTTTGCATGGACCTCGAAGAATTTAATGAAGCATGCAAAGTTCCGCAATGGGGCATTTATATTGAACCTCGTAAATCTGATTGTGTAGAAATCCTTGCTAGCATCACTATGGGTGAAACTAGAACCATAACACAAGCTACTATAGGGAGCATCCATTTTCCTGCTTTACATTATTTTGCTCTTTATAGGAAGATGCATCAATGGTAAACATGATCATAGCCACCTTTGCTCTCCTGATTTGAGTGTTCTCAAGAGTGCGGTGTTGGGGAACGTAGTAATTTCAAAAAAATCCTAAGCACACACAAGATCATGGTGATGGCATAACAACGAGAGGGGAGAGTGTTCGTCCACGTACCCTCGTAGACCGTAAGAGGAAGCGTTAGCACAACGCGGTTGATGTAGTCGTACGTCTTCACGATCCGACCGATCCAAGCACCGAACGTACGGGGCCTCCGAGTTCAGCACACGTTCAGCTCGATGACGATCTCCGGGCTCCGATCCAGCAAAGCTCCGGAGATGAGTTCCGTCAGCACGAGGCGTGGTGACGATGATGATGCTCTACCGGCGCAGGGCTTCGCCTAAACTCCGCGACGATATGACCGAGGTGGAATATGGTGGAAGGGGGCACCACACACAGCTAAGGAACGATCCGTAGATCAACTTGTGTGTCTATGGGGTGCCCCCTACCCCCGTATATAAAGGAGTGGAGGAGGGGAGGGCCGGCCCTCTTCTATGGCGCGCCCTAGGGGAGTCCTACTCCCACCGGGAGTAGGATTCCCCCTTTCCTAGTCCAACTAGGAGTCCTTCCATGTATTAGGAGTAGGAGACAAGGAAGGGAAAGAGAGAAGGGAAGGAAGGAGGGGGTGCGGCCCCTCCCCCTAGCCAATTCGGACTAGGCCATGGGGGGCGCGCGGCCTGCCCTAGGCAGCCCCTCTCTCTTTCCCGTATGGCCCAATAAGGCCCAATACTTCTCCCCGGCGAATTCCCGTAACTCTCCGGTACTCCGATAAATACCTGAATCACTCGGAACCTTTCCGAACTCCGAATATAGTCGTCCAATATATCGATCTTTACGTCTCGACCATTTCGAGACTCCTCGTCATGTCCCCGATCTCATCCGGGACACCGAACTCCTTCGGTACATCAAAAACTCATAAACTCATAATATAACTGTCATCGAAACCTTAAGCGTGCGGACCCTACGGGTTCGAGAACTATGTAGACATGACCTAGAACTATTCGTGGTCAATAACCAATAGCGGAACCTGGATGTCCATATTGGCTCCTACATATTGTACGAAGATCTTTATCGGTCAAACCGCATAACAACATACTTTGTTCCCTTTGTCATCGGTATGTTACTTGCCCGAGATTCGATCGTCGGTATCCAATACCTAGTTCAATCTCGTTACCGGCAAGTCTCTTTACTCGTTATGTAATGCATCATCCCGCAACTAACTTATTAGTCACATTGCTTGCAAGGCTTATAGTGATGTGCATTACCGAGAGGGCCGAGAGATACCTCTCTGACAATCGGAGTGACAAAACCTAATCTCGAAATACGCCAACTCAACATGTACCTTTGGAGACACCTGTAGTACTCCTTTATAATCACCCAGTTACGTTGTGACGTTTGGTAGCACCCAAAGTGTTCCTCCGGTAAACGGGAGTTGCATAATCTCATAGTTACAGGAACATGTATAAGTCATGAAGAAAGCAATAGCAACATACTAAATGATCAAGTGATAGGCTAACGGAATGGGTCATGTCAATCACATCATTCTCCTAATGATGTGATCCCATTAATCAAATGACAACTCTTTTGTCCATGGCTAGGAAACATAACCATCTTTGATAAACGAGCTAGTCAAGTAGAGGCATACTAGTGACATTATGTTTGTCTATGTATTCACACATGTATTATGTTTCCGGTTAATACAATTCTAGCATGAATAATAAACATTTATCATAAAATAAGGAAATAAATAATATCTTTATTATTGCCTCTAGGGCATATTTCCTTCAGTCTCCCACTTGCACTAGAGTCAATAATCTATTTCACATCATCATGTGATTCAACACCAATATTCACATCTGTATGTGATTAACACCCATAGTTCACATCGTCATGTGACCAACACCCAAAGGGTTTACTAGAGTCAATAATCTAGTTCACATCGCTATGTGATTAACACCCAAATAGTACTAAGGTGTGATCATGTTTTGCTCGTGAGAGAAGCTTAGTCAACGGGTCTGTCATATTCAGAGCCGTATGTATTTTGCAAACATTCTATGTTTACAATGCTATGCACGGAGCTACTCTAGCTAATTGCTCCCACTTTCAATATGTATCCAGATTGAGACTTAGAGTCATCTGGATCGGTGTAAAAGCTTGCACCGTTGTAACCTTTTACGACGGGTTCTTTTATCACCTCCATAATCGAGAAACATCTCCTTAGTCTCACTAAGGATATTCTTGACCGCTGTCCAGTGATCTACTATTAGATCAAAATTGTATTCCTTTGTCAAACTCAGAGCAAGGTATACAATAGGTCTGGTCCATAGCATGGCATACTTTGTAGAACCTATGACTGATGCATAGGGAATGACTTTCATTCTCTTTCTATTTTCTGCCATGGTCGGGATTTGAGTCTTACTCAATTTCATACCTTTTCAACACAGGCAAGAACTTTTTCTTTGACTGTTCCATTTTGAACTACTTCAAAATTTTTGTCAAGGTATGTACTCATTGAAAATCTTATCAAGCGTCTTGATCTATCTCAATAGATCTTGATGCTCAATATGTCAGTAGCTTCACTGAGGCCTTTCTTTTAAAGAACTCCTTTCAAACACTCCTTTATGCTTTGCAGAATAATTCTACATTATTTCTGATCAACAATATGTCATTCACATATACTTATCAGAAATGTTGTAGTGCTCCCACTCACTTTCTTGTAAATACAGGCTTCACCGTAAGTCTGTACAAAACTATATGCTTTGATCAACTTATCAAAGCGTATATTCCAACTCTGAGATGCTTGCACCAGTCCATAGATGGATTGTTGGAGCTTGCATATTTTGTTAGCACCTTTAGGATTGACAAAACCTTCTGGTTGTATCATATACAACTCTTCTTTAATAAATCCATTAAGGAATGTAGTTTTGACATCCATTTGCCAATTTTCATAAAATGTGGCAATTGCTAACATGATTCGGACAGACTTTTAAGCATCGATACGTGTGAGAAACTCTCATTGTAGTCAACACTTTGACCTTGTTGAAAACCTTTTGCGACAATTCTAGCTTTGTAGATAGTAACACTACTATCAGCGTCCGTCTTCCTCTTGAAGATCCATTTATTCTTAATGACTCACTGATCATCGGGCAAGTCAATCAAAGTCTACACTTTGTTCTCATACATGGATCATATCTCAGATTTCATGGCCTCAAGCCATTTCGCGGAATCTGGGCTCATCATCGCTTCCTCATAGTTCGTAGATTCATCATGGTCTAGTAACATGACTTCCAGAATAGGATTACCGTACCACTCTAGTGCGGATCTTAATCTGAAAGACCTACGAGGTTCTGTAGTAACTTGATCTGAAGTTTCATGATCATCATCATTAGCTTCCTCACTAATTGGTGTAGGAATCACTGGAACTGATTTCAGTGATGAACTATTTTCCAATTCAGGAGTAGGTACAATTACCTCATCAAGTTCTACTTTCCTCCCACTCACTTCTTTCGAGAGAAACTCCTTTTTCTAGAAAGGATCCATTCTTAGCAACGAATGTTTTGCCTTTGGATCTGTGATAGAAGGAGTACCCAACAGTTTCCTTTGGGTATTCTATGAAGACGCACTTCTCCGATTTGGGTTTGAGCTTATCGGGTTGAAAACCTTTTTCATATAAGCATCGCAACTCCAAACTTTAAGAAACGACAACTTGGGTTTCTTGCTAAACCACAGTTCATATGGTGTCGTCTCAACGGATTTAGATGGTGCCCTTTTAACGTGAATGCAGCTGTCTCTAATGCATAACCCCAAAATAATAGTGGTAAACTGATAAGAGATATCATAGATCGCACTATATCTAGTAAAGTACGATTAGGACGTTCGGACACACCATTACATTGTAGTGTTCCATGTGGCGTGAGTTTGTGAAACTATTCCACATTGTTTTAATTGAAGACCAAACTCGTAACTCAAATATTCTCCTCCACGATCAGATCGTAGAAACTTTATTTTCTTGTTACGATGATTTTCCACTTCACTCTGAAATTCTTTGAACTTTTCAAATGTTTCAGACTTGTGTTTCATTAAGTAGATATACTCATATCTGCTCAAATCATCTGTGAAGGTGAGAAAATAACGATATCCGCCACGAGCTTCAACATTCATTGGACCACATACATCTGTATGTATGATTTCCAACAAATCTGTTGCTCTCTCCATAGTACCGGAGAACGGTGTTTTAGTCATCTTGCCCATAAGGCACATTTCGCAAGTACCAAGTGATTCATAATCAAGTGATTCCAAAAGCCCATCAGCATGGAGTTTCTTCATGCGCTTTACACCGATATGACCCAAACGGCAGTGCCACAAATAAGTTGCACTATCATTATCAACTCTGCATCTTTTGGTATCAATATTATGAATGTGTGTATCACTATGATCGAGATCCAACAAACTATTTTCATTGGGTGTATAACCATCGAAGGTCTTATTCATGTAAACAGAATAACAATTATTCTTTAACTTCAAATGAATAACTGTATCGCAATAAACATGATCAAATCATATTCATGCTCAACGCAAACGCTAAATAACATTTATTTAGGTTTAACACTAATCTCGAAAATATAGGGAGTGTGTGATGATGATCATATCAATCTTGGAACTATTTCCAACACTCATCGTCACTTCCCCTCAACTAGTCTCTGTTTATTATGTAACTCCTGTTTCGAGTTACTAATCTTAGCAACCGAACAAGTATCAAATACTCAGGGGCTACTATAAACACTAGTAAGGCACACATCAATAACATGTATATCAAATATACCCTTGTTCTCTTTGCCATCCTTCTTATCCACCAAATATTCAGGGTATTTCCGCTTCTAGTGACCATTTCCTTTGCAGTGTAAGCACTCAGTTTCAGGCTTTGGTCCAGCTTTGGGCTTCTTCGCGGGAGTGACAACTTGCTTGCCATTCTACTTGAAGTTCCCTTTCTTTCCCTTTGCCCTTTTCTTGAAACTAGTGGTCTTGTCAATCATCAACACTTGATGCTCTTTCTTGATTTCTACCTTCGTTAATTTCAACATCACGAAGATCTCGGGAATCATTTTCGTCATCCCTTGCATAATATAGTTCATCACAAAGTTCTAGTAACTTAGTGATGGTGACTAGAGAATTTTGTCAATCACTATCTTATCTGGAAGATTAACTCCCACTTGATTCAAGCGATTGAAGTACCCAGACAATCTGAGCACATGCTCACTAGTTGAGCGATTCTCCTCCATCTTTTAGCTATAGAACTTGTTGGAGACTTCATATCTCTCAACTCGGGTATTTGCTTGAAATATTAACTTCAATTCCTGGAACATCGCATATGATCCATGACGTTCAAAACGTCTTTGAAGTCCCGATTGTAAGCTGTTAAGCATGGTGCACTAAACTATCAAGTAGTCATCATATTGAGCTAGCCAAACATTCATAACGTCTGCATCTACTCCTGCAATAGGTCTGTCACCTAGTGGTGCATTACGGACATAATTCTTCTGTGCAGCAATGAGGATAAACCTCAGATCAGGATCCAATCCGCATCATTGCTACTAACATTTTTCAACACAATTTTCTCTAGGAACATATCAAAATAAACATATGAAAGCAACAACACGAGCTATTGATCTATAACATAATTTGCAAAATACTACCAGGACTAAGTTCATGATAAATTAAAGTTCAATTAATCATATTACTTAAGAACTCCCAGTTAGATAGACATCCCTCTAATCCTCTAAGTGATTACGTGATCCATATCAACTAAACCATGTCCGATCATCACGTGAGATGGAGTAGTTTCAATGGTGAACATCACTATGTTGATCATATCTACTATATGATTCACGCTCGACCTTTCGGTCTCCGTGTTCCAAGGCCATATTTGTATATGCTAGGCTCGTCAAGTATAACCTGAGTATTCCGTGTGTGCAACTGTTTTGCACCCGTTGTATTTGAACGTAGAGCCTATCACACCCGATCATCACGTGGTGTCTCAGCACGAAGAACTTTCACAACGATGCTTACTCAGGGAGAACACTTCTTGATAATTAGTGAGAGATCATCTTAAAATGCTACCGTCAATCAAAGCAAGATAAGATGCATAAAGGATAAACATCAGATGCAATCAATATAAGTGATATGATATGGCCATCATCATCTTGTGCTTGTGATCTCCATCTTCGAAGCACCGTCATGATCACCATCGTCACCGGCGCGACACCTTGATCTCCATCATAGCATCGTTGTCGTTACGCCATCTATTGCTTCTACGACTATCGCTACCTCTTAGTGATAAAGTAAAGCAATTACAGGGCGTTTGCATTTCATACAATAAAGCCACAACCATATGGCTCCTGCCAGTTGCCGATAACTTCGGTTACAAAACATGATCATCTCATACAATAAAATATAGCATCACGTCTTGACCATATCACATCACAACATGCCCTGCAAAAACAAGTTAGACGTCCTCTACTTTGTTGTTGCAAATATTACGTGGCTGCTACGGGCTTAGCAAGAACCGTTCTTACCTACGCATCAAAAACCACAACGATAGTTCATCAAGTTGGTGCTGTTTTAACCTTCGCAAGGACCGGGCATAGCCACACTCGATTCAGCTAAAGTGAGAGAGAGAGACACCCGCCAGCCACCTTTAAGCACGAGTGCTCGTAACGGTGAAACCAGTCTCGCGTAAGCGTACACGTAATGTCGGTCCGGGCCGCATCATCTCACAATACCGCTGAACCAAAGTATGACATGCTGGTAAGCAGTATGACTCATATCGCCCACAACTCACTTGTGTTCTACTTGTACATATAACATCAACAAATAAAATCTGGCTCTGATACCACTGTTGGGGAACGTAGTAATTTCAAAAAAATTCTTACGCACACGCAAGATCATGGTGATTGCATAGCAACGAGAGGGGAGAGTGTTCGTCCACGTACCCTCGTAGACCGTAAGCGGAAGCGTTAGCACAACGCGGTTGATGTAGTCGTACGTCTTCACGATCCGACCGATCCAAGCACCGAACGTACGGGGCCTCCGAGTTCAGCACACGTTCAGCTTGATGACGATCTCCGGGCTCCGATCCAGTAAAGCTCCAGAGATGAGTTCCGTCAGCACGACGGCGTGGTGACGATGATGATGCTCTAGCGGCGCAGGGCTTTGCCTAAACTCCGCGACGATATGACCGAGGTGGAATATGGTGGAAGGGGGCACCGCACACGGCTAAGGAACGATCCATAGATCAACTTGTGTGTCTATGGGGTGCCCCCTACCCCCGTATATAAAGGAGTGGAGGAGGGGAGGGCCGGCCCTCTTCTATGGCGCGCCCTAGGGGAGTCCTACTCCCACCGGGAGTAGGATCCCCCCTTTCCTAGTCCAACTAGGAGTCCTTCCATGTATTAGGAGTAGGAGACAAGGAAGGGGAAGAGAGAAGGGAAGGAAGGAGGGGGTGTGGCCCCTCCCCCTAGTCCAATTTGGACTAGGCCATGGGGGGGCGCGTGGCCTGCCCTAGGCAGCCCCTCTCTCTTTCCCGTATGGCCCAATAAGGCCCAATACTTCTCCCCAGCGAATTCCCGTAACTCTCCGGTACTCCGATAAATACCCGAATTACTCGGAACCTTTCCGAACTCCGAATATAGTCGTCCAATATATCGATCTTTACGTCTCGACCATTTTGAGACTCCTCGTCATGTCCCCGATCTCATCCGGGACTCCGAACTCCTTAGGTACATCAAAAACTCATAAAATCATAATATAATTGTCATCGAAACCTTAAGCGTGCGGACCCTACGGGTTCGAGAACTATGTAGACATGACCTAGAACTATTCGTGGTCAATAACCAATAGCGGAACCTGGATGTCCATATTGGCTCCTACATATTCTACGAAGATTTTTATCGGTCAAACCGCATAACAACATACTTTGTTCCCTTTGTCATCGATATGTTACTTGCCCGAGATTCGATCGTCGGTATCCAATACCTAGTTCAATCTCGTTACCGGAAAGTCTCTTTACTCGTTACGTAATGCATCATCCCGCAACTAACTCATTAGTCACATTGCTTGCAAGGCTTATAGTGATGTGCATTACCGAGAGGGCCCAGAGATACCTCTCCGACAATCGGAGTGACAAAACCTAATCTCGAAATACGCCAACTCAACATGTACCTTTGGAGACACCTGTAGTACTCCTTTATAATCACCCAGTTACGTTGTGACGTTTGGTAGCACCCAAAGTGTTCCTCCGGTAAACGGGAGTTGCATAATCTCATAGTTACAGGAACATGTATAAGTCATGAAGAAAGCAATACCAACATACTAAACGATCAAGTGCTAGGCTAACAGAATGGGTCATGTCAATCATATCATTCTCCTAATGATGTGATCCCATTAATCAAATGACAACTCTTTTGTCCATGGCTAGGAAACATAACCATCTTTGATAAACGAGCTAGTCAAGTAGAGGCATACTAGTGACATATGTTTGTCTATGTATTCACACATGTATTATGTTTCCGGTTAATACAATTCTAGCATGAATAATAAACATTTATCATAAAATAAGGAAATAAATAATATCTTTATTATTGCCTCTAGGGCATATTTCCTTCATGCGGTAATGAGTGATAAACAATTTAATTTGGGGGCTATCATTGCACGTCGATTACATAATAATGCTATAGATGGAGATTTCTTTGGTGGAATTTATGCCACTCGTCTAGCTACTTATCTTGGTGTTCCCATAAAACAAAATGATGCTCGGTTTCCACCTACTTTTCTTGATTATGATGCTATGGAGCGTTTCCAGTTTCTTGAGAAGAGCGACTTGCCTTTCTAGTACAGACTAATCTTTGACAGGAGCAGTGTTGTGCATGTTGCGCTTCCCACTCCTACTTTATTTGACTTTCAGACAAAATGAAGATGTTTCATACTTAGACAGGAGGTAGATGAGTATAAGAGGGCGAGGGAGACTGCTCGCCTCCATGACGCAACCCGCCAAGCGGTGGCGGCAGCAATTGTGTACAACCCCAATTACAACTCTGGATATTAACCGGGCTGGCAGTGGCCATAGACCAACTTAGGCCGAAAGCCTAAGCATGAGGGAGTATGTATTTCCCACCTACATTACATGCATGAATCACACCTTCTTTCTAGTTGTCGGTGATCATCCTTTTTCATTGTATCATCCATGTTAATTTTTTTTTCTTGCTTTCTTCTTGTGTGTTTGGAAACTTTGATAAAAACCAAAAATATTTTTTGCTTCTTTTTAGTTTTTCCTTTTCAGTTTTATTAGTCATAGTATTAAAATAAACCCCATAAGGATTTCTCGTTCTTCTTATGCTTGTTGGGAGTTTTCCTGTGTAAATAGTTTTCCTTGTTTTTGTTTTGTTTTTGTTAATTTTCTTTCTTCAGAAAAACAAAAACTCCAAAAATATTTCAGTGTGTTTCTCTGAAATTATTTTCTTTTCTTTGGGTCGTAAGGAGAATACCACGATAAAAATGTTGAGTGGCTCTAATATGCATTATAGTTGATCTAACGAAGAGCCCATATTACCTTGTCTTCTCCTTTGAGTAAATGTTTGCATATTCCAGCTTAGTCCAATGCACGTGCACTCTTATTATTATACTCAATGTTCGGTCGTGCAAGTGAAAGGCAATAATGATGAATTTTGATGAAATTATTAAGATGAAGAAAAGCTGGTATGAACTCGACCAATTTTGTTTTTCAAAATATGATTAGCTCATCATACCTGATTCAGCCTATTATGAATGAAACATGTTTGCAATGACAATTAGAGATTATAGTTACTCATTCCATGCTTTATTAGCTAGGAGTGGATAATGGTTTGTCTTGTGTGTCAACATGCATTTAAGATGGATATGATGTAGTATGATAGGATGGTATCCTCCTCTGAATAATTTGAGTGGCTTAACTTGGCACATGTTCACGCATGTAGTTGAATCAAAATCAACATAGCCTCCACAGTAATTGTGTTCATGGTGATTTATATCCTACTCATGCTTGTATTCACTCACTAATAGAATTAGGATCTTTGCCGTCAGCCAGCTCTTTGCATCAGCTAGCTGACGGCAAAGAAGTTCTTTGCCATTAGCTTAAAAGAAGCTGGCGGCAAAGGAAGAGCGGACGACAAAGAAGGTGTTTGTCGTAAGCCTGCTCTTTGTCGTCCGCTCACTGACGGAATAGAATCTTTGCCGTCTGCTAGCAGACGGCAAAGATGGTGGGTGGCGGACTATGAGGACGACCTAACGGACAGTTTCTTTGTTGTCTGCTAGCGGACGGCAAAGTTTCTTTGCCGTCAGCCAGCTTACAGCAATGAAACTAGTCGTTTTAATGGCTGTTTCCCCCGGCCCCACCCCTCTAAGTGTCGGCACCCCACCCCTCTCTCCCTCCTTTCTCTCTCTCCCAGACCTCACCTCACCCGCGCCGCCACCC
>NC_041381.1:317564067-317618591 GCF_002162155.2 Triticum dicoccoides | reverse complement strand
CTCTCGCCAATCGCCTCCTTGCCCCTCCTTTGCCCCCGCGCGTCGCCGCCCGAGGCCTCTATCTTGCCTCTCTGACGCCGTCGCCGAATGCGGCCACCGCCGCCCCGAGCTCTGGCCCCTCTGACGCTGCACCAGACCCCAACGCAGTCACCGTCGACCCCCGAGCATGGCCCCTACCCCGAGAAGGAAGCCCAAACCCTCCGCCTTCGACCCCGACCCCGGCCGTCCCCAACACCGAGGTGCGCCACCCCTTCTCTCTCTCACACACTATTTAGGTTTAGGTTTAGGTTTAAGTTTACCCCGACCCCGATCCCAAACTTTGAGGAGTTAAATTATGTTCATTGCGAATCGGTGTGCCCACTTCTGCTTGCTCACTGCTGTAGCTTTTGTGTTTCCATCGGCTCTGCATTTTTGTTTTGTTTTCGGGAAGGCATAGAAATCAATAAAGGTTACGTGGTTAAATATGATCGTAGTTAGGTCATGGGTTTTGCCGTTCTCGATTTGGGGGAGAAATTAGCTCTCATCTACTGGTATTGATTACCTGGCGTGTTGCTGGTATGCTTGCTGTAATAAGGCAGTTGCTTGAGTGTTGCCGGTATGCTTTCCGGTGTGTTCCTGGGAGTTGTGGTTGGACATGTAGATGGCTATTTTTTATCGTGTGCCTGAGTGTGCTAAATCCGTCTTAGGGGTACATCTGTCTTATGTCATGCACAGATCTACCACTTCCGGTAGTACAACTTGAAGGAAATATGCCCTAGAGGCAATAATAAAGTTATTATTTATTTCCTCATATCATGATAAATGTTTATTATTCATGCTAGAATTGTATTAACCGGAAACATGATACATGTGTGAATACATAGACAAACATATAGTCACTAGTATGCCTCTACTTGACTAGCTCATTAATCAAAGATGGTTATGTTTCCTAACCATAGACATGTGTTGTCATTTGATTAATGGGATCACATCATTAGGAGAATGATGTGATTGACATGACCCATTCCGTTAGCCTAGCACTTGATCGTTTAGTATATTGCTATTGCTTTCTTCATGACTTATACATGTTCCTGAAACTATGAGATTATGCATGTCCCGTTTACTGGAGGAACACTTTGGGTACTACCAAACGTCACAACATAACTGGGTGATTATAAAGGAGTACTACAGGTGTCTCCAAAGGTAGATGTTGGGTTGGCGTATTTCGAGATTAGGTTTTGTCACTCCAATTGTCGGAGAGGTATCTCTGGGCCCTCTCGGTAATGCACATCACTATAAGCCTTGCAAGCGATGTAACTAATGAGTTAGTTACGGAATGATGCATTACGTAACGAGTAAAGAGACTTGCCGGTAACGAGATTGAACTAGGTATTGGATACCGGCGATCGAATCTCGGGCAAGTAACATACCGATGACAAAGGGAACAACGTATGTTGTTATGCGGTTTGACCGATAAAGATCTTCGTAGAATATGTAGGAACCAATATGGGTATCCAGGTTCCTCTATTGGTTATTGACCGAGAATAGTTCTAGGTCATGTCTACATAGTTCTCGAACCCGTAGGGTCCGCACGCTTAACGTTACGATGACAGTTTTATTATGAGTTTATAAGTTTTGATGTAAGGAAGTTTGTTTAGAGTCCCGGATGTGATCACGGACATGACGAGGAGTCTTGAAATGGTCGAGACATAAAGATTGATATATTGGACGACTATATTCGGACACCGGAAGTGTTCCGGACGTTTTCAGAGAAAACCGGAGTGCCGGAGGGTTACCGGAACCCCCCGGGAGAAGTAATGGGCCCTATGGGTGTTAGTGGAGAGAGAGAGGGGCAGCCAGCATGGCCGCGCGCCCCCTCCCCCTCTGGTCCGAATTGGACTAGGAGGGGGGCGGCGCCCCCCTCTTTCCCTCTCCCTCTCCCCCTTCCTTTCCCCCTCCTAGTAGGAGTAGGAAAGGGGGAGTCCTACTCCTACTAGGAGGAGGACTCCTCCTCCTGGCGCGCCCTCTAGGGCCGGCCGGCCTCCCCCCTTGCTCCTTTATATACGGGGGTGGGGGCACCCTAGGACACACAAGTTGATCTACGGATCGTTCCTTAGCCGTGTGCGGTGCCCCCCTCCACCATATTCCACCTCGGTCATATCGTCGCGGAGTTTAGGCGAAGCCCTGTGCCGGTAGAACATCATCGTCGTCACCACGCCGTCGTGCTGACAGAACTCATCCCCGAAGCTTTGCTGGATCGGAGCCCGGGGATCGTTATCGAGCTGAACGTGTGCTGAACTCGGAGGTGCCGTACGTTCGGTGCTTGGATCGGTCGGATCATGAAGACGTACGACTACATCAACCGCGTTGTCATAACGCTTCCGCTTTCGGTCTACGAGGGTACGTGGACAACACTCTCCCCTCTCGTTGCTATGTCATCACCATGATCTTGTGTGTGCGTAGGAAATTTTTTGAAATTACTACATTCCACAACAGTGGCATCCGAGCCAGGTTTTATGCATAGATGTCATATGCACGACTAGAACACAAGTGAGTTGTGGGCGATACAAGTCATACTGCTTACCAGCATGTCATACTTTGGTTCGGCGGTATTGTGAGATGAAGCGGCCCGGACCGACATTACGCGTACGCTTACGCGAGACTGGTTTCACCGTTACGAGCACTCGTGCTTAAAGGTGACTAGCGGGTGTCTATCTCTCTCATTTTAGCTGAATCGAGTGTGGCTACGCCCGGTCCTTGCGAAGGTTAAAACAACACTAACTTGACGAACTATCATTGTGGTTTTGATGCATAGGTAAGAACGGTTCTTGCTAAGCCCGTAGCAACCACGTAAAACTTGTAACAACAAAGTAGAGGACGTCTAACTTGTTTTTGCAGGGCATGTTGTGATGTGATATGGTCAAGACGTGATGCTATATTTTATTGTATGAGATGATCATGTTTTGTAACCGAAGTTATCGGCAACTGGCAGGAGCCATATGGTTGTCGCTTTATTGTATGAAATGCAAACGCCCTGTAATTGCTTTACTTTATCACTAAGCGGTAGCGATAGTCGTAGAAGCAATAGATGGCGTAACGGCAACGATGCTACGATGGAGATCAAGGTGTCGCGCCGGTGACGATGGTGATCACTACGGTGCTTCGAAGATGGAGATCACAAGCACAAGATGATGATGGCCATATCATATCACTTATATTGATTGCATGTGATGTTTATCCTTTATGCATCTTATCTTGCTTTGTTTGACGGTAGCATTTTAAGATGATTTCTCACTTAAAATTATCAAGAAGTGTTCTCCCTGAGTATGCACCGTTGCCAAAGTTCGTCGTGCCCAGACACCACATGATGATCGGGTGTGATAAGCTCTACGTCCATCTATAACGGGTGCAAGCCAGTTTTGCACACGCAGAATACTCAGGTTAAACTTGACGAGCCTGGCATATGCAGATATGGCCTCGGAACACGGAGACCGAAAGGTCGAGCGTGAATTGTATAGTAGATATGATCAACATAGTGATGTTCGCCATTGAAAACTACTCCATCTCACATGATGATCGGTTATGGTTTAGTTGATTTGGATCACGTGATCACTTAGATGACTAGAGAGATGTCTGTCTAAGTGGGAGTTCTTAAGTAATATGATTAATGGAACTTAAATTTATCATGAACTTAGTACCTGATAGTATTTTGCTTGTCTATGTTTGTTGTAGATAGATGGCTCGTGTTGTTGTTCCATTGAATTTTAATGCATAGAAAGCAAAGTTGAAAGATGATGGTAGCAATTACATGGACTGGGTCCGTAACTTGAGGATTATCCTCATTGCTGCACAGAAGAATTACGTCCTGGAAGCACCACTGGGTGCCAGGCCTGCTGCTGATGCAACTGACGACGTTAAGAATGTCTGGCAGAGCAAAGCTGATGACTACTCGGTAGTTCAATGTGCCATGCTTTACGACTTAGAACCGGGTCTTCAACGACATTTTGAACGTCATGGAGCATATGAGATGTTCCAGGAGTTGAAGTTAATATTTCAAGCAAATGCCCGGATTGAGAGATATGAAGTCTCCAATAAGTTCTATAGCTGCAAGATGGAGGAGAATAGTTCTGCCAGTGAGCATATACTCAAAATGTCTGGGTATAATAATCACTTGATTCAACTGGGAGTTAATCTTCCGGATGATAGCGTCATTGACAGAATTCTCCAATCACTGACACCAAGCTACAAGAGCTTCGTGATGAACTATAATATGCAAGGGATGAAGAAGACAATTCCTGAGCTCTTCACAATGCTAAAAGCTGCGGAGGTAGAAATCAAGAAGGAGCATCAAGTGTTGATGGTCAACAAGACCACTAGTTTCAAGAAAAAGGGCAAAGGGAAGAAGAAGGGGAACTTCAAGAAGAACAGCAAGCAAGTTGCTGCTCAAGAGAAGAAACCCAAGTCTGGACCTAAGCCTGAAACTGAGTGCTTCTACTACAAGCAGACTGGACACTAGAAGCGGAACTGCCCCAAGTATTTGGCGGATAAGAAGGATGGCAAGGTGAACAAAGGTATATGTGATATACATGTTATTGATGTGTACCTTACTAGAGCTCGCAGTAGCACCTGGGTATTTGATACTGGTTTTGTTGCTAATATTTACAACTCGAAACAGGGACTACGGAATAAGCGAGCACTGGCCAAGGACGAGGTGACGATGCGTGTGGGAAACGGTTCCAGAGTCGATGTGATCACGGTCGGCACGCTACCTCTACATCTACCTTCGGGATTAGTTTTAGACCTGAATAATTGTTATTTGGTGCCAACATTGAGCATGAACATTATATCTGGATCTTGTTTGATGCGAGACGGTTATTCATTTAAATCAGATAATAATGGTTGTTCTATTTATATGAGTAATATCTTTTATGGTCATGCACCCTTGAAGAGTGGTCTATTTTTATTGAATCTCGAAAGTAGTGATACACATATTCATAATGTCGAAGCCAAAAGATGCAGAGTTCATAATGAGAGTGCAACTTATTTGTGGCACTGCCATTTAGGTCATATCGGTGTAAAGCGCATGAAGAAACTCCATACTGATGGACTTTTGGAATCACTTGATTATGAATCACTTGGTACTTGCGAACCGTGCCTCATGGGCAAGATGACTAAAACACCGTTCTCCGGTACTATGGAGAGAGCAACAGATTTGTTGGAAATCATACATACGGATGTATGTGGTCCGATGAATGTTGAAGCTCGTGGCGGATATCGTTATTTTCTGACCTTCACAGATGATTTGAGCAGATATGGGTATATCTACTTAATGAAACACAAGTCTGAAACATTTGAAAAGTTTAAAGAATTTCAGAGTGAAGTGGAAAATCATCGTAACAAGAAGATAAAGTTTCTACGATCTGATCGTGGAGGAGAATATTTGAGTTACGAGTTTGGTTTACATTTGAAACAATGCGGAATAGTTTCACAACTCACGCCACCTGGAACACCACAAAGAAATGGTGTGTCCGAACGTCGTAATCGTACTTTACTAGATATGGTGCGATCTATGATGTCTCTTACTGATTTACCGCTATCATTCTAGGGTTATGCTTTAGAGACGGCCGCATTCACGTTAAATAGGGCACCATCAAAATCCGTTGAGACGACGCCTTATGAACTGTGGTTTGGCAAGAAACCAAAGTTGTCGTTTCTTAAAGTTTAGGGCTGCGATGCTTATGTGAAGAAACTTCAACCAGATAAGCTCGAACCTAAATCGGAGAAATGTGTCTTCATAGGATACCCAAAAGAGACTGTTGGGTACACCTTCTATCACAGATCCGAAGGCAAGACATTCGTTGCTAAGAATGGATCCTTTCTAGAGAAGGAGTTTCTCTCGAAAGAAGTAAGTGGGAGGAAAGTAGAACTTGATGAGGTAACTGTACCTGCTCCCTTATTGGAAAGTAGTTCATCACAGAAATCGGTTCCCGTGACACCTACACCAATTAGTGAGGAAGCTAATGATATTGATCATGAAACCTCAGATCAAGTTTCTACTGAACCTCGTAGGTCTACCAGAGTAAGATCCGCACCAGAGTGGTACGGTAATCCTATTCTGGAAGTCATGTTACTTGACCATGATGAACCTACGAACTATGAGGAAGCGATGATGAGCCCAGATTTCGCAAAATGGCTAGAGGCCATGAAATCTGAGATGGGATCCATGTATGAGAACAAAGAATGGACTTTGGTTGACTTGCCCGATGATCGGCAAGCCACTGAGAATAAATGGATCTTTTAGAAGAAGACTGACGCTGATGGTAATATAACTATCTATAAAGCTCGACTTGTTGCGAAAGGTTTTCGACAAGTTCAAGGGGTTGACTACGATGAGACTTTCTCACCCGTAGCGATGCTTAAGTCTGTCCGAATCATGTTAGCTATTGTTGCATTTCATGATTATGAAATTTGGCAAATGGATGTCAAAACTGCATTCTTGAATGGATTTCTGGAAGAAGAGTTGTATATGGTGCAGCCAGAAGGTTTTGTTGATCCAAAAGGTTCTAACAAAGTGTGCAAGCTCCAGCGATCCATTTATGGACTGGTGCAAGCATCTCGGAGTTGGAATAAACGCTTTGATAGTGTGATCAAAGCATATGGTTTTATGCAGACTTTTGGAGAAGCCTGTATTTACAAGAAAGTGAGTGGGAGCTCTGTAGCATTTCTGATATTATATGTAGATGACATATTATTAATTGGAAATGATATAGAATTTCTGGATAGCATAAAGGGATACTTGAATAAAAGTTTTTCAATGAAAGACCTCGGTGAAGCTGCTTACATATTGGGCATCAAGATTTATAGAGATAGATCAAGACACTTAGGACTTTCACAAAGCACATACCTTGATAAAATTTTGAAAAAGTTCAAAATGGATCAGGCAAAGAAAGGGTTCTTGCCCGTGCTACAAGGTGTGAAGTTGAGTCAAACTCAATGCCCGACCACAGCAGAAGATAGAGAGAAAATGAAAGATGTTCCCTATGCTTTAGCCATAGGCTCTATCATGTATGCAATGCTGTGTACCAGACCTGACGTATGCTTAGCAATAAGCTTGGCAGGAAGGTACCAAAGTAATCCAGGAGTGGATCACTGGACAGCGGTCAAGAATATCCTGAAATACCTGAAAAGGACTAAGGATATGTTTCTCGTATATGGAGGTGACAAGGAGCTAGTCGTAAATGGTTACGTCGATGCAAGCTTTGACACTGATCCGGACGATTCTAAATCGCAAACCGGATACGTGTTTTTATTAAACGGTGGACCTGTAAGTTGGTGCAGTTCTAAACAAAGCGTCGTGGCGGGATCTACATGTGAAGCGGAGTACATAGCTGCTTCGGAAGCAGCGAATGAAGGAGTCTGGATGAAGGAGTTCATTTCCGATCTAGGTGTCATACCAAGTGCATCGGGACCAATGAAGATCTTCTGTGACAATACTGGTGCAATTGCCTTGGCAAAGGAATCCAGATTTCACAAGAGGACCAAGCACATCAAGAGACGCTTCAATTCCATCCAGGACCAAGTCCAAGTGGGAGACATAGAGATTTGCAAGATACATACGGATCTGAATGAGTGTTAGAATCATGATCAGCACCAAGACATGAGCAAAACATGATCAGCACCAAGACTCTCTCACGAGCAAAACATGATCAGCACCAAGACTCCATGGGTGTTAGAATCATTACTATGTAATCTAGATTATTGACTCTAGTGCAAGTGGGAGACTGAAGGAAATATGCCCTAGAGGCAATAATAAAGTTATTATTTATTTCCTCATATCATGATAAATGTTTATTATTCATGCTAGAATTGTATTAACCGGAAACATGATACATGTGTGAATACATAGACAAACATATAGTCACTAGTATGCCTCTACCTGACTAGCTCATTAATCAAAGATGGTTATGTTTCCTAACCATAGACATGTGTTGTCATTTGATTAATGGGATCACATCATTAGGAGAATTATGTGATTGACATGACCCATTCCGTTAGCCTAGCACTTGATCGTTTAGTATATTGCTATTGCTTTCTTCATGACTTATACATGTTCCTGAAACTATGAGATTATGCAACTCCCATTTACCGGAGGAACACTTTGGGTACTACCAAACGTCACAACGTAACTGGGTGATTATAAAGGAGTACTACAGGTGTCTCCAAAGGTAGATGTTGGGTTGGCGTATTTCGAGATTAGGTTTTGTCACTCCGATTGTCGGAGAGGTATCTCTGGGCCCTCTCGGTAATGCACATCACTATAAGCCTTGCAAGAAATGTAACTAATGAGTTAGTTAGGGAATTATGAATTACGTAACGAGTAAAGAGACTTGCCGGTAACGAGATTGAACTAGGTATTGGATACCGACGATCGAATCTTGGGCAAGTAACATACCGATGACAAAGGGAACAACGTATGTTGTTATGCGGTTTGACCGATAAAGATCTTCGTAGAATATGTAGGAACCAATATGGGCATCCAGGTTCCGCTATTGGTTATTGACCGAGAATAGTTCTAGGTCATGTCTACATAGTTCTCGAACCCGTAGGGTCCGCACGCTTAACGTTACGATGACAGTTTTATTATAAGTTTATAAGTTTTGATGTACCGAAGTTTGTTCAGAGTCCCGGATGTGATCACGGACATGACGAGGAGTCTCGAAATGGTCGAGGCATAAAGATTGATGTATTGGACGACTATATTCGGACACCAGAAGTGTTCCGGACGTTTTCGGAGAAAATCGGAGTGCCGGAGGGTTACCGGAACCCCCCCCCTCCTCGGGAGAAGTAATGGGCCCTATGGGCCTTAGTGGAGAGAGAGAGGGGCAGCCAGCATGGGCCGCGCGCCCCCTCCCCCTCTGGTCCGAATTGGACTAGGAGGGGGGCGGCGCCCCCCTCTTTCCCTCTCCCTCTCCCCCTTCCTTTCCCCCTCCTAGTAGGAGTAGGAAAGGGGGAGTCCTACTCCTACTAGGAGGAGGACTCCTCCTCCTGGCGCGCCCTCTAGGGCCGGCCGGCCACCCCCCTTGCTCCTTTATATACGGGGGCGGGGGCACCCTAGGACACACAAGTTGATCTACGGATCGTTCCTTAGCCGTGTGCGGTGCCCCCCTCCACCATATTCCACCTCGGTCATATCATTGCGGAGTTTAGGCGAAGCCCTGCGCTGGTAGAACATCATCATCATAACCACGCCGTCATGCTGACGGAACTCATCCCCGAAGCTTTGCTGGATCGGAGCCCGGGGATCGTTATTGAGCTGAACATGTGCTGAACTCGGAGGTGTCGTACGTTCGGTGCTTGGATCGGTCGGATCATGAAGACGTACGACTACATCAACCGCGTTGTCATAACGCTTCCGCTTTCGGTCTACGAGGGTACGTGGACAACACTCTCCCCTCTTGTTGCTATGTCATCACCATGATCTTGTCTGTGCGTAGGAAATTTTTTGAAATTACTACGTTCCACAACACAACTCACTAGATCTGAATGCACAACTTAGCAGAGGCACACCATCGTGTGTGAAGCATTTTTTGATTTATATTGGGAAGCTAAGTTTTAGGATCCTATCATTTTTTGAAGGGTGCCAATTGCCATTGCCAACTAACCTACAAAATTAATGAAGTGTTGTTGATGTTATTGATTATCAGAGATGGGGGGAGGCTGCCACCGCAGGCTACGCTCTACCACAGTGGAGTATGAGTTGGATGCTTTCGAGTTCTTCACTATCATACTCGATAATTCCTCCAGGAGGCAGGTATATAAAAGGAGAGATCTCCCCTTCATCCATCTCTTTATGATAACTCTATTGTTTGCTACAACACTCCTTGACCCACGCTGCAGAGGCTGCCTGAAACTTTTATGAAGATGTTGGACGACCATTGGCCAAAGAGTGTGAAGCTGCGACGGGCCGGCAACGGGCTTCGCAGGCATTGGGACGTGGAGGTGGTGATTAGGTATGGCCATATGTACTTGTGTCGTGGCTGGGAGCAGTTCTACCGTGCCTACGACCTGCGGCACGGGTACTTCCTTGTCTTTAGGTACGACGTCGACGCCATGCTCACCGTGAAGGTGTTAAACACGACTATGTGCCGCATGCGCTACCAGGACGACGATGATGCCAGTACGTTTTGCCTCTTCTTCCTCTCCATTTGGCTTTGTCTCACACTGATTGTTAAGAAAACTTTGTTGCATTTGGTTAGGCAATCGGAGCAGCGGCAACGACTCTGGCTACAGCAAAAGCAGCAGCGAGTCTGGCTACAGCGAAAGCAGCAGTGAGGATGATCCGGAATGAAGTGGGGAAGAAGAGGAGCAGAGTGGGGATGAGGAGGTGCAGCCTATTCTGTCTGACGATGACCTCGCGATGGTGGTGGCTGACGATGGCCAAGCGATGGTGGTGGCTGACGATGGGCAAGAGATGGTGGTGGCCGAGGATGACCTAGCGATGGTGCTGCTTGAAGATGGCCTCGCGATGGTGGTGGTGCCTGACAATGACCTCGCGATGGTGGTGGCGCCGGCGATCCCACGGCCGGGAGATATCACCATGCCAATTGTGTTAGAAGACTACATCCCACTGCCTCGCCGCTCTAGGCGCATCAGGATGATGAAGGAGAAGGATAAGAAGGAGGAGTGAACTATGTCATGTATGTCAGATCTCCAAATATGATCTATACTTAGCTTTGTTTCCTCCGAAATGAAGTTTACCTATGTTAGCTCCAATATGATCCATTTTAGCTGGTTAGCACCAAAATGATCCATTTTACCTACGTTAGCTCAAAAATGGCATAATTACTTATGTTAGCACAAAAATGACCTATACATACCGTATTTTCCACCAAATTTACATAATAAGCTTAGTTAGCTAAAAATGGCATAATTACCTATGTAAGCTCTAAAATGACACAAATAAGGAATAAGAAGAAGAAAAAGAAGGAAGAGGAGAAAAAGAAAGAATAGAAGAAGAAAGAGAAGAAAAAGAAAGAATAAAAGAAGAATGAGAAGGAAAAGGGTAAAAACCTTCTTATTCTTCTTCTTCTAGTCTTCTTCTTCTTCTTCTAGTCTTCTTCTTCTTCTTCTTCTTCTTCTTCTTCTTCTTCTTCTTCTTCTAGTCTTCTTCTTCTTCTTCTCCAAAATGACCTAACTTAGCTCTAAGTTAGCTCTAATATGCGTAGTTACCTAGGTTAGCTCAATCAAGACATATACTTAGCTGCTTTATATCAAAAATGGCATAATATGCTTAGTTCACTCAAAATGGCATAATTAGCTAGGTTAGCTCCATTTTACCTAAGTATGCTTACTTCTTCTTCTTCTTCTTCTTCTTCTTCTTTTTCTTCTTCATTTTCTTCTTCTTCTTCTTCTTCTTCTTCTTCTAGTCTTCTTCTTCTAACTTTCTTGTTTCCCATTTTGCAGATTTCATTTACTTCACGAAAGCTTGCATGGATGGAGTGCTTCTTTTCCCTTTCTGCTTTTCTTTTGTTTCGATGAACAATGTGGAACTTGTTATATGGATGGATGGATAGGTGTTGGGTGAACATATATGGATGGAACTATGTGTTGGTTATGTATGTATATATGATGAAACTTGTGTGTTGGATATGTCTGCTGTGAAATTTTGTGTGTTGAAATTTGTGTGTTGAAACTTGTGTGTTGAAATTGAATGAATTTAAGAAAAAATAGAAAAACAGGGAAAATAGGCTCTTTGTCGTCCGCTGGCAGACGGCAAAGAGCTTTGCCATTAGCCAGCAGACGGCAAAGCTGCCACGTGGCAGCTACCTGTGCAACCTGGGGGCACCTGGGGGCTGGCCTATTTGGTTAGTTTGTCGTCCGCTGGCAGACGGCAAAGTGCACCGTTAACCCCCTAACGGCCATAAGCTGCCACGTGTCGTTCAGGTCCTTTGTCGTCTGCTGGCGGACGGCAAAGACTATTTCATCTTTGTCGTCCATCAGCACACGGCAAAGAGCCATTCGCCGTTTCCTATTCAGCCGGACCTGTTGCCGTCAGCTGACGGACGGCAAAGGCCTTTGCCATCTGCCAGGCATGCCTTTGCCGTAAGCCATGGCAGACGGCAAAGTGCCTGATTCCTGTAGTGAATGTTGATTAATCTCAATGCATGTTTATGACCGTTGTCGCTCTCTAGTTGGTGCTTCTCAATCTATTTGTTAGCCTTCACCTGTACTAAGCGGGAATACAGCTTGTGCATCCACTTCCTTAAACCCAAAGTTGTTCCATATGAGTCTACCATACCTACCTATATGTGGTATTTACCTGCCATTCCAAGTAAATTTGCATGTGCCAAAGTCTAAATCTTCAAATAATAATCTGTTTTGTATGCCCAAATCACTCATGTAGCAACTGGGGGCTGTCAGTATCTCCCCTACTAGGTGGGTTATTCTGGCGATGAGTGTTTATTCACTTTTCATTCATGAGAGGGTGGCTGGTAATTGGGATGCCTAGTCCTATGATCAAAGATCAAAATCAAAATATAATAATGAAACAAAACTCCCTCGGATTGTTGTTGGTATGGAGGGCATCCGTGGATTTGGCTAGCTATGTCTTGTGTTTGTTGGTGGAGGGGGTGTGAAAACTTTACCATTCTATTTGGGAACCGCCTATAATGTGTATAGCATGGAAGATAGTGTGATCTCTCGGTTGTTATGTTGACAATGAATGCATACCTCACAAAATTGTATTCATCTCTGTTTTAAAAGCTTCGAGCTCTGGCACCTCTGCAAATCCCTGCTTCCCTCTGCGAAGGGCTTATCTATTTACTTTTATTGTTAAGTCATCATCTTCTCATTAAAGCACCAGCTGGAGAGCACTATTGTCACTTATATGCTTTGTTTATAGTTGATGTTGAGTATGAGTGTGATTGGATCTCTTTTGCCATGAATTACAATGCCTAGCCAGTGCTTGAACTTCAGAGGTGCTCTGCATTTATGCTTTGCGGTTTTAGAAAGGGCCAGCGAGATACCATTATGTCATATTGTATCATGATTGTTTTGAAAAAGTGTTGTCATCCGAGATGTCGGAGTAATGGGCCATGGGTAGGCTGACCCGGGACCCAGGATCTTTCAAGACGTCGGGGCAGGCCGCGCCCCTCCAGCTGAGTCCAGCTGGCGACCTCCAGAGAGGCCGAGTCCCAGCTGGCGATCTCCCGAGAAGCCGAGTCCCAGATGACGACTTTGGAGCAAGCCGACTCCAGGCTGGTGACCTCCGGGAGTGCCGACTATGGGAGTCGGCCTATGACGCTCCACGACGCCCGATGCGAGGTACGGTCACGACGTGGCCTTCCCTCCTTGCCTACGAGGGGCTGGCATGGCTACAGTGAGCCGTATCGCTGGGAGATCCTCGGCGAGGCGCGGCACTGTTACCATGCCCGGCCTGACCTCAGCCATAGTGCGCGATGCACTGTGCCCATGACGCCGGCCTGTACGGCCCGAAGATCGCAGGGCCACCTGTCGGTGGGTGAATCAAAGACGGCCAGAGCGCCTGAAGACGGCCCTGTGGGAGTCGGCCTCCTCGGAGTCGGCCGTCTCCCCGCGAGGGCCCCACAAGCCATAAACCAGATTGGATGGGGAGTGGCGACAGTGATCGCCTGACAGACGGCGGCACTATTGCCACGACCCCATGACTAAGCCTGCGTCATCAGGAGCGCCGCACAGTGTCCGGCCTGTCCGCGGGACCCACCAGTCGGCAGGCCCCAGAAGCCGGCAGGAAGGACGGCGGCATGAGAGACAGACGGCTGGGGCCCATGCCCAGTCGGATTACCATTGTACCCCCGGGGGGTAGGCCTATATAAACCCCCCGGGGCACCCATGCAAAGGGTTCGGACCTTGATAGAATTAGACACATAGACCAGGGAGGAGAGAACTAGCTTTGCTCTCTCCTGCCTCCCGATACAGCTCGAGGAGCACCATTGTAGCCACTTTGCCATAGTGACCATGCTGAGACCCCGCAAAGCAGCAGTAGGGGTGTTATCTCCCCGGAGAGCCCCGAAGCTGGGTAAGATTCGCCGGCGTGCATGTCTACGCCTCATCCCATTTCCAGGCACCGGCGACGTTCTACTCGCCCCCACCATGATAAGCCATCCTTTGGCATATGTCGCACCCAACCCCCGACATTTGGCGCCCACCATGGGGCGAGGTGCACCGTCGTCCGGAGATCTGTTCTGGAGGGGAACCCTCTTCCTCCCTGGCGAGCGCAGCCAGCCAGGCTCGCCAGACGGAGTCTGCATCAACACGCTGCGCGGCGCTGAGGCCGCCTGCGCCGCGAGCGGCCTCGCCGAACTTATTGGCGAGGTGCGCCTCTCCGACGAACCTGCATCCGACGCAGGCACGGGTGGCCCCGAGAACCTTCTCGCAAGCCTCCTCGACCAACTCCACGTCGCCGGCGAGCCTGCCGTAGACTTGGAGTCCGTAGGCTCCTCCGACCCGATGCTGGTCGACTCCGACGCCGTGTCGCTTGACATCTTCCCCACCAACGTGGTGGTCTACGACGAGCCGCTTCCGTACGAGGAGAGCGGCGGAAGCGCCGTCACGGAGGTGCTCGTCATCAGCCACGGCGAGCACTCCGGTGAAGAAGCCCAGGACCCGCTAGCCGCGGCCCTGCAAGACCTGACCGCGCCCATTCCAGAGGACGCAGACGCCGAGACGCTGGAGGCGCGCCGCCTTCAGATCATCGAAGGCGCCAAGAAGCTGGCAAGCATGAGGCGCTTGTCAGAGGCATACCAGCGCGAGATGGATCACGCCGTAGGCGGCTCGCCGGCTCCGACTGGGCCGAGCCGTCTGGGTGCGGTCCGACAGCGCGGCGCAGCCATCGACGACTTACTCGGGGCGAAACGCCCCGTGTACGCCACCCCAGCGGAGAATATCGGCGCCGCCCAAGCGGCGACTGACGAGCTGAAGAACTTTGAGGGCAAAGAGCGCCGTGTGATGATGGAGCGAGTCCAGCAGCTCCTTGACGCGGTTGCTGCACAAAACGCGGCCGGCGGCCGCGCAGATGCGTTGCGGCAGCCGAACAACGACTTACCTCCCCGCCGAGATCAAGGCGCGACCTCTCGGGCGCCGACTGGCGGAGTCCGCGGAAGGAAAGAGAAGGAGCCAGCTGCCAGTCACAGTCGGACTCATATCACCATCGAGCGCGACCAAGACGGCCGCCCAAGAGCAGTAGAGCGGTGGGACGATTATCTGCCTCCCCCGCCCAGAAGAGAACGGCGAGTTTCCCCACCGCCCGTCGAGCATCCGACTCTCGGAGGTCGCCTTGGCCGCCGAGAGGGAGTCGGAGAGAATGACGCCCGCCATCGGATCGACCGACTCCACCGATCCCTGGCGCTGGAAGAAGAAGATGAGCTGGGTCCGCCTTGCTTCGGGCACCGCATCAGAGACGAGCCCTTCCCCAAAGGGTTCACGCTCCCCCGAGACACCCCCAAGTACACCGGCTCCGTGAAGCCGGAAGACTGGCTGATAGACTACTCCACAGCCGTCAGCATAGCAAACGGCAACAAGCGAGTTGCCGTGAAGTACGTTCCTCTCATGCTCCAGGGCACGGCCCGGACATGGCTGAACAGCCTGAAGCCCCGCAGCATCAACAGCTGGGTCGACTTCACCGAAGCCTTCATCCGCAACTTCACCAGCACGTACAAGCGACCTCCCAAGCCGCGCCAACTCTCCTTGTGTGTGCAAGGCCCCGAAGAATCAACACGCGACTACCTCACGCGCTGGGGCGAGCTTCGAAACTCCTGCGAGGGCGTGCACGAGGTGCAGGCTATCGAGTACTTCACCGCCGGATGCCGAGAGGGCACCCTCCTGAAGCACAAACTCCTCTGCGACGAGCCAGAAACCCTCGACGAGCTGCTAGTCATAGCAGATAAGTACGCCATGGCCGACTCTTCTATGAAGATGGAGATTCAAGTCAATGCGGCTGGCAAAGTGACTCCCCAGGCTCCCAGAACTCCGGCTGGAGACACCAGTCAGCGACAGCAACAAAACGACAACAAACGTAAGGCCCCACAGCCGACTTCCAACAGTCGGCAGGTCGCAGCAGTAGAAGATTAGCAGCCGGAGGGGCAGCCTCCGGCCAAGCGGCAGAAAGGCGGCAAGTCCAATTGGTTGTCGGCTTTCTCCTATGAGCAGACTTTGGATGGTCCATGCAAGTTCCATAGCGGCGCGAAGCCGTCTAACCACACCACCAGAAAGTGTCACTGGCTCACCAGGATCGCCAAGGGAGACGGCCTCACTCCTCCGCCGCCTGCTGGGCCGCCGCCTCCGCCGCCGCCCCAGCAGCCGGCGGCTCGGCCAGTCAGCGCAGTACAAGACGAGTTCCCAGAAGAGCATGGAGCCTACGTGGTGTTCACCAATGTGGCAGATGACCGACGCAGCAGGCGCCAACAGCAGCAAGAAGTAAACGCAGTAGCAACGGATGCTCCAGAGTTCATGCATTGGTCCGAGAGGCCTATCAGTTGGAGTCGGGCGGATCACCCAAAGGTGATGCCGAGTCCAGGCTCCTATGCCCTGGTCTTAGGTGCGACCTTGGCTACTGATAGGCGGGCCGCCCGTTTTTCACGGGTCCTGATAGATGGAGGTAGCAGCATAAACATCCTGTACAAAGACACCATGGAGAAGCTAGGAATCAGGCGAAGGCAGCTGTAGAGCAGCCGCACCGTGTTCCATGGAATTGTACCCGGCCTCTCCTGTTCACCGATCGGCAAGATCCTGATAGACGTCCTCTTCGGAGACAAAGATCACTTCCGCCGAGAGCCGGTCTGGTTCGAGGTGGTGGACTTGGAGAGCCCGTACCACGCTCTGCTTGGCCGGCCTGCCTTGGCCAAGTTCATGGCGGTTCCCCACTACGCCTACCTCAAAATGAAGATGCCGAGTTCCGAGGGGATTCTGACCATTGCCGGCGACTACAAGAAATCGTCCGCTTGCGCGGCCGAGAGCAGTCGGCTGGCCGAGTCCTTGGTGATCGCAGCCGAGAAGCGGCTCCTTAACCGAGTCGTGGCGATGGCCGGAAAGCAGCCAGAGATGTCGCCCGACCCCAAGGAGTCGGAGGTAGAAGGATCATTCAAGCCGGCCAAAGAAACCAAGAAGATACCCTTGGACCCAGAGCACCCAGAGAGATACGCTGTCATAGGCACAGGCCTTGACAGCAAATAGGAAGGCGAGCTCGTCGATTTCCTCCGTGAGAATCGGGACATCTTTGCGTGGTCCCCCAAGGACATGCCGGGTGTACCAACGGAATTCGCCGAGCACAAGCTACACGTCAGGCCAGATATAAAGCCCGTCAGGCAGCCCTTGCGCCGCCTGTCAGAAGAAAAAAGAAGAGTTGTTGGAGAAGAGATAGCCCGGCTCTTGGCAGCCGGTTTCATCATGGAAGTATTTTTTCCAGAGTGGCTGGCAAACCCGGTTTTGGTGCTGAAGAAAAACAAGCAGTGGCGAATGTGCATCGACTATACAAGCCTCAACAAAGCCTGCCCAAAGGACCCGTTTGCTCTGCCAAGGATTGATCAGGTGATAGATTCCACAGCCGGATGCGAGCTGCTGAGTCTCCTAGACGCATACTCAGGATACCACCAGATCAAGCTGAATCTAGCGGACAGACTGAAGACCGCATTCATCACGCCGTTTGGAGCCTTCTGTTACCTGACAATGACGTTCGGCTTGAGGAATGTCGGCGCCACCTTTCAGCGTTGCATGCAGAAGTGCCTCCTCAAGCAACTCGGCAGGAACGCCCACGTCTATGTGGATGATGTGGTGGTGAAGACGGAAAAGCGTGGGACGCTGCTGGAAGACCTCAAAGAGACCTTTGAAAATCTGCGCCGATTCCGGGTCAAGCTCAACCCCGAGAAGTGTGTTTTTGGAGTACCAGCCAGCCAGCTCCTTGGCTTCCTGGTCTCCGAACCCCGTCAAGATCAAGGACATTGAGAGAATGGAGGTACCCAGCCGACTGTTGGATGTGCAGAAGTTCACCGGCTGCCTGGCGTCCATCAGCCGATTTATCAGTCGGCTGGGCGAGAAAGCTCTGTCCTTGTATCAATTGATGAAGAAGACGGCCACCTGTCGGTGGGTGAATCAAAGACGGCCAGAGCGCCTGAAGACGGCCCTGTGGGAGTCGGCCTCCTCGGAGTCGGCCGTCTCCCCGCCAGGGCCCCACAAGCCATAAACCAGATTGGATGGGGAGTGGCGACAGTGATCGCCTGACAGACGGCGGCACTGTTGCCACGACCCCATGACTAAGCCTGCGTCATCAGGAGCGCCGCACAGTGTCCGGCCTGTCCACGGGACCCACCAGTCGGCGGGCCCCAGAAGCCGGCGGGAAGGACGGCGGCATGAGAGACAGACGGCTGGGGCCCATGCCCAGTCGGATTACCATTGTACCCCCGGGGGGTAGGCCTATATAAACCCCCCGGGGCACCCATGCAAAGGGTTCGGCCCTTGATAGAATTAGACACATAGACCAGGGAGGAGAGAACTAGCTTTGCTATCTCCTGCCTCCCGATACAGCTCCAGGAGCACCATTGTAGCCACTTTGCCATAGTGAGCATGCGGAGACCCCGCAGAGCAGCAGTAGGGGTGTTATCTCCCCGGAGAGCCCCGAAGCTGGGTAAGATTCGCCGGCGTGCATGTCTACGCCTCATCCCGTTTCCAGGCACCGGCGACGTTCTACTCGCCCCCACCATGATAAGCCATCCTTTGGCATATGTCGCACCCAACCCCCGACACGAGATATCTTATTATTGCTCGCTAGTTGATTATGCCGTTGATATGAGTAAAGTGAGACCTAAATGTTATAGTGAATATGGTTAGTTCATAATCTTTGTTGAACATTAGTTAGACATCTATTTATATATAAAAAGTACTTGATGCGGTCATCAGAATAAAGATAATTAGCTTAGTAAATCCCACAATAATTAGAAAGATCCGCCCTTTAGTTCTGTGAGACAAAAAGTCCAACCATTAGATCTTTGTAAACCAGGTGGGTCCATGCCGTGAGACAACAAAGTCCAACCATTAGATCTTTATAAACCAGGTGGACCAGGATAAAGATAAGTCCAACCATTGGATCTTTGTAAATGAGGTGGGTCCATATCGTCTGATGACTTCACGTTGATTTTCATGATCCAACCACAACCCCAATAGGGTGGACCATCCTGTTAGGGATCAGAAACACGCATGCATCATGCATCATTAAACAATAAAAACATATAGGTTGGGCCATCACACGCATACAGGATGGACCATGCCATCAGCTTTTCTCAAAAAAACTACAACCATGAGGCCATCCCAGAAAAAAAAAGTTCTAATGTGCCTAAACAAACCAAAACTATCATATCTCTCTCCAAATAGAATGTGTCCAGACGGGATCCAAAAAAAACTTTTTTCCATCGTGCAAACATGAGAAACTTAACCGTCCATATAAACCTTCCCCATGACCTCATAGGTTCATTGTCCAAAGATTTTAAGTTACAACTTCTACATCATCTTCCTCCCACATCATCTTCCTCCAGCGACTCAAACTTCGAGATCAACTTCAGAATTAGCACTTTGGAGTTGTCTTCCTCCAGCGGCCACAAGACAGCTCCATCGAGCAATCAGGCAACATCAAGTAAGTTCTATCTGAACGAAATTATAAATCATACCAATTACTGGATCAATGATGGTTCAATTATGCTCTATGCAGTCCTCATCTAAAAATATTTGACATGTTACCTCAGAAGGTTGATTATGTAGAATCCTATAGGTGTGGCTTCATGTCTTAATGGTGTCAGGTTCTTCATACTTTTCACCCATCTACAGAAGGCTAATGCCATGAATGTTGCTCTCTACAATATAGAGAAACGTATATGGTGCATCAGATAGTGTTCATATTATAGATCAGACCTATTGTTATAGATCAGACCTATTAATGGATCATTAATACTTAGATTATACTGTAGGCAGTGCTAATCTAAAAATATTTCAGGTGTTAGCTCACAAGTTTCATTATGTACAAACAGATATAGAGAAATATACATAGATGGCTTCCATGTTTGATCAACCTCAGATGCTAATAGTGGTTTCCTATCATAATGCCAGCAGCTCCATCTGAAACAAGCATAAAGACCAATTGTCAATAAAATTGTAGAAGATACATATCATGATTGGAACATATAAACGTTCCCCAAAACACCTCCTTATGATTGACTTGTGGCTCTCTTACTCTTCATGTCACAAACAAGATATCACCTGTCAAAATCAAATAAAAAATTGATATATAAACAAGAGAATAAATTAAATCACTATAAAACAGACTAAAGGAAAACCTTCTTCTATAAAACTTCTAGATGGGTGCTGGATTGGATGCTCGGCAGAGTAGAAATCTTGTACATCATCAACACACACCGCACGGTGACGCACAAGATGCCCTGGTATGTCAGACCCAGAGGAGTCTGAAGAACAATATTCAGAGAAACAGGGGAGAATTTCACTCGAACTAGCACGATTCACAGGCTTAATTCAGAGAGTTTAGCACAATCCAGGAGGAACCTAAGGCCAGCCAGGAACACTGGCGGCGGAAGGGGGAAACCCTAACAAATTTTCATGCTCTAGATCGAGCTGGAGCCCTGGCTTTATAGCCTTACAAGTTGGTGAAAGTAGAAAAGAAAAACGAAAGCAGGGGATTGCTGTAGATGGTTGCCGGAAAGTGAACAGCGACCCGTGGGTTGCTAGTAGCCGTTAGATGCCACTTGGACGCGATCCGGAGCCTCACTTACTCGTGAAGCGGTACGAGCGGAGATGGAGCGTCGGATGGGCGATGGACGGCCAGGGTTGCTTCGTGCCAAAGGCTAGGGATTTAAATGAACTTAACTGTTGGTTTATCATCAGTTGGGTCCTGACAACTCCCCCCGATCGACTTCAGACCAGTCCTCAGGGCTGAAACGCAGGGAAAACCTTTTGGATAAACGTTGCATCCTCCCAAGTAGCATCCTTCTCCTCCATGTTACACCATTTGATGAGCCAGCGCACCACTGGTATTTGGATATCACCCTGAGTTCTGGGGATGAGTTTTCTCTCTAGGATCCGCTTAGGTTCCAAAAGAATTGTGTCGTCTGCATTGATGAGTGGGAGTTTGGGGTGTGGGATGGCCTGTGGTCCCAAGTGCTTTTTCAGTTGGCTGACATGGAATGTGGGATGCAATTTGCAGTCCTCCGGTAACAGCAGTTTGTAAGCCACTGGGCCAATTTTCTCTTGTATTCGGAAAGGGCCATAATACTTGGAGTGGAGTTTGAGACATCGATGGACACTCAGGGTAGTGTGTCTGTAAGGCTGGAGCTTGAGATACACCATGTCACCCACTTCTAGAGTTCTTTCAGATATCTTTTTATCTGCATAGTGTTTCATTCGAGTTTGAGCCTTCAATAGATTTGTCTTGATCTGAGCTGCTGTTTGTTCTGCAGTGAGTACTGAAGAAAATTCTTGTACTTGTTCAGTAGGGTAAAGGGCTGCTTCAGAGATCATGTTTGGAGGTCTACTATACAGTGCTTGGAAGGGAGTAATTTGTAGAGCTGTATGGTAACTAGTGTTATACCACCATTCAGCGAGAGAGAGCCAGTTCATCCACTTCTTAGGTTGTAGGAAGGCCATGCACCTCAAATAATTTTCCAAACATTGGTTGACCGTTTCAGTTTGGCCGTCAGATTGCGGGTGGTAGGAAGTGCTCATGTGCAGCTTAACACCCAGTTTCTTGAAGAGTGTTTGCCAAAGGTTACTGGTGAAAATGGCATCTCTGTCAGTAACTATAACTGAGGGTAGACCATGTAACTTGAAGATGTTATCTGTGAATGCCTTGGCCACAGTACTAACAGTGATGGGGTGCTGCATGGGTATAAAGTGCCCATATTTGGTGAACCTGTCCACAACAACTAAAATCATGTTCTTGTTTTGAGAAGTTGGTAGGCCTTCGACAAAGTCCATGCTAATGTGACACCAAGCAAAGTCAGGGACAGGGAGAGGTTGCAGCAGCCCCGGATACTTGCAGTGTTCTGGTTTGTTGATTTGGCATGTGGGGCATTGCTTGATATAATCCACAATGATCTGCTTCATTCCAGGCCAGTGAAAGAGGAGTTTAACTCTCTGGTAGGTGGCTCTGTGTCCAGAATGGCCCCCAAGTTTAGAATTGTGTAAGGCAGACACTAACTGGGTTCTGAGGGAGGAATCATTGCCTATTACAATTATGTTCTTGTATCTCAGAATTCCCTGTTGGAGGGCATAGTTAGGGACAGCAGTTGCAGAGGTAGCCAGTTGGGCTAAAAGGTCCTTGCACCTTTGATCCTGGGCATAACTGGAAATGACCTCAGATATCCAGGCAGGTTTCACTTGAGAAGCAATCAAGGATTGTAATCAGTATTTCAATCTAGAGAGAGCATCAGCAACTTTATTGTTCTTTCCTTGTTTGTACTCAATCTTGAAGTTGTAGCCCAATAGCTTTACTAGTAACTTGTGCTGGATCCCTTCAGTAAGCTTTTGTTCTTGTATATATTTCAAACTCTGCTAATCAGTTCTTATGATCAATGAGGAGGCAGCAAAATAATGTTTCCAATGTTTTAAAGCTTCAATTATGGCCATGGCCTCTTTATCATATGTTGAAAAGGCAGCAGCTTTAGGGCCAATGGTTTTGCTGAAGTAGGATATTGGTCTGCCCCCCTGCATGAGCACTGCACCAATTCCATAAGCACAGGCATCAGTCTCTAGGATAAAAGGCTGAGAAAAATCAGGCAAGGCCAGGACAGGAGCTTGGGTCATCTTATGTTTTAATGTGTTGAAAGCTTCTTCTTGTTCAGATTCCCATCTGAAATTGTCCTTTTTCAAAGACTGAAACAAGGGTTTGCAAATGACCCCATAGTTTTGAATGAACCTCCTGTAATAACCAGTGAGACCAAGGAAGCTTCTCAACTGAGTTACATTTTCTGGGGTGGGCCACTGGGAGATTGCCTCAATTTTGGTAGGATCAGTAGCTACTCCATCACCTCTTATGATATGGCCCAAGTACTCCACTTGAGGTTGAGAAAAGGTACACTTGCTCATTTTAGCATATAGTTGGTGGGACTGCAAGACCTCAAGGACTAGTTGGAGATGTACCAAGTGTTCCTTCATGTTTCTGCTGTATATGAGGATATCATCAAAGAAAACCAACACAAATTTTCTCAAGTAAGGTGCTAAAATTGTGTTCATTAGCTGCTGAAAGGTAGCTGGGGCATTAGTAAGTCCAAAGGGCATTACTAAATACTCATAGTGGCCACAATGAGTACTGAAAGCAGTTTTTCCAATATCTTCTTCCTGCATTCTGATTTGGTGATAGCCACTTCTTAAATCCAGTTTAGTGAAAACTGTTGCCCCTTTCAATTCATCCAGGAGATCTTCTATAATAGGGATAGGGTATTTGTTCTTAACAGTTTGCTGGTTGATTTTTCTGAAATCATTGACCAATCTCCAAGTCATGTCCTTCTTTTTAACAAGGAGTGCAGGGGAGGAGTAAGGGCTAGAGCTGTCCCTAATTACTTTGTTTTTGATCATATCCTTGATAATGGTTTTCATAGCATCTTTCTGGTGGTGTGGGAGTCTGTAAGGTCTCTGGTTTATAATCTTGGCTGCAGGAGTAAAAGGTACAGCATGATCCACAGTTCTCTTGGGAGGGAGATCAGATGGAGTGCTGAAAACTGGTGTGTATTTGTTCAAAAGTTGCTGGACAGGAGGAGGAACTAAGGTGTCCACAGGTTCTTGTACAGCAATTCTGTTCAGAATTAAGACAGCTCCACAAACAGGTTCCTCAGAGAGTTCCTCCACAGTTTCCAATTCTTGCACAGCTACAGATGGTAAGCTTTCATCTTTGAAAATTTTCTTTTCACCAGTTTTCAAGGTGATCTTCACCTGCATTTCATCAAAGTCCAATTCTACTGGGCTGAAAGAAGCCATCCAATCTGCCCCTAGGATAACATCATAACCCTGAAGCTGTAGTACTCTGAGATCAGTGGAGAACTGTGTTCCTTGCAGAGAGAATGGGCATTGTAGTGCAATGAATTCAGACCAAAGAGTATCTCCATTAGCCACAACCACCTTTCTTTTTCTGGTAGGAGTGAGAGCACATCTAGCTAGGTGAGCAATCTTAGGGGTAATGAATGTAGCAGTACTGCCACTATCAATGAGTGCAGTAGCTGGAGTGTCCCCTATCATGACTGTCACTGTAAAACTGAGCTTCTTTGTGGATTTTATACCCATCAGAGCATGCATAGATATCTGGAGGGGGGTATCATCACTTTCTACAGGGGGAGGGACATCAACTTCATCCAGAGCTTCAGTATAGTAAACCAACTCAGCATCCTCAGGGCAAGCAGCTTGAAGTGCTTGTATCTGTGCTTGATTTGCCAATTTGCACACCTTTTTGTGGCCTGGAAACCAAGGCTCTTTACATTTGTAACAGATGCCCTTCAGTCTAGCTTGTTGTATTACTGTAGCTGTGTTGGTGGGTCCTGGTTTTCCTGGGTCAAACTGCACTTGCCTTCTCACTTGTTGGAAAACAGAGGTAGGAACAGTAGTTCTTTTCTGTGGTTGTGCTTGTCCCATTCTTCTGGCAAGACAAATTGCTTTTTGTAAGTCAGCAGGCTCATGACATTGTACATGGTGTTGTATATTGTCATTCAGTCCAGAGATAAAACTGGCTTTGTAGTAATCTTGGGGTAGAGCTGGATTGTCCCTTCTCATTAAGTTCATGGCCTGCTCAAACTTGAGGATGTAATCATTGACAAAACCTGTTTGGGTAAGTGCATGGAAAGATCTAACATTGTCACATGCAGATATTTCGACAAACCTGTCACCCAGGAGCCTACAGAATCTATACCAAGGCAGGGTGTTGGGTACAATGCCCGTACCTCTCCACCATTCAATTGCTGGGCCTTTAAGGTAAGTTACTGCAATCTCTGTTTTCTGCTCTAGAGGGGTTCTAGCAGCTTCAAAATACAGCTCAATGGTTTGTATCCAGGAATCTGTACTGCTACCATCAAATTCAGGAATGTTGTACTTGGCTGGTTTTACAATTGCTAGTTGTCTCCTGTTGTCTTGCCCCTGATCTCTCTGCCCAACTTCACCCCTAGCTTCCTGTTGTGGGATTTGTTCAGCTTGCTCCATGTCCAGCTGAACCACCTATTGACCATTCTGCACTTGGTTAACAGCAATGTGAACTCTGTTTTCAGGAATTGGGTGTTTACTTGCAGCAAAGTGAGGGTGCCTATAAGGGACTCGGTTGCTGCCATCCAAGTTAAGCTCTTTTCCAGTGTTCTTGTCCACTAACGTGGCAGATCCAACAGTAGGAGGAGTCTGGAGGACCATGGCTGGTGCATGATTTGGACCTTGGGGAGTTTGCTGTTGTCCACTACCCTGTGCCACATCTTGAGGGTTGGGAGGAGTTTCCCTGGGTTTGGGAAAACCTGCAATGAAGCTGTTCAAAGGGCCCTGTAGTTCGCCCAAGGTTTTCTGCAAGGTTTGAAAATTGGTGGCAACATGGTCTCTGAAATCTTCGAAGTCTTGTCTGTCAGTTTCCCTGTTTCGCTGCAGGGTTTTGACATCCAGTTGCAATGATTGGAACTCCAAGTTCTCTGTGGAGGAGGAGTTTTCAGGGCCTGTCATGCTAGCACGAAGACTGCAGGGAGGGTTTTTACACTAGCAGGGAGCTTAGTAACCTCACTGCGCGTGATCAGCCGGCGAAGGGAGGAATTTTACCACAGCTGGGGCTGCAACCCGACCTTGGCCTTCGATCCTACCGCCGCCTGCACCGCCGCCAACACCGCGCCGCCGGAAGTACACTGGATCTGGGAGGGAGGGAGGGATTTTACTGCAGAAACAATGTGTTTCTGCAACCTTTTCCCGCGCCCAAACCTATACCGAATTTCACGCCGCCACCAGTCGCCGCCGGGGAACCGCCGCCGCCCAACAACACCGGTGAGAAATGGAGGATTTTATGGCGCCTCCAACTCCACTTCGGCACCGGATCTCGCGCCGCCAAGGAGAGGAACCAAGCTCTGATTACCACTTGTCAGACCCAGAGGAGTCTGAAGAACAATATTCTGAGAAACAGGGGAGAATTTCACTCGAACTAGCACGATTCACAGGCTTAATTCAGAGAGTTTAGCACAATCCAGGAGGAACCTAAGGCCAGCCAGGAACACTGGCGGCGGAAGGGGGAAACCCTAACAAACTTCATGCCCTAGATCGAACTGGAGCCCTGGCTTTATAGCCTTACAAGTTGGTGAAAGTAGAAAAGAAAAACGAAAGCAGGGGATTGCTGTAGATGGTTGCCGGAAAATGAACAGCGACCCGTGGGTTGCTGGTAGCCGTTAGATGCCACTTGGACGCGATCCGGAGCCTCACTTACTCGCGAAGCGGTACGAGCGGAGATGGAGCGTCGGATGGGCGATGGACGGCTAGGGTTGCTTCGCGCCAAAGGCTAGGGATTTAAATGAACTGAACTGTTGGTTTATCATCAGTTGGGTCCTGACATGGTAAAGTATAGATTATGACCTAAGAGGTTATGGATTTGTGGAAGTGTGTGCGTTTGAGAGATAGAGCGAGAGAGATGGTGCATGCCACGTTGATTTCTAGGGAAACCTTAAGGATTGACGTGACTGAACCTAATCATGTGGGCCAGAAACAACACTTTCACGCTGATAAGTCCAGGATGGCCCAAATTACAAGCACGTTGGATTAGAATTCAATACGAAAACTCATGTGAAAGAATACCTTAAGTCGTACAGAACTAGGTTACAGAAAGAAAAGACATGCCTATATAAACAACTGGCATGCCAAGAATAGACCTAAAACTCAATATGTTCTCAGCAGCACGAACAAAATCGACAGAACATACGATTTCAATTTGACGTACGACAACATAGTCAAACAACTTTTCAATTCAGGTATATTTCTTCTCCCTCTCTATTAATCCTCAATTACAATCTAATTCTAGCGTGCTACTCAACTATATTTTGGGGTTGTGGGACGGCTTCCATAGGGCTCAGTCCATTAACAAACATAGGGCACTGCAATATGGAATTCACATGGAGTTTGTAGATCAGATGATGGTTCCCATTATATTTTGCATCACTACCTCATTAATTTTGTCCAAAAAGAAAACCTCATTAATCAGGTATAGATTGCTTCAGTCAGCTTCTACTAAAAATACTGTATTTATGTACCACGTGATGATTGGAACATAAAATCCTCTTTATCATTAAATTTTTTTACAAAATCACTAGTCTTGAAAATTGATCGCCTTTAATTCTACGACAAAAAATATACTTTAAAAGGTAAAAAGTAATAAAAATTATGAATCTTCATATACTTGAACACTGATATGTAATCAACGGTAGACCTACCACTGTAACAAATGGGGCGAATGACCAACGTCTCAAGTGCCGGGGCAGGGTACTCCCCTGTACAACGAGTACATTGATCTTTATCGTCATCCGTTGCCTCAGCAAACCACAATTTCTAGGTCTGCCACTTTCTGTAACAATATTAATAATATCATTCACTTTAGCTGTATATTTGCACTCTCCATTATGCAGGAATACACAATGAAAAGAAAAGGTGGGCCGCATACCAAGGAATGTTAGAAACCTACCGAGATGGTTTAAACAAATCAAATATGCAATCCAACAAGGTGATCCGATACTAATCTTGAATATTTGATATCTGCTATCACAGTATAATATAAAAAAAAGCAACTCCAGTTATGCACTTAATGTTCCTAATTGATTTTAGCTTCGACGAGAAAAACAATATTTTAAATTGTTATCTTATTGATGCAAACCCAGACAATCAGCAAAATCGCAAGATCAGAAAGGAGAATGACACTTCAAGAGAGAGAAACAGAAGGTCTTCAATCATACATGGAGATGTGCCAGGCTCCGCAGACATACAAAAAGGACAACCTTTGATACATGTGAAGTAAGAAAATCTTCACATAGTTTCTCTCTTATGCATGTTATCATTCATTTGGATTAATTACATTCTCAATTCAAATGTTAAACTTTAAGATTAATGACGCATGGTTGGTATTACAGTATACAGGAAGCAACATTATGTACTGTGCCTATGCTATACACATCAACTATGCAATCTATGTGCTAAAATCTTTCTAAATAGAGAAAAATTACCTTCACTAACTTAGTGATTATAAAGACCACCCGCCCATGCATTTCCGCATCTTCAAGCGTGGCAAATTTGTAAGGCTGGCCATAGTGGGGGTAATATAACCGGTAACATTCCCTTGGGACTATCAAACATGCTTATGTGGCACACAATTGAAGAAGAGAGAGAGGATCAGAGTATCATAGGTAGATACCGTATCATGTTAAATGATATGCTACTTTTGTATCATGCATGGCAATAAATATGGTAATCTATGATACTACTTTATGATACTATGCACTATGGAGGTAGTATCATACACTAGTATCATATGCATGATACTAGTATATGATACTCCCCACTATGAGTAGCCTAATGGCCTACTAAATCACAATAAAATGCTACAAGTATCAATGAACTGTAGCTAAGGCAAAATATATATTTTAAAGTTAACACGAGGAGTAATAAATTCCTTTTGCCAGACGTAACGTAATCTCTCACTTCTAATAATTAGTATTTATGTTTATGCAGGAAAAGTAACTCAACAGAAAAAGCAAAAGACGCAAGACTACATAGGAAAAGAAAAATGCAAACCAAGAGGGTTGCAAAACCATCAACAAAAGAAGGAGATTCGCCCGGCTGATAAAACTATGAGGTATGCAAAAAATAAATTACAATCAGCATCTAAAATTTGGAGATTAGTGGACCTGATATTTTCTGTTATGTGCGTGTACTACAAAAAAGTAATAAAATGTCTACTACATCGAAAACGATGAGAACAAAATATAAAAAATTACAAGTTCTATCAAGTTAACATATTATCAACAACACCAGACATTACTAAGATTTAAATTTATGCTAAATACATAAACTTGAACAGGGAATCGAAGAGGACTGATGTGGAAATTTGGAACTTCGGAAAACCAAAATGCAAGTGTTAACAATGTGGTGCAATTTTCTGGTACAAAGAAAGAACTTCAGGTAGAGCGAAAAGCATGCCATCTTTTGGACTATGCTGCCAACATGGCAAAGTTGATTTGCCACCATTAAGAGATCCCCCAACTTACCTTGCGAAATTGCTAAGGAAAGACAATGGAAAGAGGTCAAAAAACTGCTTGCAAAATATCAGATTGTACAACTCCATGTTTACTTTCACAACAATGGGAGGAAAAGCAGACAAACAAATAAACAATGGCATTGGGCCATATGTTCTTAGAATGAATGAGAAAAACTACCACAGAATAGGTAATGTACTGCCTGAAGGTAAAGATAAACCACGGTGGGCACAATTGTACATCTATGACATTGGAAATAAGGTATGAAACAGGATTAATACGTCGACAACAGAAGATAAAAGGGATTCACGTATCGCCGGCAGAAGAATCGGATTCATTGCCTCACCGTGGACGGCGCCCCAATCTCCGCCCCCCGCGACATGGCGGCCGCGGCCTACGCGCACTTTGATGCCCTGCTCGGCCACGAGACGCCCCGCGACTGCAGCCTCGACCTCTCCGAGCTGATCACGCCCACCAACCTCGACGGCCTCGACGCCCCCTTTGACGCCGAGGAAATTTGGAACGCTGTGAAGCGACTCCCCGCTCGCAAGGCTCCGGGCCCGGATGGCTTCACCGCCGAGTTCCTGCGCGCGTGCTGGCCCATTGTTCGGCAAGACTTCGTCGACGTTTTCCAGCAACTGTACGAGCTGCGCGGTCGAGGCTTCTGCTCCCTCAACCAGGCCCTGCTCACCCTGCTACCGAAGCGCGCGGACGCACGCGGTCTTGGCGACTTTAGGCCTATAAGCCTAATTCACCTCGTCGCCAAGATCTTCGCCAAGGTCCTCTCGCTCCGGCTCGCGCCAAAGCTCTGCAGCCTCGTCAGCACTTGCCAGAATGCCTTCATCCCTAGGCGCAGCTTGCACGACAACTTCATCCTCGTGCGCCAGTCCGCGCGCCTCCTGCACCAGCTCGGGGCCCCTCGCACCCTTCTGAAACTGGACCTCGCTCGCGCCTTCGACACCATCAGCTGGCCGTTCCTATTTGAGGTCCTCCGGCAGTACGGCTTCGGCTATCGCTTCCTGGAATGGCTCGCCATCTTGCTCTCCTCGGCCAGCACGAAGGTGCGCATCAACGGAGACCCCAGCCCCACCATTTGGCACTGGTGTGTCCTTCGCCAGGGCGACCCAGTGTCCCCGCAGCTGTTCGTCCTCGCCGTCGACACGCTCGGTCGCCTTCTGCGCCGTGCCACGGAGCTGGGCGTCCTGCAGCGATTGCACCCCCGGCGCCCGATCCCCTCGGTCTCCCTCTACGCCGACGACGTGATCCTTTTCTACCACCCCACCATTGCCGACATCACCGCCGTCAAGAGCATCCTGCTGCTCTTCGGCCGAGCCTCAGGCCTCCTTGTCAACTACAACAAAAGCTCGGCCACCTTGATCCGATGCGCCGCTGATGATGTCACGGCTGCTGTCAACCTGTTGGGCTTCCCCCTCGCCGAGCTCCCGATCACGTACCTGGGCATCCCTCTGACTCTGCATCGCCCGACGGCCGCACAGCTGCAGCCCGTCGTCGACAAAACGGCCGGCATGCTCCCCACCTGGAAGGCGCATCTCATGAACAAACCGGCCGCCTTGCGTACGTCAAGGCCATCCTCAGCGCAATACCGATCCACCAGCTCCTCGCCCTCGCACCACCCAAGAAGACCATCCGCGCACTCGAGAAAATTCAGCGCGGCTTCCTGTGGGCTGGGCGCGCGGAGGCGAACGGAGGCCACTGCCATGTCAACTGGCAGCGCGTCGCTAGGCCGCTCTCGCTCGGTGGCCTCGGCGTGCGCGACCTCGGACGGACCAGCCTTGCGCTCCGCACCCGCTGGTTGTGGTTTAGCCGCACGGACAACACCAGAGCATGGGCAGGCCTCGACCTGTAGTTCACCGCTGAGGAGCGCTCATTATTCTTCGCCCCTACCACCATGCAAATCGGGAACGGCACGGAGGCCCTCTTCTGGGAAGATCGCTGGATCGACGGTCGCTCCGTCTGCGAGATCGCGCCACTCCTATACGCCTGCATCCCCAAGCGCCGCCGCAAGCTCCGGACCGTCGCCGATGGCCTCCAGGCCAACAAGTGGGCACGGGACATTCACGGCACGATCGGCATACACGAGATCGGGCAGTACCTACAGCTCTGGCAAACTATCAGCGCCACGACCCTCTCCGCTGAGCCAGATCGCCTCGTCTGGAAGTGGAGCACAAGCGGAGTCTACTCCGCCAAATCAGCCTACCTCGCCACTTTCAATGGCTCCTTGGGCTGCGATGCATGGAAGCTCACCTGGAAGAATTGGGCACCGCTGCGCGTCCGCTTCTTCCACTGGCTCGCCCGCCTGGACCGATGCTGGACTGCCGACCGCCTCGCCCGCCGCGGCCTGCAGCACCCCGCACGTTGCCTCCTTTGTGATCAGGCCCCCGAGACCATGCACCACCTCACCCTCGCCTGCCCCTTCACCAGACAGATTTGGCATGAGGTTCTGCACTGGCTCAGGCTCCCCTGCGCCCCGCCCGACAGAGAGCTCTCCCTCAACGACTGGTGGCGCACGGCGCGACATGCCACCCCAACGCCCATGCGCAAGGGCCTCGCCTCCGTGACCCTCCTCGTCCCATGGATGATATGGAAGCACCGCAACGACTGCGTCTTCAACAGAGGCCAGCCCTCGACGACCGACCTGCTCACGAAGATCAAAGACGAGGCCACCCTCTGGGCCAGAGCCGGTGCCCCCGGGCTTCGTGCCATCTTGCCCCAAACCTGGGACGTGCACTAACACGCCCCCAGCCTTGTAATTCCCTCCTAGGAGGATTGTAACTGAAACCCTCTTTCTTTCCAAAGCAATGAAATGCAAGCTCTTCTTGCGTTTTGTCGAAAAATAGACCCTCACATCGTCGAGGGCCTTAAAAGTTGGCATACCTGTGATGCTACTACGTAATATCAACCAAAGTGCTGGATTATGCAATGGTACAAGGATGATAATTATTCAACTTGGAAGAAAATTCATCGAAGCACAGATAGTAACCGGAACACATCGGGAGAAAAGGTATATATTCAAAGAATAGTCATGTCACCAACTGAATTAGCATGACCATTTGTTCTAAAAAGGAGACAATATCCTACATCAGTTTGCTTTGCTATGACTATCAACAAAAGCCAGGGCCAATCTCTGAACAAGGTAGGACTATATCTACCTAAACAAGTTTTCACACATGGACAATTATACGTAGCCTTCTCAAGAGTAACACAAAGGGAGGGACGGCAGGTAATGGTAGATGATGAAGATAGCAATCAGGATGATGTGGTCAAGAATATAGTCTATACAGAAATATTCTAAAGGTATGAACAAAAAACAGAATTTCAGCATGATGTTCTTTCACAAGATGAGGCCAGTGGACTATTACGTATGAATTACATATATAGGAACTTACTACACTGCAAAATCTCTTACAAAGAAAGTCTGACTTAAGTATGCTAACATGATATGGTAGGTCAAATGTGGTGTACTTACCCTGCCAAAGTAATGCAAACTTGCATCAACAGGTGGAAAGACTTCATAACCAAACATCAGAAATCTATATTATGTGATATTTGATTCTATAAGCTTATTATTTAATAAAAAATAGTGAAAGCATCAAGACGTTATATTGCGTACGTACAATGCTATCAAACATGTTTTGATATTAAGCTATTATCTATTTTTTTGGCGAAATATTGCAAAAATGCATCAATAATTGGAAATAGTTACATTTTTAAAATGTACACTAACTTATTACTCCCTCCGTTCCTAAAGTATAAGACCTTTTAGGGATTCCACTATGGACACACCCTAAAATATGTCTATATACATCCGTATGTAGTTCGTATTGAAATCTCTAGATGGGCTTCTATTTAGAAACGGAGGGAGTAGCGTCTACTCTGTACCTCATTCAACACGTATAGATCAATTAAAAAACACTTGATATTAAAAAAACTAAGGAAAAAATAAGAAATATTTACAGCTAACAAGCATTTCCTTAAGTACATTATATTGGTTGAGTGGCACAAGTATAGGAAAAGGCTAAGATAAAGGGGAAATATTACAGTTAGCAAAAGGGAACATATGGACCTGCAGTTCAACTTGGAACAATGTTGCCACTGCAGGCCTATGGGAGATGAAATCTGTTGGATAAGTGAGCAACTAAATCTTTACTGAGGGCCAAAGGCAAGTACATATACAGGTGTGGTAAAGTGCAGACAAGCCCCTTATACAATGGGGATGTACACAATGAACTATACACATCTAACACCCCCCCCCCCTCAAACTCATGGTGGATCAACAACACTGAGTTTGGAGAGAAAAAACCCATGCTGCGCTCGAGTCTGTGCCTTTGTGAAGAAGTCAGCCAACTGTAACTCAGAGGGCACATAGTGAAGAGCGAGAGTCTGATCCTGCACAGCAGCACGCACAAAGTGGGCATCCACACCGATGTGCTTGGTGAGCTCATGCTTCACCGGGTCACGCGCAATACTGATAGCACCGGTACTGTCGGACAGGAGAGGAGTTGAGGTAGTAGCAGACACACCAAAATCCTCAAGTAACCACCGTAACCAAATCACCTCAGCGGTCAACATAGCCATGGCTCGCAACTCAGCCTCTGTACTCGAGCGAGAAACTGCAGTCTGCTTCTTTGTCTTCTAGGCAATAAGAGAGCCACCAAGAAAAACACAGTAAGCAGATAGCGAGCATCGATCAGAGGGATCACTAGCCCAGGTAGCATCAGAGTAGGCCTGGAGCTCAAGAGAGCTGGAGCGGGGAAAGAAAAGTCACTGAGAGATCGTGCCACGAAGATATCGTAGAACACGGAGGAGGTGACTATAGTGGACAGAGGTGGGGGCTGAAACAAACTGACTCATGATGTGGACAGGATAGGAGATGTCAGGGCGCGTAACAGCCAGATAGACAAGGCTGCCAACGAGGTGACGATAGCGAGTGGGATTAGGAAGAGGGTCACCATCAGAGGCACGAAGCTGAACGTTGAGCTCCATAGGAGTCACAACAGTGCGCTCATCACCAAGAGCAGCGCGAGTAAGAAGATCCTGAATATATTTTTCTTGGGAGATGTAGAAGCCATCAGGGGTCGAGGAGATCTCAATCCCAAGAAAATAGCGAAGAGGACCAAGGTCAGTCATGAGGAACTGGTCTCGAAGGCGAGCCTTAACAAAGGCAATGTACTCCGAGTCGTCACCTGTGATGATCATGTCATCAACATAGAGAAGGAGAAGAGTCCGACCACGAGGAGACGTGTGAACAAACAGCGCAGGATCATGGTCACTGGGCAAGAAACCAGCGGCGGTCACCACAGATGCGAAGCGCTCAAACCAGGCTCGAGGGGCCTGTTTGAGACCATATAGGGAGCGGCGAAGTCTACATACCATACCATCAGGAGCATAGTACCCCGGGGGTGGCTGCATATAAACCTCCTCACGCAACTCGCCATTGAGAAAAGCGTTCTGAACATCAAGTTGAGATATAGACCACTGACGAACAGAAGCCACAAGAAGAGTGCGGACAGTGGTCATGTGGGCCACAGGAGCGAATGTCTCATCGTAATCGCGCCCCTGCTCCTGCTGAAAACCACGGGCCACAAGACGAGCTTTGTAGCGCTCAAGAGAACCATCGGAGCGAGTCTTAAGCTTGTAGACCCACTTGCAGGTGATGGGACGGACACCAGAAGGGAGGGGAACCAGATCCCATGTGCCAGCGCGCTCAAGGGCAGCAAGCTCCTCGGCCATCGCAAGCTGCCATTCAGGCTGAGTCATGGCAGTGCGACAGGAAGTGGGCTCAGTCAAAACAGAGAGACCGTACCGATCAAGGGAGTAGCGATCAGGCGGGGGGCGAGGCCGAGCCCGGAGGTTGTGAACCGGGGGAGGCGTGAGGAGAGGTGCACCAGAGGTGGAAGGCGCGTCAGGGGAGACTTCTTCAGGACGAGACCAACGAGTATAGTGGAGAGGGAATGGTGAGAGAGGGCGACGGACGGGAGATGATGGTGGAGAGGTGGAGGACGAGGATGGAGAAGATGGGGTAGGTGGTGAAGGAGAAGGAATGAGAGGTGCCGGAGGGACAGATGACACAGGAGGCACATAGCAGGGTGTATCAGGAAGGAGAAGAAAAGAGAGATCATCCACAGAGAAACTCGAGGAAGAAGGACGTGGGTAGTAGGAATGAGACTCGTCAAAAGTCACATCACGCGAGATACGCAAGCGACGACCCACGGGATCCCAACATCGATAGCCCTTGTGCTCATCACTGTAACCAAGGAAAACACACTCAACCGATTGAGCAGTCAGTTTGGTGCGTTCTCGGGGGGCAAGGAGAACATAGCACACGCATCCAAACATCCGAAGAGCAGAGTAGTCAGGAGAGCGACTAGTGAGATACTCCAGAGGAATACCACCCTGCAAAGCATGCGATGGCTGAATGTTGATGAGATAGGTGGATGTAGAAACAGCCTCAGCCCAAAAATGGGGAGGAAGAGAAGCAGCAATCATCAGCGCACGAGCCGTCTCAAGCAAATGACGATGCTTACGTTCGGCAATGCCATTCTGGGCATGAGCACCAGGACATGAGAACTGGGCAAGGGTTCCCTGTTCCGCAAGAAAACCACACAACAGCTGAGAGATATACTCTCCAGCAGAGTCAGCACGAAAAGTACGAATGGGCGTGGAAAACTGGGTACGAACCATGGCAGCAAATCGTTTGTATATAGAGAGAACCTCGCTACGAGATTTCATGAAGTAGAGCCAAGTGTAGCGAGAGAAATCATCAATAAACAAAACATAGTAGCGATGACCACCTTTCGAATCAAAGGGAGCAGGACCCCAGACATCAGAATGAACTAAGTCAAAAGGACGCTGAGATACAGACTCACTAGTAGGATAAGGTAACTGAGTCTGTTTGCCAAGTCTGCAACCATTACAAGGTAAGGAGACATCTCCAGATACAGACCCTAAGAGGCCCTGAGGAACTAGCGAAGATAAGCGAGAGCCACAGATGTGACCAAGGCGATGATGCCACTGCTGGAAGGACGCAGGCGAAGAGGCAGCAAGAGCATGGGAGCTGGCAAGAGTGGTGGCAGCGGAAGGAACACGAAGCCAGTCAACCTCCCAAAGGCCCTCTGACTCACGGCGCCGGGGGCCAGCACCAACCAAAACCTTGGTGCGTCGATCCTGAATGGAGCAAGAGTCGGTATCAAGAATGACACGACAACCAGAATCAGTAAGTTGAGCAGCGGAAAACAGATTCATGGCAAGACGAGGAACATGCGAGACACTAGGAACAGAAAAGGAGGGAGTGGAAAGAATGCCACGACTAGCAACAGGAAGAGGTGTGCCATCGGCGGTAAGAACATTAACAGGCGAATCAAGAGGTCGGAGAGAAGACAACCCAGAAGAATCAGAAGACATGTGGAAGGAGGCTCCAGAATCCAAAACCCACGAAAATGTACCTGACTGTGTAGATGCCTGCGGTGGTGGAGAAGTGGATGCAGTCACAGCAGCAACTGAACCAGTTGACGAAGAGCCTAAGGAAGCCAGGAGGCGTTTGAGCCTCACAATGTCCTGGTCAGTGAGTGACGGAGTCGAGGAAGATCCAGGAGTCCCACTGGAAGAGGAGCGCCGCTGGTCTCGCTTCTTCTCGTGGCAATCAGACTCTGGGTGACCGGGCCGAGAGCAGTAGCCACAGAAGGTGTCTCGGCGTGATCGGACCCTCTCAGTATAAGCAGGGCGACTCACCCCCCCTGAAGGTGTGGGAAGGAGTGGTGGAGCGGTGAGCCGAGCAGACGACACAGGAGCCTGAGCATCCAACACAGACGGGACCACCAGCAAACCAGCAGAACGAAGGCGGGTCTCCTCAGCACGAAGCTCAGCAAGCATCCCCGAGATTGGAACACGACCACGAGCAAGCAAGTGAGCACGTCTGGGCTCAAACTCAGAGCGGAGACGAGATAAGAACTCATGGACCCGCTGAAACTCCAGATCAGACCGAGTAGTCTGACAGCAACGACAGGTGCCACAAACAACTGTTCGAAGAGAGTCAAGCTGACGCCAGATGGCAGAGCACTGTGAGTAGAACTCATCAACAGAGGAATCACCTTGCTGGAGGGCGTGCTCCTGACGCACCACAGAGAGATAGAGAGCATCACCAGAGGGCTGATAGCGCTGACAAAGGTAAGACCACATCGCTGCAACTGTGCCAAGTCCCATGAACTCCGAAGCAAACTGAGGGAGGACACTGGCAGTAAGAACAGCAGTAGCACGAGCATCATCATTGCACCACTGAGTGTAAGCAGATAGATCATCCTGGTATGCCGAAAGAGCATCGGAGTAAGAAGATACCTGTTGATCATAGGCATCAACTGCAGCAGCATCAATGGCCTTGGCGGCATCCCGGTCAGCCTGGGAAGCCTCAGGAGCAAGTACCGGCGGCACCGGTGGGATTGGGGCCACAGGCGCAACAGGGCATGGCGGGCAGGGAACCTCGCCAGAAAGAACACCCCAGAGAAGAAGACCACGCATATGGATGCGCATGAATCCCACAAACTCAGCATAGTTGGTGCCATCGAAGATCACTGAGCACCGAGGAACAGCAACATAGCCCGAAGAAGACATGAGGGAACTCTGTTTTCTCCTATGTTTTTTTTAACACTCCCCGATCTGGATCGGGGCTGAGAGCCTCACGCTAGCCCGATGCAGCCCCGAGTGGGGAATCGGGAGGAAGCGGGAAGCCACGAGGAGGGCCGGCCCTGGGCTGCTCCTGCGGCAGCAGAGGAGCCAACAGCAGCCAGCCAGATGCGTTGCCTGGGCGCGGGGCGCGACCAGCAGCAGCCAGCCAGATGCGGAGGCTGGGCGCGAGGCGCGGCCAACAGCAGCCAGCCGGATGCGGAGCCCGGGGCGCAGGCGGGACGCAGCCAGCCAGATGCGAAGCCCGGGGCATGGGCGGGACGCAGCTGGGCAGGGAGAGATTGGCCGGGGCGCGGCCAGGGCGGGTAGAGCACGACCGGGGCGTGGCCAGGTCGCAGCCGGGCGGGAAGAAGGTGGCCGGCGACGGGGGAGGAGGTGGCCGGCGACGGGAAAACTAGGCACGGAGCTGCAGCGTGCGGGGGAGGAAGAGGAACCTGGCAACTGATACCATGTTGGATAAGTGAGCAACTAACTCTTTACTTAGGGCCAAAGACAAGTACATATACAGGTGTGGTAAAGTGCAGACAAGCCCCTTATACAATGAGGATGTACACAATGAACTATACACATATAACAAAATCCACATCCACGACCAAATCAACTGCACGGACGACAACTTCGACGGAAGCGTCCAAATCGATGATCTCGCCTACTCCCTGGTGCAGTAAATCCTTCGGCCCTGCTAACCCTCAATCACCGTTGATGGTCACCCTGTCAAAGCATCAGGTGCAGGTGTTGCTTCAGGTTAGGACGAGCATCTTGAATGCAGTGAATCAAAAGAGCAACCTGATGGGAGCTATCCAACATCAGCAAATTTTAACTGAGAATAAAAAAATAAGAGAAGAGGAGAAAGCGGATCGGCCAAGAACAGTCTCACTTAGGCTTTGTTTGGTAGGAGTGGATTTGAGAGGTTTGGGGAGAAGGGGATTTCAGGGGATTTGGTGAATCCTCCTCTTCCACCCAATCCCCTCAGATCCCCTTCAAACCTCAAATCCCTCTCCAGCCACAACCCCTCCATATAAAACACTGTTTGGTAGGCAGGGATTTCCCTATTGAGTTAAAATGGTGTAAACCTATTAAAAATACAATCTTTACAGGTTAAATAGCATCATAGCTAGACAAACTTGCTATAAAATTGTGAATGACACCTAATAAAAATGTGACAGCAGTTCTTCACATCAAGAACATAATTTTGGTTGACTTGGAATCAATATCTAATCACATCAATATCAGTCACATCACAACAACATAATCTCTCATAGTAGCATGACTTGAAACCAATAATATCTTCATAGCAATATGATTTTTCACAACACCAAACATAATGCTATACAGGGTGCTTGTGCAATAGCTCACAATCAATTATATTTTTACAGACCAAGCAAGGATGAGAATGATGTTGTCATACAGATTAATTGCTCTTACGATGTCATGATCATCGAGTTTTTGAATGGCCAAAAGTTTGTCCAGCTTGCTTCTCTAGTTGCCAAAGAACCTGCTAAAACAAAAGGAGATGAGCTTTTTAAATAGGCCAACAGGTTAGACAGATGACGTTCAAGAAAGCCAAATAAGCCAACCTATGTTCTATTACTCTGTACTCACAACAGTTCGCTCAGCGAATTACAACATACAAATACACACAAATGCAAAGACTAGAAGTCATCATTCATAGCAAGAGCATTCCCACACCCAAAAATTACCAGGATTATCCCCTTCATATACGAAACATTGGCGAGGATAGCGAGGACCTGAACACGTGTGGCTCCACTAGGCAACATGATAAGGACATCTATAATAGTTCAGACAATTAATCTCTCCATACATTAATCTATCTATGAACAACAAGATATACTAGTACGTAGGTGGAAAAAATAAGTGCAGAAATCCTGCAAGCAAATATGCTTAGACATGAAACAACCAGATTAATTAATCATGTCAAACAGATATGGAATTTAAACTTAATATTCTTATGGAATTTGACAGTCAAACAATGCTAGGTAGAAGAAGACATTTGTAGTCAGTATGGATCAACAGTGAAATCCAGACGAAAAGGATATAAAATACATGGATACAAACTTGAAAACAATTATTTCAGGGTTTTACTTCAGATCACAGTACAGGGACATACTATTTTGAAATGTAATGCGTGTCTTCCACACTGTTCGGTGCTATGTGCAGATCGATTGACAATGCTGGAACCAACACAATTGGCATTTGGACTTTGTCATTGTGCCAGTGTTGCAGACTTGTAGCCGTATTCTGCAAATGCGCTAGTATATTCAGTAAATTGCTCAAAACTGCAAAGCACACTATAGTAGTAATAGTAGTAGTAATGGATCTGATGGGGTAATTTGGACTCACAATAATTCACAAAACTTGCAGGCACTTGGGAAGCGATGCATTCTTGTCCACTCCCCCTCCATGCTCACATCTAGAGTTCCAGTGGTTCCTTTCTATACTACTCTCCCGGCCTTAAAATAAAAAGTGTGTTAGTTTTTCTTAAGTCAAACCTAAGAAGCGTGTTAGTGCTTCCTTTTATTTTTATATACTAGGAAACATGCCCGTGCGTTGCAACGGGAGAAAATAATAATTGATTGACCCTCTTTTTCATACGCCAATTCAAAAATCAGGATCGTCATTTATCTGATTCCAAAACACTCAATTCAGGTGGTGCTCTGCCTCACCATTAATGATTAAAAAATACATCGTGATCCATTTTTTGCAACACAATAAAAAAGTTAAACCTCCCAGAGTTGTATGCAAACACATCATTCCTAGAGCCCTTTCAACGGTTCTAGGTTAAAACAAAGAATCATTGAAATAATTGTCGTATAGTATAATAATACCATCGGTTGTCTGAGTATCTAAAATTACTTTCATAAAAGAAAGAAAGAAATATTCACCACTTACTCCAATTTAGTTTTTCTTTTTCACATTGAAACTTCCAAGTATATCAAAATCTATTAATATTAAAAAAATTACACTGAATGATCTTGAAGTTAAATAGGTTTTCTATTAAATCATTAGAAAAAACCAATTATTTCACTTGAGTATGATCACCATATGTAGATTCAATGTAAGAAGCATTTGGCCAATAATAAACAACAAATACATGACAATTGCATCAGAGTAGTATAAATAGTAACCACTTACGCTGACAGTCAGGACACTATGCCGGTCTTGTTTCAGATGCATGTATTTCTTTGCCTATATATATCACCGAATTATTTAGATTGATTATTCTGCTATCTCCATGCCATTAGTACTTGCCCTAGGCATTATTTATTGGAACATAGGACATGCATCTGATACATAAACTTGAAGCAAGAAAGGAGAAGGATAGGAGATTAAGGTGAGACTGATTGCTATATTGTTCCACAACTTGCAAATGCTGCTAATCCCCAATGGAAATCAAGCAAAAAAAAATGAATGAAGATGAGTATCACCTACTGGTTGCAAACTTCTTTCTCTCGATTTATTTATGCTGAGGGGACTCTATGTGCGTTGGCTGACAGACACCGCGTGCGACATTTGCACAATGAGCACGAACCATTGTTGAACAGGGCTCAACTGCAGCCTTGTATTTGCTTCTTCCATCTATGACGTGCAGCGCACCACCGGCCTTATTTAGCTGCTTCTGCACCACAAATCTTAGGAGATCAGTCTGCGTGAGAACAAACATGGCAGCCACCATGGCCAGAATTTGCACAGGTTGAGAGAAAGTGCCGAGAACAAAACTCATAAAAATAGTGGAAAAACAAAACGCTACGATCTATGCGCCTTCAGTGTCGGCTGACTCCACTGAATTAGTAGATGAAGCGATGAGTGGCCCTTCGCACAAACTGTGGACGCATCAACATGCGGTCGTCGATATTCTGCTGCTCCATCACCCATTGTCCAACTTATTGCCCCTGTTCTTGTATCCGGGCACAGACGCATGTCACCGTACCACCCCAAGTCCCAACACCTCGGCTCGGGCGGCCGTACCTGGAATTGTTGTCCGGGGGCTCGGGGCGCGTCGTTTGCACTGGATTCGTTGTCGTAGCCATACTACTTGTTCATTTCCACGTCATAGACTCGTAGCAGTATCGGCCGTTCTGGTGTCGCTCGTCTCATAGTCTGCACTGGAGACTGGACTCGTTGCCGCCGCGACTAATGTACGACACCGGCTTCCCCTAACGTTCTCAAGGAACACCGGTTCTCCTCGCTCGAGGATTCTTCCTGCACCGGGGTGGCCGTCGCGGCATGGGTGGTCATCAGCTTCTTGGCGAGGCGGTGCACGCCGCATCAGATGTGGGCCGACCGGCAGTTCTTGTTCTCCAGCTGGCGACTGTATCGGCCGTACCTAAAGTCCTAAACATGGAGCCGATTGCAGTTTCCTCGGGTGCCACCGCCGGATTTGGCCGACGGTAAGACCTGCCATGATGGTCGATTGCGGTTTCCTCCGCGCAGAAAAGAAAACCGGGTCGGAGTGGACGTGGCCCATGCAGAGCGGGCGAGCAACTCGACGAAGCGATCTCCCGCCAGCCATCAATGGGTCGACAGAGATGACACGCAAGGTTAGGTAGACCCACCACAGCCGGCCGCAGAGATGGCGCCCAAGGTCGAGTTGATGGAGGGATGACGACGCTCGATGAACCGCCCGGTGGGATCGGTCCCTCTGTACGCCTCCTGTCTGACGTCCTCGTTTGCTGCATGTCCGCCTCCGTAGAATCCAACCTTCCCCTGAGCCCAGCTGGTCGATCCCGAGGCGTCGGCCATGGAAGGAAAGTGAGAGCGAAGAGTTCTTCGACGGGTCAGTCATGGAGGACCGATGGCGAGCGAAGATTTCTTTCTTTCGATGGATTTGATTTTATAGAAAGGGATCAGAGAAGAGTTTGAATCCAAGGGGAGAGGGCAGCAGAAGACAGACGTAGACTCAATAAAGAAAATACGATCGATCACGGGAGGAGATTACGCCCACAAAGTACGTGCCTGTTGGCTTCGTCGGGCTTCTGATCTGCGGACGCAGCCCAGACAGAGGCCCACCAAAGCGGTCAGGCAGAGGCCCAGGGCGACGTGCTTTATAAAATTGTAACGATAATTAAGGAACGTTTTTTACGTACGGAAGAAGTTATTTCTCAAAGAAAAAAAAAGCTTACGGGAGAAGTTAACGACGTACGACCAGAAGCCATCCCTGGTTTATTATAACTAGCAAAAGAGCCCGTGCGTTGCAACGGGAGAAAAAATAACACACACTCTTAACCCAATAACCATAATATGTTCATGCACTTTATTTTAGCGAGGCATCATTTTTATGTTGCCGCTTATCCTCCTTCTCACCCTCAGTGGCCTCAGTGTTCACACAAACCAAAGTGTGTTTGAATGTTGTTTTTCCCCTGCCAGTTTTTTCAGAGGTGCTCATGTGTGGTTATCGATGTTTTCTTTTGTCTCTTTATGATTTTAGTGGTTGTTTATTTGCAATCCAGATCGTCGTGGTACGAAAGAAAAACGGACGTGCCCTATAGGTTACAAGTTTGCTTTTAAAATAATATTTTAAAATATTTAATAGGTAAAAATAACATCGTATTCAAATTCTACATATTTTTCTATTCAAATTTCATATATAACATGTTAAAATCGGGATTACGGTTTAATAGATATGGATAATTAAGAAAAATATTTGTTTGACTTAAATATCTTCCAAAATAAAATTAAAAAAATATTTAACAAACAAAATAACATCATATTCAGATTCTACACATTTTTCTAATCAATTTTCATATATAACATGTTAAAATCGGAGTTACGGTTTAAAAGATATGAATAATTTAGAAAAACATTTGTTTGACTTATATATGATCGGCGGGTGAATTATCTAATACGTCAGGGGGGTTTCCGTAAAAATGTAAAATAACGGTTGGGTTATGACTTAAGTGTGTACTGCGGGTTAATTCATGAAAAATGCAGGGGTTTTCTGCAAAAGTGCATGACGTACGGCGGAAACCCAATTTACTTTATTATTAGGTAGAGATATATAATATATAATATAATATATATATATATATATATAGGTAAAGACTTTTGAGAAAACCCTGCCTCTACTATTTATACTAAGGAGTACTTGCAAAATTATCTGTTTATTCAGGTTAGTGAAGCATGTGAACTTGGTTGATCGTCCTCTTAATTTTTAACTGAAATGAAAAACCTTTTGACTCTATAACGCCAATGCCACATAAATCATTAATTTATCTTCAGTTAGCTACCTATACTACATGGTGAGGCATCTTCAAAACTTCAGATGACTGTTGGTTTAAGTTTTATTGGTCGTTGTAGCATGAAGCTTGATTTCGAGAGCACACACATGATAAGCATGGATACAGAGCACATATTTTGGTTTCCATGTTCTGTTAAAAGGACTAACCAGCAATGTGGTCAAATAAGGATCATGCAAGGACCTGACAATGTTCTGGTAAATGAAGCCAAGAACTATCGTTACTAAGCGCACCTCCACAGGTACAAATGTGAAATTGTGTACCTTCAATCAACTCCACGATTAAGTTCTTCATACCAGGAGAAGAGATGACAAGATCTCTCACTATCTGCTCAGGTACGTCAGTTCAACCATGGTGGGTTCTAATAAATCTGTAGAAATAAATTGTATGGTGGATTCTAATAAATCTGCTTAGGTACATAAGTTCTATCATGGTGGGTTCTATCATGATTAAAGCATCAAGTACATTGGTTCTGCTCAGGAAAATACAGTGATATCTGAAGTTGTCTGCTCCAGGCCGACGAACTGCAGAATCTAGTACTGGCTTCTAATAAAATTCGGCCAACGGCGTGTCAATCAATATCAAATCACTTAATACTAAGATGGGGCTGGACAAGAACAACACGCCATGAAGGAAGAAGGCAGACGTCCGTGACCCTAGGGTTTGTAGGGGAGGGGATGGAGGAGTGGAGGAGAGGGGAGGAATCACCTGGGATAGATAGGGTGCCGGAGTAAGAGGCCGGCGTTGAAGCTCCGACAGTGGCTGGGCATTGAAGATCCGGCGGCACGCGTCGAGGAGGCGGCGGGCTCCTCCTCTCCTCTTGCCTGTCTCTGTGTCTCCTTCGATCCGTTCCGCGCGGGTGCCCTCGGGGCTCGGTAGCCGCGTGGATAGAGAGGGATTGACGGGGTTTCGAGTGGGTTTGGGCCGTCAAACCTCGCTTACCAAGCAAGTCGTCGGGGATTTTAGAGGTTTCTGGACCCCTCGTGGATTTTCCTCAGAAATCCCCTCCAACCCTCGTGTACCAAACGAGGCCTTAGGCCCTATTTGGATACTCTAACTCAGTTAGAGGTTAAAGTTAGATTCTAACCTTAAATCAATCCTAAACTAACTCTAACCAAAAAGCTGTTTGGATGATAGGGTTAGATTGACAATAAATATTCTTTTTCAATCATTTGATTACTTTAGACTATGTTTGGATTGGAGGGGTAACTTTTTTTTACTAATTTTTTAGTGGGCCCAAGAGAACTAACCCAAATAAGCTCCTCTAGTGTGGGCTAGTTTTTTGGGGTGGGTTAGATCCAACTAACCCAAACTAACCCACCATGTTTGGATACTTTTGGGTTATTTGAGCCTCAACTAACCAAAACTAACTCTAACCTAGGTATCCAAACAGGGCCTTAGTCACTTGTGCGAGGAAAGAAGAACGCAGAAGTCTAGAAGACTAAAGAATGGGTAAAGTGAGACTAATACTGGTGGGACCCATGACACCAATTACGTACTCCCTCCATTCCATTTTATAGTGCGTATGGTTTCTAGCACCAAGACCAATGTATGACGTGGAGATGCGGTTTATACCAAACTAGCCCTGCATGCAGGGTCTGGCTGACACCCATGTGCGCCGGGCAGCTGTTTCTCGCATGGTGCAGCCGAGGGCTAATTCGCCAATACCAGCCTGGAGCTGCATGCACGCACTACAATTCGGAATTCTAGCACAAAGCTAATGCGTACTACAAAAAAGAACAGAGGGAGTACTGTGGAAACTGTGAGAGAAAACAATGTAACATCAAACTATAAGGCACACTTGGTATTGCCGAGCTTTCTTTTATAAATAACTTAGTACTGCTGCCGAGTGCACGTGTATGGAAGCAAACACCAGCAAGCCTTTTATGCATATATGTGTATAGTACATAAAAGCAATAAATCATTTACACTACAAAAACAATAAATAAAATATAAATATTGCATAGCATTAGTGAATTAATATATGACTACACGAAAACAACAAGAATAATTTTACACACAATAGCGTGACATTGATAAAAATGTTAGAAATAATATAATTTGAAGAATTCGACCGAACATAAAAACTAAAAAAAACTTTACCCCAGTGAAGTCTACATTACCTATATCAAGTTATAATTACAAGCATTAATTTGCTTATTCTCCAAATAGATTCATATGTTTTATCCCAGTCAAACCTACATTACCTGATGATGATTGGTTAGCAACAGGAGAATAACACAAGAGAATATATGCATAGCTACAAATATCTATATAGCTACTATTCTTAAAAAAAGAACATTACCAAGGTACTCACTCTGTTTCATATTATGACGCTCAAATGAAGTATCTAATACTGAAATATGTATACATATAAGTACTGTTTTTTTAGACACGATGCATATGCAAACAATCACCCTTGCTACTGTGATGCATGTCTATGTACACAAATACTAGATCCGTCTCAAAATGTAAGATGCTTTTTCTCAATGTATTTTTTTACGAAAAACAAAATAAGCATGCTAATCAAACATGCTGTCTCAAAGTAGCATAGCACGAATAGTTACCAGATAAAGGGTGAACGAAAAACAATTATATTCATATATCCATAAAAAATCAAAGAATAAAGTTTCCAAAATTGTAATACTTCAAAAACATCTCAACAATTGCTTTCGATTTTACTTCAAAAAATAACAAATAAAACAAATCTTCTAATTCAACTTCATAAAATCCTAGCCCGCGCATCGAGCGGGCCACTTTGCTAGTATTTAGAACAACAAGATCAAACAGAGTTTATAAAATTTTTTTCTTGTCACTTTCAGTTTGTCACCTGAATTGCTTGAGGACAAGCAATGTGTTAAGCTTGGAGGAGTTGATACGTCTCCAACGTATCTACTTCTCCAAACTCTTTTTGCCCTCGTTTCCGACCCTAATTTGCATGATTTGAATGAAACTAACCCGAAATGATGGTGTTTTCAACAGAATTAGATCATTAATGGCGCGCGTTGCTGCGCCCGTCCATTTTATCAATAGAATGGTAGGAATTTCGGTAGTATATATGATTTCACAAAACATGGTAGAGTTGTACTTTTAGGATAAAAAAGTAGGAGGATAACATGGTAAACCAAATATCCACAGATGCAAGTTCAATCATAGAATCTATTCAAAGACTCATCCATTTCGATAAAAGAATAATATAAATACTTGTAAAAACCTTTGCAATATAATTATATAAAAAAAGTATGGTAGTACAATATATATGTAAACTTGACATATACATTGAAAAATACAATAATGTTAATAGTTGGTCCATGATAAACTGACCACATACAAGAGATAACAATATGGACAAAGAAATACCACGTAAAGAAACAACCTATACCCCATTCCCATGGAAATGGTCAGAAAAATCCCAAATCTGACCGGTTATAAATTTTTCTCCAAAAGCTAGCAGTCCATCGAGTGCCAATTAACATCATTCCAGCTTTAGTACAGTTAACGGTAAGATAACATATCTAGTAATGAAAAAATGTGTCATTTTCCCATGATCAGATAATACTATCATACAGAAAATGCCCATGATCGGACAATACTATCATGCAGAAAATGATATTGACATCCTAGCAGACCACAAGTCAAAATTTCCAAACCAGTTTAGTCACTTGCAGAGAAAAACATGTCTGGAGGCGATGAAAAGGTCTCTTGACATGGGATTATCTTGTGAAGTCAACCTTTGAGGAAACAAATAAAACATAAACAAAAACCTAAATCCAAACTTACTCATTACATATGAAATTGTATCTAGATGCCAACACCCTCTTCTTCGAGAGACCTGAACACGCAGACAATAGATCCACCGCCATCTTCATCCACATGGCCGAGATCGAGGCATTCGACTATCCTGATGAGCTCTGGCACCCTGAGGGGGCAGAGTACTTCTTCTCCCACCTTGGTGACTTTGTCTCCGCCGACCAACATTGCTTCCAGGGCGACCTCTCCAGCGTCCGTGCTCTTGTCATGGTCGCTCGCGACTTCGTCCTCCCACCCTGCCTCATGGTGCGCCTGCTTGACAACGATGTCGCTATCGTCAAGCTGGAGAGCCGCGCGCTCTTCCGGCACGGCTCTGGGGCCTCTCCCTTCTCCTCTGAGAACGGGGACAGTGGCTCACAAGTTTCCAACCCTCCTCTGTCTCCCAACACCATCTCCCACATACGCAACATCGCCACTGCCATGTCCCCATTCGCCTGCACTCCGGAGTCGCCATCGGGCCCTCCTCCTTCTCCTTCGGCGGATCGGCCTCTTGATGGCATCCCGATCCTTGCTGTCATGGCGGATGGCATGCCGGTCGCTATGCTAGTCCACGCTCCATGGACTCCTCCCGCTCGCTCACCCTCTCCTGCCCTGACGCGGGCACGCGCTCGCCTCTCTCGCCCCCTGCTCGCACTGCCAGCACCACCTTCCCCGCCTCCTCAGCCGCATGATCCATCCCCTCCACCTTCCCCACCTGCCCCTCCGGCACCTCTCCCTACGGTCGTTCCTGCCGTACAGCCTCTGGACCTGCCTCCTGAGCCGCCACACGAGTGTCTGGCCAGGCGCATTAGCAGGCGCGCGAAGATGGCTGCCGACTCTGGCATTAAGGCCAGGCGCAGCGCTCGTCTGGCCGAGATCGACCCTCCTATCTACTCCACTATGACTGCCAAGGCCATGTGCTTCAAGGCCAAGAAGCTCGACCTGTCCGCGGCATCCAAGGATCTCTCTGACGCTCTCATCCATGCTCGTCTCTGCGATGAGACGGGGTTCATCGACGGCACCGCTCACGGTCTGGCATCGCCGGAGGAGCTGGCTGTCGTTGCTGCTGCCTGTGGTGCTTCGCCTGAGATGCTCGACGACATCGCTTCGGGCTCCGGTGATATGGGATCTCCATGATGCGCTGTCTCCCACTCGGCCACACGTGTGGCGGCCCGTGCGGGCCTTGTATCCGGTGCATCGCACCCCTCCGTAGCTGTTATCTTAAACGTATGCTAGTTGTAATGCTGCTCACTCCTTATTCTGTCAGTTTGTCCAAGTGTATCAGGAACAGGCATGGTTGTCTTTTGGGTATCTGCCCCTATGTAAGGTGTCAAGTTAAGTTTCCATTATGAAAAACGAAACGTTCTCTATCGTATCCTGGAATGTCCGAGGGTTAGGTGACAATGACAAGTGCACTAACGTGTTCTCTGAAATCAAACAATTGAAGCCATCAATCGCTCTGCTACAAGAAACAAAATTGCAAAAACCAGATTCCATCAAACTAAGATCGATCTTGCCACGCTTCCTAGATTCTAATAACCACCTCGATGCGATCGGATCTGCCGGTGGAATCCTATCTGCTTCTAACTCTCGTTGCTTTTCGCTTCTTAACTGTCAACACAAATGTTTCACTTCTACCTTAACTCTATCATGCCTTGCCTCGCCACATCACATCTTTATCACTAACGTATACGCTCCCTCACAACGAGAACTAAAACTTGAATTCCTAGATGAACTTAAGAAAATAGAACCACCAAACCCATCACCCTGGCTTCTCATTGGTGACTTTAACCTTACACGATTCCCTAATGAGCGGAACAACAAAAACTTTGACGATCGGAAGCCGATGCCTTCAATGACACAATTGATCAACTTGCTCTATTAGAATTACCACTTCTGGACAGACAATTTACCTGGTCAAACAAAAGATTATCACCTACGCTAATACGCTTAGATAGAGTACTTATTAACCTACCTTGGGATGCTCTCTTCCCAAACACGCACCTAACCTCTCTTAATAGATTCGTCTCCGATCACGTTCCTCTTCTAGTCACTATATCCACAGCTGTCCCTTCTTCCCGCCTTTTTAGATTTGAACGCTTCTGGACCTCATTCGAGGCCTGTGGCAACACTATGCAGGCCTGTTGGAGGCCCAACAACCACGGGCCTCCCACCGATCCAGCTGCCTCTCTTGCCCATAACATCAAAAAAACACGACCATGTTGGGGAACATTGCAGAAAATTAAAATTTTTCCTACGGTTTCACCAAGATCCATCTATGAGTTCATCTAAGCAACGAGTCTAGGGAGAGAGTTTTCATCTACATACCACTTGTAGATCGCGTGCGGAAGCTTGCAAGGTGATGATGTAGTCGTACTCGACGTGATCCAAATCACCGATGACCAGCGCCGAACGGACGGCACCTCCGCGTTCAACACACGTACGGGATGGGAGACGTCTCCTCCTTCTTGATCCAGCAAGGGGGAAGGAGAGGTTGATGAAGATCCAGCAGCACGACGGCGTGGTGGTGGATGCAGGGCGTCACAGCAGCAGGGCTTCCCCGAGACTACGAGGGAGAGACGTAACGGGGGAAGGTGGAGGCGCCAGGGGCTGGTTTATGAAGTCCCTCCTCTCCCCCACTATATATAGGGGTGCCAGGGGGGGCGCCGGCCCTAGTAGATGAGATCTACTAGGGGGGCGGCGACCTAGGGGAGGTTTCCCTCCCCCCCAAGGCACCTAGGGGTGCCTTCCACCACTAGGACTCCTCCTAGGGGGAAACCCTAGGCGCATGGGCCTATAGGGGCTGGTGCCCTTGGCCCATGATGGCCAAGGCGCACCCCCTACAGCCCATGTGGCCCCCCGGGACAGGTGGCCCCACCCGGTGGACCCCTGAGACCCTTCCGGTGGTCCCGGTACAATACCGATAACCCCGAAACTTGTCCCGATGCCCGAAATAGCACTTCCTATATATAATTCTTTACCTCCGGACCATTCCGGAACTCCTCGTGACGTCCGGGATCTCATCCGGGACTCCGAACAACATTCGGGTTTCTGCATATACATATCTTCATAACCCTAGTGTCACCGAACCTTAAGTGTGTAGACCCTACGGGTTCGGGAGACATGCAGACATGACCGAGACGCTCTCAGTCAATAACCATCAGCGGGATCTGGATACCCATGATGGCTCCCACATGCTCCTCGATGTTGTCATCGGATGAACCACTATGTCGAGGATTCGATCAAACCCTGTATGCAATTCCCTTTGTCAATCGGTACGTTACTTGCCCGAGACTCGATCGTCGGTATCCCAATACCTTGTTCAGTCTCGTTACCGGCAAGTCACTTTACTCGTACCGTAATGCATGATCCCGTGTCCAACACCTTGGTCACATTGAGCTCAATATGATGATGCATTACCGAGTGGGCCCAGAGATACCTCTCCGTCATACGGAGTGACAAATCCCAGTCTCGATCCGTGTCAACCCAACAGCTGCTTTCGGAGATACCTGTAATGCACCTTTATAGTCACCCAGTTACGTTGTGACGTTTGATACACCCAAGGCACTCTTACGGTATCCGGGAGTTACACGATCTCATGGTCGAAGGAAGAGATACTTGACACTTGCAAAGCTCTAGCAAAACGAACTACACGATCTTTTATGCTATGCTTAGGATTGGGTCTTGTCCATCACATCATTCTCCTAATGATGTGATCCCGTTATCAACGACATCCAATGTCCATAGTCAGGAAACCATGACTATCTGTTGATCACAACGAGCTGGTCAACTAGAGGCTTACCAGGGACATAGTGTGGTCTAAGTATTCACACGTGTATTACGATTTCCGGATAATACAGTTATAGCATGAATAAAAGACAATTATCATGAACAATGAAATATAATAATACTTTTATTATTTCCTCTAGGGCATATTTCCAACAGTCTCCCACTTGCACTAGAGTCACCAATCTAGTTACATTGTGATGAATCGAACACCCATAGAGTTCTGGTGTTGATCATGTTTTGCACGCGAGAGAGGTTTAGTCAGCGGATCTGCGACATTCAGATCCGTGTGCACTTTGCAAATCTCTATGTCTCCATCTTGAACATTTTCACGGATGGAGTTGAAACGACGCTTGATGTGCCTGGTCTTCTTGTGAAACCTGGGCTCCTTTGCGAGGGCAATGGCTCCAGTGTTGTCACAGAAGAGTTTGATCGGCCCCGACGCATTGGGTATGACTCCTAGGTCGGTGATGAACTCCTTCACCCAAATCGCTTCATGTGCTGCCTCCGAGGCTGCCATGTACTCCGCTTCACACGTAGATCCCGCCATGATGCTCTGCTTGCAGCTGCACCAGCTTACTGCTCCACCATTCAACATATACACGTATCCGGTTTGTGACTTAGAGTCATCCAGATCTGAGTCGAAGCTAGCGTCGACGTAACCCTTTACGACGAGCTCTTCGTCTCCTCCATAAACGAGAAACATGTCCTTTGTCCTTTTCAGGTACTTCAGGATATTCTTGACCGCTATCCAGTGTTCCTTGCCGGGATTACTTTGGTATCTTGCTACCAAACTTACGGCAAGGTTTATATCGGGTCTGGTACACAGCATGGCATACATAATAGATCCTATGGCTGAAGCATAGGGGATGACACTCATCTCTTCTTTATCTTTTGCCGTGGTCGGTGACTGAGCTGAGCTCAGTCTCATACCTTGTAACATAGGCAAGAACCCCTTCTTGGACTGATCCATTCTGAATCTCTTCAAAATCTTATCAAGGTATGTGCTTTGTGAAAGACCTATGAGGCGTCTCGATCTATCTCTATAGATCTTGATGCCTAATATATAAGCAGCTTCTCCAAGGTCCTTCATTGAAAAACACTTATTCAAGTAGGCCTTAATGCTGTCCAGAAATTCTATATTATTTCCCATCAGGAGTATGTCATCTACATATAATATGAGAAATGCTACAGAGCTCCCACTCACTTTCTTGTAAACGCAGGCTTCTCCATAAGTCTGCATAAACCCAAACGCTTTGATCATCTCATCAAAGCGAATGTTCCAACTCCGAGATGCTTGCACCAGTCCATAAATGGATCGCTGGAGCTTGCATACTTTGTTAGCGTTCCGAGGATCGACAAAACCTTCCGGCTGCATCATATACAGTTCTTCCTTAAGATGCCCGTTAAGGAATGCTGTTTTGACGTCCATCTGCCATATCTCATAATCATAGTATGCGGCAATTGCTAACATGATTCGGACGGACTTTAGCTTCACTACGGGAGAGAATGTCTCGTCGTAGTCAATCCCTTGAACCTGTCGATAACCCTTAGCGACAAGTCGAGCTTTATAAATGGTAACATTACCATCCGCGTCCGTCTTCTTCTTAAAGATCCATTTGTTTTCTATCGCTCATCGATCATCGGGCAAGTCTGTCAAAGTCCATACTTTGTTTTCATACATGGATTCTATCTCGGATTTCATGGCTTCAAGCCATTTGTTGGAATCCGGGCCCGCCATTGCTTCTTCATAGTTCGAAGGTTCATTGTTGTCTAACAACATGATTTCCAGGACAGGGTTGCCGTACCACTCTGGTGTGGAACGTGTCCTTGTGGACCTACGAAGTTCAGCAGTAACTTGATCCGAAGTACCTTGATCATTATCATGGTTTTCCTCTTCAGTTGGTGTGGGCATCACAGGAACGGTTTCCTGTGCTGCGTCACTATCCCGCTCAAGAGGTAGTACTTCATCGAGTTCTACTTTCCTCCCACTTACTTCTTTCGAGAGAAACTCTTTTTCCAGAAAGCATCCGTTCTTGGCAACAAAGATCTTGCCTTCGGATCTTAAGTAGAAGGTATACCCTACAGTTTCCTTAGGGTATCCTATGAATACGCATTTTTCCGACTTGGGTTCGAGCTTTTCAGGTTGAAGTTTCTTGACATAAGCTTCGCATCCCCAAACTTTTAGAAACGACAGCTTAGGTTTCTTTCCAAACCATAATTCATACAGTGTCGTCTCAACGGATTTAGACGGTGCCCTATTTAAAGTGAATGTACCTGTCTCTAGAGCGTATCCCCAAAATGATAGCGGTAAATCGGTAAGACACATCATAGACCGCACCATATCCAATAGAGTGCGATTACGACGTTCGGACACACCGTTTCGCTGAGGTGTTCCAGGCAGCGTGAGCTGTGAAACGATTCCACATTTCTTTAAGTGTGTACCAAATTCGTGACTTAAGTATTCTCCTCCACGATCTGATCGTAAGAATTTTATCTTTCGGTCACGTTGATTCTCCACCTCATTCTGAAATTCCTTGAACTTTTCAAAGGTCTCAGACTTGTGTTTCATTAAGTAGACATACCCATATCTACTTAAGTCATCTGTGAGAGTGAGAACATAACGATATCCTCCGCGAGCCTCAACGCTCATTGGACCGCACACATCGGTATGTATGATTTCCAACAAGTTGGTTGCTCGCTCCATTGTTCCGGAGAACGGAGTCTTGGTCATTTTGCCCAAGAGGCATGGTTC
>NC_041381.1:317556942-317564057 GCF_002162155.2 Triticum dicoccoides | reverse complement strand
GCCACAAGTATGTGGGACTATCGTTATCAACTTTAAATCTTTTGGCATCTACACTATGAACATGTGTAATATTACGCTCGAGATTCATTAAGAATAAACCATTGACCATCGGAGCATGACCATAAAACATATCTCTCATATAAATCGAACAACCATTATTCTCAGACTTAAATGAGTAGCCATCTCGTATTAAACGAGATCCAGATACAATGTTCATGCTCAAACTTGGCACTAAATAACAATTATTGAGGTTCAAAACTAATCCCGTAGGTAAATGTAGAGGCAGCGTGCCGACGGCGATCACATCGACTCTGGAACCATTCCCGACGCGCATCGTCACCTCGTCCTTTGCCAGTCTCCGTTTATTCCGCAGCTCCTGCTGTGAGTTACAAATATGAGCAACGGCACCGGTATCAAATACCCAGAGTTACTACGATTACTGGTAAGGTACACATCAATCACATGTATATCAAATATACCTTTGGTGTTGCCGGCCTTCTTATCCGCTAAGTATTTGGGGCAGTTCCGCTTCCAGTGACCCTTCCCCTTGCAATAAAAGCACTCAGTCTCAGGCTTGGGTCCATTCTTTGACTTCTTCCCGGTAACTGGCTTACCAGGCGCGGCAACATCTTTGCCGTACTTCTTGAAGTTCTTCTTACCCTTGCCCTTCTTGAACTTAGTGGTCTTATTGACCATCAACACTTGATGTTCTTTCTTGATTTTAGCCTCTGCTGACTTCAGCATCGAGAACACTTCAGGAATGGTCTTTTCCATTCCCTGCATGTTGTAGTTCATCACAAAGCTCTTGTAGCTTGGTGGGAGCGACTGGAGGATTCTGTCAATGACCGCCTCATCTGGGAGGTTAATGTTCAGCTGGGTCATACGGTTGTGCAACCCAGACATCTTCAGGATGTGCTCACTGACAGAACTGTTCTCCTCCATCTTACAACTGTAGAACTTGTCGGAGACATCATATCTCTCGACCCGGGCATGAGCTTGGAAAACTAGTTTCAGCTCTTCGAACATCTCATATGCTCCGTGATGCTCAAAACGCTTTTGGAGCCCCGGTTCTAAGCTGTAAAGCATGCCGCACTGAACGAGGGAGTAATCATCAGCGCGAGACTGCCAAGCATTCATAACGTCTTGGTTCTCTGGGACGGGAGCGTCACCTAGCGGTCCTTCTAGGACATATTGTTTCCTGTCAGCTATGAGGATGATCCTCAGGTTCCGGACCCAGTCCGTATAGTTGCTGCCATCATCTTTCAGCTTGGTTTTCTCTAGGAACGCGTTGAAGTTCATGTTGACATTAGCGTTGGCCATTGATCTACAAGACATATTTGCAAAGGTTTTAGACTAAGTTCATGATAATAAAGTTCTAATCAAATTATGAACTCCCACTTAGATTAGACATCCCTTTAGTCATCTAAGTGTTACACGATCCGAGTCGACTAGCCCGTGTCCGATCATCACGTGAGACGGACTAGTCATCGTCGGTGAACATTTTCATGTTGATCGTATCTTCTATACGATTCGTGTTCGACCTTTCGGTCTCCGTGTTCCGAGGCCATGTCTGCACATGCTAGGCTCGTCAAGTTAACCCTAAGTGTTTTCGCTGTGTAAAACTGTCTTACACCCGTTGTATGTGAACGTAAGAATCCATCACACCCGATCATCACGTGGTGCTTAGAAACGACGAACTGTAGCAACGGTGCACAGTTAGGGGAGAACACTTCTTGAAATTTTATAAGGGATCATCTTATTTACTACCGTCGTCCTAAGTAAACAAGATGCATAATACATAATAAACATCACATGCAATTATATAGTTGTGACATGATATGGCCAATATCATATAGTTCCATTGATCTTCATCTTCGGGGCTCCATGATCATCTTGTCACCGGCTTGACACCATGATCTCCATCATCATGATCTCCATCATCGCGTCTTCATGAAGTTGTCACGCCAACGACTACTTCTACTTCTATGACTAACGTTTAGCAATAAAGTAAAGTAGTTTACATGGCGTTATTCAATGACACGCAGGTCATACAAAAAATAATGACAACTCCTATGGCTCCTGCCGGTTGTCATACTCATCGACATGCAAGTCGTGAATCCTACTACAAAGAACATGAACTCATACATCACAATTCATCATTCATCACAACTTTTGGCCATATCACATCACATGATCAATCGCTGCAAAAAACAAGTTAGACGTCCTCTAATTGTTGTTGCATCTTTTACGTGGCTGCAATTGGGTTCTAGCAAGAACGTTTTCTTACCTACGAATCACCACAACGTGATTTTGTCAACTTCTATTTACCCTTCATAAGGGCCCTGTTCATCGATTCCGCTCCAACTAAGGTGGGAGAGACAGACACCCGCCAGCCACCTTATGCAACTAGTGCATGTCAATCGGTGGAACCGGTCTCACGTAAGCGTACGTGTAAGGTTGGTCCGGGCCGCTTCATCCCACAATACCGTTGAGCAAGAAAAGACTAGTAGAGGCAAGTAAGATGACAAAATCCACGCCCACAACAAAGTTGTGTTCTACTCGTGCAAAGAGAACTACGCATAGACCTAGCTCATGATGCCACTGTTGGGGAACGTTGCAGAAAATTAAAATTTTTCCTACGGTTTCACCAAGATCCATCTATGAGTTCATCTAAGCAACGAGTCTAGGTAGAGAGTTTGCATCTACATACCACTTGTAGATCGCGTGCAGAAGCTTGCAAGGTGATGATGTAGTCGTACTCGACGTGATCCAAATCACCGATGACCAGCGCCGAACGGACGGCACCTCCGCGTTCAACACACGTACGGGACGGGAGACGTCTCCTCCTTCTTGATCCAGCAAGGGGGAAGGAGAGGTTGATGAAGATCCAGCAGCACGACGGCGTGGTGGTGGATGCAGGGCGTCACAGCAGCAGGGCTTCGCCGAGACTACGAGGGAGAGACGTAACGGGGGAAGGTGGAGGCGCCAGGGGCTGGTTTATGAAGTCCCTCCTCTCCCCCACTATATATAGGGGTGCCAGGGGGGCGCCGGCCCTAGTAGATGAGATCTACTAGGGGGGGCGGCGGCCTAGGGGAGGTTTCGCTCCCCCCCAAGGCACCTAGGGGTGCCTTCCACCACTAGGACTCCTCCTAGGGGGAAACCCTAGGCGCATGGGCCTATAGGGGCTGGTGCCCTTGGCCCATGATGGCCAAGGCGCACCCCCTACAGCCCATGTGGCCCCCCGGGACAGGTGGCCCCACCCGGTGGACCCCCGGGACCCTTCCGGTGGTCCCGGTACAATACCGATAACCCCGAAACTTGTCCCGATGCCCGAAATAGCACTTCCTATATATAATTCTTTACCTTCGGACCATTCCGGAACTCCTCGTGACGTCCGGGATCTCATCCGGGACTCCGAACAACATTCGGGTTTCTGCATATACATATCTTCATAACCCTAGCGTCACCGAACCTTAAGTGTGTAGACCCTACGGGTTCGGGAGACATGCAGACATGACCGAGACGCTCTCAGTCAATAACCATCAGCGGGATCTGGATACCCATGATGGCTCCCACATGCTCCTCGATGTTGTCATCGGATGAACCACTATGTCGAGGATTCGATCAAACCCTGTATTCAATTCCCTTTGTCAATCGGTACGTTACTTGCCCGAGACTCGATCGTCGGTATCCCAATACCTTGTTCAGTCTCGTTACCGGCAAGTCACTTTACTCGTACCGTAATGCATGATCCCGTGTCCAACACCTTGGTCACATTGAGCTCAATATGATGATGCATTACCGAGTGGGCCCAGAGATACCTCTCCGTCATACGGAGTGACAAATCCCAGTCTCGATCCGTGTCAACCCAACAGCTACTTTCGGAGGTACCTGTAATGCACCTTTATAGTCACCCAGTTACGTTGTGACGTTTGATACACCCAAGGCACTCTTACGGTATCCGGGAGTTACACGATCTCATGGTCGAAGGAAGAGATACTTGACACTTGCAAAGCTCTAGCAAAACGAACTACACGATCTTTTATGCTATGCTTAGGATTGGGTCTTGTCCATCACATCATTCTCCTAATGATGTGATCCCGTTATCAACGACATCCAATGTCCATAGTCAGGAAACCATGACTATCTGTTGATCACAACGAGCTGGTCAACTAGAGGCTTACCAGGGACATAGTGTGGTCTAAGTATTCACACGTGTATTACGATTTCCGGATAATACAGTTATAGCATGAATAAAAGACAATTATCATGAACAATGAAATATAATAATACTTTTATTATTGCCTCTAGGGCATATTTCCAACAGACCATCCCTAAAATCCTGGGCCAAGACGCTGCGGCCCATCTACCAACGGGAAAATAACTGCAAAGTGGCAATCCAGGCCCTTGACCTAAACGAGGAATTCGCTCCTCTATCTCCCTTTGAGCAAAAACTAAGGTTGGTCATCTCTAACCTACTGCAACGTGCTATCAAACAAAAGATCGCATTTTGGAAGCAGAGGGGGAAGATTAGAGTCGCCATCGATGGGGACGAAAATTCCAGGTTCTTCCACGCTTCTGCAACACAACGCTCTCGCTCAAACAAAATCCCTCTGCTTATTCATAACTCCTCCGAAGTTTTCCTGCACGAACAAAAAGCCGATATCCTAAAGAACTACTTCCAACAACTAATCGGAAATACAAAAAACGCCACTTGGAACTTCAGTTTACAGCAACTATACCCCTCTCCCCTTCCCCAACTTTCAGATCTCACACAACCCTTCTCACAAGATGAAATCCATCAGGCTTTTCTCACCATGAACGCAAACGCAAGCCCCGACCCGGATGGCTTTGGACCAATCTTCTTTAGAAAATTTTGGCATGATATCAAACAGTCAATATTACCGTTCTTTTCTGCCTTCCACGATCAAACGGCTTCAACTTGAACGTTTTAACCGAGCCTTCATGGTTCTCCTTCCCAAAACCCTGGCGCCAATGTCTCCAGATGCTTTTAGACCAATCTCTCTCCAAAACTGTACTCCAAAAGCAGTTGCCAAAGTTCTCACTAACAGGGTCAAGCCACTAATCCCACTGCTCATTCACTATGATCAAACGGGTTTCCTTCACGGACGCAACATCGCTGAAAACTTCATTTATGCAGCCGATATCCTAAGTGCTTGCCACACACGCAAAGCGCCGACCATGGTCTTCAAGGTTGATTTCAGAAAAGCTTTTGACTCTATCTGCTGGTCCTCCCTCTTTCAAATCCTACAAGCTCGAGGTTTCCCCCCACTTTTCTGCTCCTGGGTCCAAGAAATTCTCTACACTGGGAAAACGGCCATCCTCCTAAATGGCATTCAGGGGCCATGGATCCAATGTCGATGCGGCTTAAGACAAGGAGATCCTTTTTCGCCATATTTGTTCATCATCGTTGCAGATGTCCTTCAAAGACTGGTTGCCAGTGCTTTCCAACAGAATGTTCTTTGCCACCCACTAAGACCAAATGAACCACCAGTGATGCTGCAATACGCTGACGATACTCTTATCATCGTTGCTGCTAACGATTCAACGACCTTAACCCTAAAACAAACACTCCACGATTTTGCCCTTGCAACAGGGCTGCTTATCAATTTCGAAAAAACGGCACTCCTCACCATCGCCACTGATCCATCCATGCAAAACAACATCGCCACTGCTAGTGGATGCTCATTATCCTCCTTTCCACTAATGTACCTAGGCCTTCCTCTCTCCCCCACTAAACTGCCGCTCTCAGCCTTCGACCCAATCATTGACAGCTTTCGGAAGTTCCTCTTCGGCTGGGTAGCGCGTCTGCTTTCACGCGGTGCTCGCTTAACTCTGCTAACTGCAGTCCTAGACTCACTCACAGTCTATTTTATGTCAGTTTTTCGTCTTCCTAAGTCCATCATAGCAAAACTGGACGCCATTCGGAGGGCGTTCTTCTGGTCTAATGAGGCAACTTGCATGGGGGCAAGCTGTTTAGTCGCGTGGAAAAGCGTTTGCAAACCGAAAAATACTGGTGGTTTAGGCATTAAAAATCTCGAAGTTCAGAACCGCTGCTTGCTTATGAAATTCTCCTTTAAGATTTTGCAGAACCCAAACGTCCCTTGGACACAATGGTACCACCAACAATATCCTCTTGGCATCTTAGTAAAAACTGCAATGCCCTCCTTCCTCTGGAAAATTATCAACAAAAATTTGCCACTGCTCATCGAGCACTCTTTTGTGATCACCTACAATGGGCTTTCCACCTTTTGGTTGGACACATGGCTACTACAGTCGCCTCTCCATAAAGTTTTCCCCAACCTACACTCACACTCGTTGGATGACAAGGTTCTAGTGGCTACAATATGGCAAAAAGGCTTATTAACGAACTTGCGGAACCGTCTATCTAATGCTGCTGCTCGCGAGCTGGACTGTGTATTGTTGCTGTTGCAGGATTTTCAGCAGGTAGATCGATCAGATGAACGGTCCCTCTCCCATGGGCTGCCATTCTCTGCCAAGAACGCTTACTCCTCCGTTCTTGCTGAGGACTATGCTGATCCACACCATGACTTCGTCTGGGACTCCAAGGTGCCAATAAAAGTCAAGATCTTCACCTGGCTTCTCCTCCGTGATCGGCTAAACACGAAGGCCAACATGTTTCGCAAGCATATTGCCCAATCAGCTGCTTGCCCCCGATGTCAAGACCCGCACGAGGATGCTCTCCATCTCATCTCCAACTGCTCCTATGCAACACAGGTGTGGTCCTCGGGTCTGCCGTCACCAACCTCCCTGGACGATCTGCAACAACATCCCACGATTCCTGGCCTCAACCCAAACATCTGGCCTTCGGTCGCTCTGACGGTTGCATGGAAGATTTGGGATTCGAGAAACGCCCTCGTATTCAGAAACGAGGATCACACCCATAGAATTACAATTCGTAACATTGTAGCAGATTTCTCCCTCTGGGTCTTTCGGTTCAAAAAGAAATAAGACAATACTTCTGCTAAGCAATGGCTGAATTTCCTCTCTGCTGCTATTCATTAACTATTGCTGTTGTAATCTGAACTAATGCTGTAATTCTTCGATCCTCTTTTGAGTGGTAATATATTTAG
>NC_041381.1:317479119-317556777 GCF_002162155.2 Triticum dicoccoides | reverse complement strand
TCCATCCTAAAATAAGTGTCTTTGATTTAGTACAACTTTACTACAAAGTTGTACTAAATCAAAGACACTTATTTAGGACGGAAGTAGTAGATAAGGTAAAATTATATCAAGGTCATTCAGATAGCTCCACCAAAACATATGTTTTGCAATATTGTCAAGTAATATAAGGTGGGACAATAGTGCATAACAAATACATGGAACAACAATAACAATCCATAGTTCAACTGAAAAAAAAAACACTGCCGAAATTATGTAACCCAAACTAAAAGAAAGTACCCAACTGATTATTATACAGATCCATTCATTATTTTTGATAGTGAGTAACCTTGTTTCTGATCTCTTCACAAGTTAATTAGTGAATACTTCTAACCATAGCTTTACTGTTTAGAAAGGTGGCTGTTTCTCAAGTAAAGGAAATTCGGTTCATCAAAAATCGTTGATAATATAAATTGCAATATAAGACAGAAATTTAATTCAAGAAATGTATACCAAATTCTTGTCATTTTATTTCCAAGGTCTTTAAGTGAAAGGTTGCAGATTAGACTTTTCAAGTACATTGTTACCAGCAAGCCAAGCAAAAGAAAAACAAAAAATAATTCAAATTAAGTGATGTTAGTAGGTTTACAAAATTATAGAGCTAAGAAGCTTGCAATAACAAAAAAAGGTTAAATGTCATCAGTACACCTTTTTTAGTGTTGAGCTAAACAAATATGCAATAAAAAAATAGCATGTCCATCAATACACCAAATGTTTTAACGCCATTCTCATGAGATGCCCCATTGGTAGGTGCACATATTAATTTTAGATTTCAGCCACAGGTCACATGGAGAGAACCAAGGACGTGAAAATTTGGAAATAGACATATTGGGGGGAAAGAAGAGGGGACCTGAATACGCAAGGGGTTGTGGACATTGACTATTAACAGACAAGTGCATAAGTCCAGCCGCTCGAGTTTTTCGAGAAAAGAACAGATAGATGAAGAGGAAGTTTCTCAATGTACAAAATCCTCTAGAGAATCTGCCCATCTCCTCTCGAATCCTCTCTCTGGTGGTGACTCGGGCAGAACGGCCGCGCGCCTACCAGTCTCCAAATATGCTCAAGTCAATTGACCACCGCCAAAAAACATTACCTGTATGTACAAATTGGATTGGCAGGATGTCAGGACAAAGAAATTGTTTGGTGGAAGAAGGAATAGTACATGAAACGGAAAGAAATACAGGGGAGCCTGGTGTATTGTTGTTCCGCATCGACATGTCCTCTCTTGAACAGTGCCCTCCATCCCCTCCAACGTGAATCCTGCAGGGCAACAATCTGAGAGGCCCGGTATGCTTATGTAGTTGCTGGAGCACCATGGAGAAGAATAGGTTGCCCACCAAAGTTCCCTGTACCAAGAAGAAGAGAGGAGGATTGAATTAAAAACAGAGTTACGATCGCTGAGATGTTGAGGAGGGGGGCATGCGCGCTGCCGTAGCGTTTATCCACCATCGCCAGCTAGGAGCAGGATGAGACATCGTCCGCCATCGCCGCCAGAGTTATCCATAAGGACATTTGTACCAAGGGCCAGCGGCCCATGCCGCATGCTCGCCCCGCCCAACACCACCTGGAGCCCTGATGCGGATTCCATCGCCGCAACCTCAAGTTCCTCAACAGAGGCATCGCCGGATCGTTGCCGCTACCACCACCATGGTTAGGGATTTTCAGGGCCTCAGAGAGAAGGGGGAGATCAACGAACTGACCTGGAGGCAGCCGCTCGAGCGCCGGATCCTCTCGGGCGCCTCTCCCTGGCTGGATCCCCTACACCGCCGGTTCCCTCGCTAGCGTCGCCTCAGCTTTTTTTTTTTAGTAAAATTTATCGGTGGTACCTCAACTTGCGTCGCCCGGTCACTTTGGTCACTGTACAAAAAAACTAACGCAATACGGTCACTGTGTACGGCGAACAGTGAAAATACGGTCACTGTGCGCCATAGACGCAACGTACGCCGCAATTTTGACCAGTCCACGGGCTCCACGTAGACGGGGCAGAGGATTTATGTTAAAGTGCCCATTTGCGGGAGACGTTTTTGTAAAAAAAGCCGTTTAGATAGAAATCCCCAATTCTCCCCTCCAAATCCCTAGTTCTCGCCGCCGCCGCGCCCATCCTGCCCTCTCGCCGCCGCGCGCCCATCCTGCCCTCTCGCCGCCGCGTGCCCATCCTGCCCTCGCCCCCGACGACGACTGCGCCATGTCTTCTGCTAGTTCTGCCCGGTCTGGTCTCCGCGGCCGGACAGTGGTGGTGCCACTCATCCCATGTCCTCGCTGCCAGGCGACAGTGAGGTACTACATTTCGAACACAGAGGATCACGAGGGCTGGGTGTTCTACAGATGTCCCAATCACTCTGTAAGTAACACAGAGGATCAGTTGATTTTGTTCTTGGCATTAGTTTTGCCCTTTTGTTGGTCAAAGTTTAATTTTTTGCTGTTGGTTTGCAGGCTACTGGGTGTGATTTCTGGTTTTGGGAGATGGAATATGTTGCGTACCTAGTAAATGCTCATTTCTTGGTTGGTGAAAGCACAAGTGCTCCCTAGGTGGTTTGTTAATTAATGTCAACATATCTCTTGTTGGACTAACACTTTTATCTAGTATATTTCAGGTAAGTTCAACAATGGAGTGGCATGCACTAAAGGATGTGGGAACTCCTTCAAGATGCTAAGGACAAAGGATTGGCTCAAGCTTCAAGCTCAAGACTCTTCATTTTACATTTTAGTGGTTCAAGACCACATTGAGTCTATAGGAAAAGCCAATACTATCAAGAAGGGATGAGGTATTGCTTAATGAGCCTCTTGCTTCATGTGCTTAGTGATATGCTCCAAAACCCTCAGCTACTTTCCCACTCCCACAAATGACCTAAACCCAAATCCAAAATCGGTCACACCGATTCTTCCTATCCGGCGCCACCGATTCCAAAAGTCATAGCCACTGCCACAAACCCTAAGCAAATTGGTCTTACCGATAGGGATCTCGGTCTCACCGAGATGGGATTGTAATCTCTCTGTGTATGTCCATTATCAAAATCGGTCTCACCGAGTTTCAGAAATCGGTATTACCGAGATTACAATGCAAACTTTCTGTTGACTCATTACCAAAATCGGTCCCACTGAGTTTGTGTAATCGGTCAAACCGAGTTTGCCTGACCAACTCTCTGGAAAGCTTATTACCAAAATCGGTCTCACCGAGTTTGTGTAATCGGTCTTACCGAGATTACATTATGCCCTAACCCTAACCGAATCGGTCTCACCGAGTTGCATTTCGGTCCCACCGAAAAACGTAACGGTCACATTATTTGCTAAATCGGTCTGACCGAGTTTAACGATTCGGTCCCACCGAGTTTGGTAGATTGTGTGTAACGGTTAGATTTTGTGTGGAGGCTATATATACCCATCCACCTCCTCTTCATTCGTGGAGAGAGCCATCAGACTGAACCTACACTTCCAGCATACATTTTTTGAGAGAGAACTACCTACTCATATGTTGAGGCCAAGATATTCCATTCCTACCATATGAATCTTGATCTCTAGCCTTCCCCAAGTTCCTTTCCACTCAAATCTTCTTTCCACCAGATCCAAAACCTATGAGAGAGAGTTGAGTGTTGGGGAGACTATCATTTGAAGCACAAGAGCAAGGAGTTCATCATTAATGCACCATTTGTTACTTCTTGGAGAGTGGTGTCTCCTAGATTGGCTAGGTGTCACTTGGGAGCCTCCGACAAGATTGTGGAGTTGAACCAAGGAGTTTGTAAGGGCAAGGAGATCGCCTACTTCGTGAAGATCTACCGCTAGTGAGGCAAGTCCTTCGTGGGCGACGACCATGGTGGGATAGACAAGGTTGCTTCTTCGTGGACCCTTCGTGGGTGGAGCCCTTCGTGGACTTGCGCAACCGTTACCCTTCGTGGGTTGAAATCTCCATCAACGTGGATGTACGATAGCACCACCTATCGGAACCACGCCAAAAACATCCGTGTCTCCAATTGCGTTTGAATGCTCCAAACCCTTCCCTTTACATTCTTGCAAATTGCATGCTTTACTTTCCGCTGCACATATACTCTTTGCATGCTTACTTGATATGTATTGTGAATGTTGAAATTGTGCCTAAACTCCACTTAAACTCAAAGAATCTTAAAAACTGCCACTTTGCTACTAAGTGTCTAATCACCCCCCCTCTAGACACACCTTCTCAAGGTCCTACAAGTGGTATCAGAGCTTTGGTCTCCATTGCTTTGGTTTAATCAGCATTGGAGGAAGATGGATGAGTCTACTATTGGGAGTCTTAGACATAGAGTGCCTATTTTTGATGGAGAGTATTTTCATGAATGGAAAAATGAGATGCTTGTTATTTTCAATCAATATCATTTGAACAAGTACATTGCTAGCCCTTGTGCACCTTATGTTGATCCTATGCATCCTACCCATGATGAGTCAATTGACATGATTAGGAATCTTAGAACTGCAGAACTTATCATTAGAGGATTGCCTGGAAACTTGATTGGATGCTTGCCTACTTTCAAGTGTGCCTACATCATATGGAAATTTCTTGTGGAACGATTTCCAGATTATTCCTTGAAAAATCTTGATGAAATTCTTCATAAGTCTATTGCTTTGAGTAAGATGAATACTAGTGATCCTATGTTTGGTGATCGTCTATTTGAGCTTACAAACCTCATGCGTGCCAAAGGAAATGTGGGTATTATTAGTGATATTATTTCCGAAGCTATAAAAATTCATAAGCAAGATCATTGTCAAACTCATTCTAATGAATCACCCTCTCTGGGACTTGATCCACCACATGACGATGTTGAACATGGATACTATGATGAGGATGATGATAGTGACTTCGATCTTGATGATGCAATGAGACACTTTGGTCTTATGGCAAATCTTCGGGGATATATGTCAGGAGGAAAGGAATGGGTTCTTGATAGTGGATGTACCGATCACATGACCGGAGATAAAGACATGTTTCGTGAGCTTGCTGATAATGATAGTCCTCGAAAGTATGTCACTTTCGGTGACAACTCAAAGGGTAAGGTGGTTGGCCTCGGTAAGGTGGCCATGTCACATGATAGCTCCATACAAAATGTCATGCTCGTTGAATCTCTTGGATACAACTTACTTTCAGTATCTAGACTTGCTGATTTCGGTTTCAATGTCTTATTTACTGAAGTTGATTGCCAAGTGTTTCGTCGAGATAATCATAAAATGGTCTTTACCGGTGTGCGTAGAGGTGATCTATACATTGTTGATTTCACTAAAAAGGCTCAACCTAAAACTTGCTTCATTGCTAAATCCTCAAAAGGTTGGTTATGGCATAGAAGATTAGGTCATGTTGGTATGCAAAACCTTGACAAGCTTATTAAAGGAAATCATATCCTTGGAATTAACGATGTCATATTTGATAAGGATAGACTTTGCAGCGCTTGTCAGGCATGTACACAGGTTGGAGGAAGGCATCCCGTGAAGAACATCATGACCACAAGGAGGCCACTCGAGCTACTTCACATGGATCTCTTTGGTCCCAATTCCTACAAGAGTCTCGGTGGAAATTCTTTTGGTCTAGTTATAGTTGATGATTTTTCAAGATTTACGTGGGTGTTCTTTCTCGATGATAAATCGCAGGTCCAAAAGATCTTTAAAAACTTCGCCAGGAAGGCCCAAAATCAATTTGAAGTGAACATCAAGAAGGTTCGCAGCGACAACGGAACGGAGTTCAAGAACGCAAATGTGGACACCTTTCTTGACGAAGAAGGGATTTCACACGAGTTCTCGGCTACGTACACACCTCAACAAAACAGAGTTGTTGAGAGGAAGAACCGGACGCTCATTGAAATGGCGAGAACGATGCTTGATGAGTACAAGACGCTGAAGCACTTTTGGGCGGAAGCGGTTGAGACAGCTTGTCATGCAACAACTCGCTTGTATCTTCACAAGCTACTTGGCAAGACGGCATACAAGCTCCTCACCGGTAACAAACCCCAAGTTGGATACTTTCGAGTATTTGGCTCAAAGTGCTACATTCTTGATAAGCATCGTCGTTCTAAATTTGCTCCTAAATCTCATGAAGGTTTCCTACTAGGTTATGGCTCAAACTCTCACACCTACAGTGTCTACAACAATTTCACCTGAAAGTGTTGAGGAGACGGTGAAGAAAATATGCCCTAAAGGCAATAATAAAGTTATTATTTATTTCCTTATTTCATGATAAATGTTTATTATTCATGCTAGAATTGTATTAATCGGAAACATAATACATGTGTGAATACATAGACAAACATAGTGTCACTAGTATGCATCTACTTGACTAGCTCGTTAATCAAAGATGGTTAAGTTTCCTAACCATAGACAATGAGTTGTCATTTGATTAATGGGATCACATCATTAGGAGAATGATGTGATTGACTTGACCCATTCCGTTAGCTTAGCACTTGATCGTTTAGTATCTTGCTGTTGCTTTCTTCATGACTTATACATGTTCCTATGACTATGAGATTATGCAACTTCCGTTTACCGGAGGAACACTTTGTGTGCTACCAAACGTCACAACGTAACTGGGTGATTATAAAGGTGCTCTACAGGTGTCTCCGAAGGTACATGTTGGGTTGGCGTATTTCAAGATTAGGATTTGTCACTCTGATTGTCGGAGAGGTATCTCTGGGCCCTTTCGGTAATACACATCACTTAAGCCTTGCAAGCATTGCAACTAATGAGTTAGTTGCGAGATGATGTATTACAGAACGAGTAAAGAGACTTGCCGGTAACGAGATTGAACTAGGTATTGAGATACCGACGATTGAATCTCGGGCAAGTAACATACCGATGACAAAAGGAACAACGTATTTTGTTATGCGGTTTGACCGATAAAGATCTTCGTAGAATATGTAGGAGCCAATATGAGCATCCAGGTTCCGCTATTGGTTATTGACCGGAAACGTGTTTCGGTCATGTCTACATAGTTCTCGAACCCGTAGGGTCCGCACGCTTAAGGTTTCGATGACAGTTTTATTATGAGTTTATGAGTTTTGATGTACCGAAGGAGTTCGGAGTCCCGGATGAGATCGGGGACATGACGAGGAGCCTCGAAATGGTCGAGACGTAAAGATCGATATATTGGACGACTATATTCGAACATCGGAAAGGTTCCGAGTGATTCGGGTATTTTTCGGAGTACCGGAGAGTTACGGGAATACATATTGGATCTTATTGGGCCATACGGGAAAGAAGGAAGAGGGCCTCAAGGGTGGCCGCGCCCCTCCCCTTGGTCTGGTCCGAATTGGACTAGGGAAAGGGGGCGCCCCCTTCCTTCCTTCTCTTTTTCCCTTCCTCTTTTTCTGTTCCATATGGGAGGTGGAATCCTACTAGGACTAGGGAGTCCTAGTAGGACTCCACACTTGGCGCGCCCCCTCCTAGGGCCGGCCTCCTCCCCCCTTGCTCCATTATATACGGGGGCAGGGGGCACCCCATGACACACAAGTTGATCTTCGTGATCGTTCCTTAGCCGTGTGTTGTGCCCACCTGCACCATATTCCACCTCGGTCATATCGTTGCGGTGCTTAGGCGAAGCCCTGCGTCGGGAGAACATCATCATCGTCATCATGCCGTCGTGCTGAAGGAACTCATCCCCGACACCCTGCTGGATCGGAGTCCGGGGATCGTCATCGAGCTGAACGTGTGCTGAACTCGGAGGTGCCGTACGTTCGGTACTTGGATCGGTCGGATCATGAAGACGTACGACTACATCAACCGCGTTGTCATAACGCTTCCGCTTACGGTCTACGAGGGTACGTGGACAACACTCTCCCCTCTCGTTGCTATGCATCACCATGATCTTGCGTGTGCGTAGGATTTTTTTTTGAAATTACTACGTTCCCCAACAATGGCATCCAAGCCTAGGTTTTATGCGTTGATGTTATATGCACGAGTAGAACACAAGTGAGTTGTGGGCGATACAAGTCATACTGCTTACCAGCATGTCATACTTTGGTTCGGCGGTATTGTTGGATGAAGCGGCCCGGACCGACATTACGCGTACGCTTACGCGAGACTGGTTTTACCGCCGTGCTTTGCACACAGGTGACTAGCGGGTGTCTGTTTCTCCAACATTATGTCAGGACCCCGACTCGATGCCACATAGGTCTAGCATGTAACACCTCATATCACTTTGCGGCCTCACGCACGGTAACCCACGGGTGTCGTCTTACCTTTGCCCGGGACCGTTTGCGCCTTTTGGCACACGTATATGATAGTGTCGCTAGCACCCATATGATAAGGAGCCCGGGCTGACATGGCTAGTCGTAAATCCAAAGTGGCACAGACTTACAGGGACAGGCATCCATGACCCAGCAACGAACGTGTCGGTCATCAGCAAGTGGGTCCGGGCTGTAGCACTGGGCTAGCAGGACTCCGGTAAACCGAGCTGTAGCGGGCAAACAGGACTCCGGTACTCAATGCGTGACATTTCCCCGAAGGGACAGACACAGGAACGAAGAAGGACACATGCCGGCCAGCCTAGTGTTCCAGAGCAGTAGCAAGCTACCATGGCTCAGTGGTAACACTAGGAGACATTTCCCAGTAAGAGAGGCTACTAAAGATAAACAACTAGATAGTCAGATCCCACACATACCAAGCATTTCAATAACATACACACAGTATGCTCGATATGTGCAAATACAACATGGCATCACAACATGACTCTACGACACAAGTACTTTATTTAAGGCTCAGGGAGCCATACATAATCATACACACAGGTATGGGTCACATGACCCAGCATTCAAGTCATACAGTCATACAAACCAGCAGCGGAAGTAACTTGTCTGAGTACAGACAACTAGTAAAATAAAAGAGGCTTGGAGAGCCTAGCTATACTACGTGGTCCTTCACAAGCTCAGGATCACCACCTGGGCCTTAGCCTACTCATTGATGTCAACGTCTACGTAGAACCCATCAGAAGGGGTTGCAGCGTCTTCTGTAAAAATGTAAATTATAGCAACATGAGTACAAAGGTACTCAGCAAGACTTACATCAGATCCTACATACATGCATATTATCAAGAAGGGTTGATGGAGTTGTTGCAGCAAGCCAGCTTTGACTCTTGGCTAGGCTATCCTACGAGACTCCAACTTGAAATGGTTTTGCGTACACGAGTCCACTACTCACCACTTCAATACACTACCGAGGATCCACCTCCGTCTTCCTACGGAAGAGCCATCCTCGGCACTCACACTTATCTTGAGGCTTTTAGTAGTTTCCATTTACTTGTCTATGAACTATATAGGCAACCAAGTAGTCCTTTACCGCGGACGCGGCTATTCGAATAGATCATGATAACCCTGCAGGGGTGTACTTCTTCATACATGTTTCCACCACTTAGCGTCTGCACACGACATGTGCTCGGCAGACTTCAAGCGAAAGCCGACGTGGGTGTAGACCACGACCTACCTAAACACCTAAGCCTCTAGTCCAGGTTTATCGCCTATCCAGGTTCCATCCGCAGGGAGTCCGGCCGAGGTTTCCCATACGGCCCCGAGCGATGTGAACAGGGTTCCCGAGATACCTAACGGGTATTCGGTACACCCGGCCACGTACCTACCGCGTCACAGCCCACCCCTACGGTCAGCGCTGTCCACGGCCTCCAGTAGGCTACAAACACCAGAAACTACTTGCAACTCCTGGACAGAGAGCTAGGGTGAATAAGAAGTCGAGCGGGGTCATATTTCAGGGCCCAATGCATGGTAGTAGCTGTATCTTAAATCACACATACAGATCTCAGTGCTTAAGGTCGGCTTCAATGAAACAACCCACCATGTACTCCTACATGGCCTCTCATCGATACCTTTACCAAATCGTGTTCACCACACCACTCTCATTACCGACATAATCATTTCACTCTAGCCCATCACCCAGATGAACCAGACCTGACACGACTCTAAGCATAGCAGGCATAGCAAGGTAGAAACAACACATACATATGGCTCAATCAACTCCTACACATGCTAGTGGGTTTCATCTAGTTACTGTGGCAATGACAGGTCATGCAGAGGAAACGAGTTCAACTACCGTAGCACACAACAGTTTGAAACGCGTTGTCTTAATGCAGTAAAAGAGAGCAGGAGCGAGAACATGGGATTGTATCGATATGATCAAATGGTTGGTTGCTTGCCTGATGGTTCGATGCACTGATATGGTTCTTCGTTAGGGTAATCACGGTACTCCTCGGAGGCAGAACCTGCCGCAAAGAACACCGATACACGACCATCACCAAACAATGTGCAACAATATGATGCATGCATGAAACATGGCAATATGAGTGTGTTGGGCTAATGCAACTAAGACCAGAAGGGTTTGAACCAATTTGAATCAAAGATTCAAATTTCAAACTCAAACATGGTCCTTTAAAGTGTTTTTCCTTGTTCTGCATTAAACATCAAGTTAACTTGTTTAGTCATGCATGAAAATAGTACAGATGGATAGATTGGATTTTTCTGATCATTTTTCATATATAATTTGTCTGATTTGGAGTTACAGAATAAAAGTTATGAATTTTTGAAGTTTAAACTATATTCTGGAATTTCCTATATTAGATTAATTCCAGAAAATCAATTATTGCATCAGCCTGACGTCAGTGCGACGTCAGCAGGTCAACGGAACACGTCCGGGTCAAACCTGACAGTGGGTCCCGCATGTCAGGGTGATTAATTTAATTAAAGTTTAAATAAAACTAAACCTGTTTAATTAACAGGGCTGGGCCCCACCTGTCATTGACTCAGGGGAGTCAACCAGGGCCCACCCGTGGTCAAACCCGGGTCGGCTGCACCGGCGTTTAGCCGCCGGCGAGCCCGACGCGGCGGCGGAAGTGGTTTTGGCTGTTCCGGCCGCCAAATGGGTCGCGGAGACCACCGGAGTGGAGCTGAGGACGAGCCGCAGCTCTTGGTGGAGTCCGTTGAGGCCGGGGTGGCCGGAGTTAGCGCCGGCGACGACTTTGGCGGCCACCGGGGTTCGGCCGAAGACGAACTTGACGCTAGAGGGGTCGGTGAGGCGCGGGGAGTAGCTAGCTAGGTGCTACGTGACGCGGTGAGCATGATGGACACCGTGGAATGGTCGGAGGGTGACCGGGAGCACGTCGGCGACGAGCTCCACGGCGGTGGGTGCGGTTGAGCTCCGGGAGGTCGACGAGCTCCACGGCGGTGGGTGCGGTTGAGCTCCGGGAGGTCGCTACACAGCTCGGGAGCAAGAAAAGGAGGGGGGGAAGATGGCTAAGCTCACAGTGAGTGCGACGAAGCCCTTGGTGCGGCCGGGGATGGACCGGAGCGACGACGGCGTTGAAGGGGATCTCCGGCGACGGCGGTTCGGGCGAGGTCGTTGCAGTGGACTCGGGCGTTGCGAGCGCTCGGGGCTCGGCTTGCTCGATGGAGTGGACAGCGGCGGAGCTCCTGGACACGACGAGAGGACGCACGGGCGGCGGGGAGCACGGCTACGACGAAGGCATGGCGATGGTAGCGTCGGCCATGGCTGGGGCGCGCGAGGGGGAGGAGCTGGAGAGGAGAGGGGGTGTCTGGGGGGTTTGGGGGAGAGCGGGAGGCCGATCCACGACGTCACCGGGCGAGGGGAGCGACGAGGCGGCGAGCAGGTGCGTGGCGCGCGCTACGGTCGCCGTCGGGCACCTGCCTGCCTGCCTGGCCGGCAAGCAGCTCGCTGGAGCGGCGCTGGGCTGGGCCGGCAGGTGGGCCGGGAGCAGGCGTCAGGTAAGTTTTCCATTTTCTTTCTGTTTTCTGTTTTTTTAATACTTCTGCAACTTTGTTGAATTAAATAAAATACTTAGGCAACTCCTAAAATCACCAAACTACTCCTGGTCCATGGTGGGAATATTTCCAACATGAAACATTTTAGTTTGGAGATATTTGAGCATTTAAATATTTTATATAATTTTAAATGCCCAATTCAATTATTTATGATTTAATTCAAAAACCCTAAGATGGCCTAGGAAAATGTGCATCACTTTTGGCAGAGGTTCTGAACCAAGACAAAAATGATGGGCATTTTAGAAGGGCATTTCAGGTTCATTGAAAAAGTTTTTAGTAAACCCTAATTGGTTTCAGAGGGGACTGGGGGTTCTGTCATCCCCATTTCAGGTTTCTGATGGAAAAATAAACATGATGCAACACTCTAATGCATGACTAGCTAGGGTGTGACAACTCACCCCCACTCAAAAGAATCTCGTCCCGAGATTTGGGTTCCTCCGGGAAGAGGGCGGGATACTCAAGTCGAAGACGATCCTCCCTTTCCCAAGTTGCTTCATCCTCAGAATGGTGCGACCATTGAACTTTGAGAAACTTGATATTATGACGTCGAGTGGTACGCTCGGCCTGATCGAGGATACGAGTGGGGTACTCTCGATACGTAAGATTATCTTGGAGATCAAGCGTTTCGTGGTCCACTCCACGGATAGGATCCGAGAAGCAACGCCTGAGTTGAGAAACGTGGAAGACATCATGGACTCTGGAGAGGTGCGGAGGTAGTTCCAACTGGTAGGCAACTTCTCCTCGTTTAGCGAGAATGCGAAAAGGTCCAATGTAACGTGGAGCCAATTTGCCTTTGATACCGAAACGATGGGTTCCCTTCAGAGGGGTAACCCGAAGGTAAGCCTTCTCGTCAATCTCGAAAGTCATAGCCTTATGTTTTCGGTCATATTGACTCTTCTGACGGGATTGGGCTGTTTTCAACTTTTCACGAACGATGCGAACTTGCTCTTCTGCTTCCTGAATCATATCCGGGCCAAAGAATTGTCTTTCCCCGGTCTCTGACTAGTTAAGGGGTGTTCGACACCGTCGTCCATAGAGAACTTCAAAAGGGGCTTTACCCAAGCTAGATTGATAGCTGTTGTTGTAAGCGAATTCGGCAAATGGAAGGCATTTCTCCTACTCCATTCCGAAAGAGATAACAGAGGCTCGAAGCATGTCTTCTAGAATCTGGTTGACGCGTTCCACTTGACCACTCGACTGAGGGTGGAAAGCGGTGCTAAAGGAGAGACGGGTTCCCATAGCATTTTGGAAACTTTCCCAAAATCGAGAGGTGAAAAGACTTCCTCGATCCGAGTTAATTTCCAAAGGAACACCATGGAGAGACACTATCCGGGAGATGTATAAGTCTGCCAATTGACTAGCGGTTATACTCTCACGAACAGGTAAGAAATGGGCTACTTTGGAAAGACGATCGACAATGACGAAGATAGCATTATTCCCTCTCTTGGTCCTGGGAAAACCGATAATGAAATCCATACCAATTTTATCCCATTTCCATTCAGGAATAGCTAGGGGTTGAAGGGTGCCAGCAGGCCGTTGATGCTCTGCTTTTACACGACGGCAGACGTCGCAGCTAGCAATATACTGAGCAATTTCTCTCTTCATCCTAGTCCACCAGAACCTCTGGCGTAGGTCCTGATACATCTTGGTACTACCGGGATGAATGGTGAGAGGAGATTCATGAGCCTCCTTTAGGATCAACTGCCGTAGATGCTGGTTCTTGGGAACCACTAAACGGTTCTCAAAGTACACAACACCATGATCATTTGTGGAGAAACAACTAGCACTTCCGCTAGCAATGTTCTCCTTGATTTTAGATATTCCCTTATCTCGCTTTTGGGCAGCGATGATTTGATCCGTAAGAGTGGGTTTCGCCACCAAGGTGGAAAGAAATCCTTGAGGAACAATGTGAAGGTTAAGCTTCCGAAATTCCTCATGGAGAAGCGGTTGACTTTGTTGTAACATTAGGTTGTTACAATAAGATTTACGACTTAGCGCATCAGCCATGACGTTGGCTTTCCCTGGGGTGTAAGTTATTCCTAGGTCGAAATCTGTGATCAACTCGACCCAACGTCTTTGCCTGAGATTCAAATCTGGTTGGGTGAAGATGTACTTCAGACTTTGGTGATCAGTGAATATTTCGCAGCGATTACCAAGGAGGTAATGTCGCCAGGTCTTAAGTGCATAGACTACGGCTGCAAGCTCTAGATCATGAGTAGGGTAATTCTCCTCATGTGGGTGCAATTGCCGTGAAGCGTAAGCAATTACATGTCGATCTTGCATGAGAATGCAACCTAATCCTTGTCGCGAGGCGTCGCAGTAGATAACAAAGTCCTTAGAGAAGTCTGGCGGTACCAGTACGGGAGCAGAAGTCAGGCGTCTTTTCAGTTCCTGAAAGCTGTGCTCACATTGTGGAGTCCATTCGAACTTTTTATCTTTCTTGAGGAGTTCGGTTAGAGGTTTAGCAACTTTGGAGAAGTTTTCGACAAAGCGACGACAATAGCTCGCTAGGCCAAGGAAACTCCGAACTTGCTTGACCGATTCAGGTGGAGTCCAATTAAGGACGGCTTGAACTCGCTCAGGGTTAACAGCAATACCTTTACCAGATATTACATGACCCAGATAGGTCACTTCTGACAACCAAAATTCACATTTAGAAAACTTGGCATAAAGGCGATGCTCTCGAAGTTTCTTCAACACTAGCCTTAGATGTTCGGCATGTTCTTCCTCGTTCTTGGAGTAGATGAGTATATCATCGAGGTAAACCACGACGAATTTATCCAAATACTCCATGAAGATTGAGTTCATTAACCGAGAAAAGGTGGCTGGAGCGTTGGTTAATCCGAAGGACATGACGGTGTACTCGTATTGGCCATAACGAGTAACAAAGGCCGTTTTAGGAATGTCCCCGTTTTTGATTTTGATTTGATGGTAGCCCAACCTCAAATCCATTTTGGAGAAGACTGAGGATCCAGCGAGCTGATCATACAGGTCGTTGATCCTGGGGAGCGGATATTTGTTCTTGATTGTGACCAAATTGACAGGTCGGTAATCTACAACCATCCGGTCCGTACCATCCTTCTTCTTGACGAAGAGGACGGGGCAAGCCCACGGAGATGAACAAGGTCGGATGAAACCCTTTTTCAAGGACTCATCGAGTTGTTTCTTAAGCTCGGCTAGTTCTAGTGGTGCCATCTTATAGGGTCTTCTAGCAATCGGGACGGTTCCTGGAATGAGGTCTATTACGAACTCAACATCCCTGTCAGGTGGAACACCTGGCAATTCCTCTGGGAAGACATCCGGGAAGTCACGGACTACCGGAACGTCCTCAAGGTCTGGCAAAGGGCTGGCGTTAAGAGAATATAACTGTCGCTTGGCTATTCGGGTCAAGACATTGACTATCTTTCCCGAAGGATGAGTGAGTTGAACAGTTCTAGAGAAACAATCAATTTTGGCATGATGAGCTGACATCCAGTCCATACCCAAAATGATATTAATATCTGAAAATTTGAGAGCTATCAAAGATGCAAGGAAAACAAGTCTGTCGACTTGGATTTCATTTCCATAACTTACCCTGGAGGTCTGCCATCTAGAACCGGGAGTAGAAATTTCCATAGTGGATGGCATGTCACAGAATGCGGTGTTATGCAAACGAGCATAGTTCTCGGATATAAATGAATGAGAGGCTCCTGTATCGAAAAGAACAGATGCCGGGTGGCAATTAACAAGGAGCATACCGAGAACGACGTTGGGATCCTCTTGAGCTTCTTCGGCAGAGATACAATTGACATGGCCACGTGTAGCGGTGGCCGGCTTGGCGTGGAACACTTTCCCTGTCGGCTTGCCACGGCCAACAGCTTTAGCAGATTGGTTGGGGTTGGTCTGGGGACACTCACGCATATAGTGGCCAGATTCCCCACACTTGAAACAAGTCACGGAACTGGTGCGTGGAGGAGCACTGTTGGTTGGACCCCCATAGGGCTTGGCTGGTGCAGACTGTTGAACGGGGCGAGGCGCCTGGAAGGATGGCCTCGGTGTGAACCTGGGTGGCAGGGCAGTGTGGGGCACCGACACGCGGCGCTTCTGAGGACCAGCACCGGATGAGGAACCCACATCACGGCCATGCTTGCATGTTGCATCATAATCAGTCTGACCAGTCTCAGCACTGATGACCTTGTTAACAAGCTTCTGAAAAGATGTGCACTCATGCAGACGGAGGTCGCGGCGAAGCTCAGGACTAAGCCCCTTACGGAACCTTGCTTGCTTCTTGGCATCAGTAGAAACTTCCTCAGTTGCATATCGTGCGAGGTTACCGAACTCCCGGCTGTAAGCATCCACGGAGAGTCGGCCCTGAGTGAAACTGCAAAATTCCTCACGTTTACGGTCCATGAGACCCTCCGGAATGTGATGTTCACGGAAAGCCTCGCTGAATTCAGCCTAAGTAGTGACATGGCCCGCTGGGCGCATAGCTCCATAATTCTCCCACCATAGACTGGCGGGGCCTTCAAGATGATATTCAGCAAAGGTGACCTTGTCAGCCTCAGCTACTAGCGCAGAACGCAGTTTGTGAGAAATACTGCGAAGCCAGTCATCAGCGTCGAGAGGCTCGACGGAGTGGTGGAACGTGGGTGGATGTAACTTGATGAAATCACTGAGTGACACCACGTTAGTCCTCTGATGGTGTGCTGTGTTCTGTTCAATATGCTCCAACAAACGGTTGGTCTCCCGCTTGTTTCTTTCGGCTTCCATCATAACCTCGGCTAGGGAAGGAGGATGAGGCAGATTTGCATTCCTGACTTCACTGCCTTCGGCCTGCTCTTGAGGAGCAGGGTTAGTGCGCGTGCTGACCATTCTAGGTAAACAAGACAATGATTTAGTCAGAATGATAAGATTCCGACATAGAATACAGAATGTAAGGAGTAACTCAGAATGCAAGATGATCATCCGTATGACATGGTAGATACAGAAACTGCTTCTTTATTCCATCGTCATACACACCATACAAGGTTTAGTACAAGACCAAACAAGGTACTATTACGGTGAAAAGAGGATTACATCTCATCGGAGGCATCCCAAGCTCCTATACATTATTTTTCTACACCCCCGGAAGGCGCTACAAACTAGGTCATATCCCACGAGTCACGCGGGACGATAGACGATACAACTAGATCAAACTAGTGATACTACCACTAACTCAGACCGATCCGTAGTAGTCCTCGTAAAAGTCACCTCCATAGCCTGGAAGCTCAACATGATCATCCGGAAACAGACGATCTCGCGGAGCTTGTGGACCATAGGGGCTAGGATGAGGTCTTGGACCAACAGACGGTGGCCTGCGGGGACCGCGAGGTGGGGTGATGCCTCCTACATCACGCCAACCCATCACGTCTGGCAGAGCAGATCTCACAGGATAGAGATCGCGCATATCCGAATATCCAGCTTGCACCGCCGGTGCAAACCGAGTCAATGTGGCCCAATGGTCAGCACGGGTATTGAAGAGCTCTAACCTCAAGGCCCGACTTTCACGGTCCTTATCCTCGAGCATCTCAGCAGTAGTGCGAGTCCGTGAATCCTCCTGAGTGGGGTCAGCATAGATAGCCTGGAGATACCCTTGTGCTCCCGGGAGTGATCCTGGCATATACCGGAAGTCAGAGTCCCGAAATAGGCCAGACCTGACTCGCATGATGGTCATCATAGAGTAGGCGGCGTCCTGCACAGCCATCTCAATAGTAACCCCGAGTCCATAGGAGCAGTGAAGGGGCTCGGTGGACCCAGGATAAGATGGAAATATCCTGACAGTGCAGAGATACTGGCTTTGATTAAAGTCTCGGAATTGCTCTTCGACCGTGTACTCAGGATACCAACGGTATCCAGCCTCAGTCATTACCCTGACCAACATGGCAGTATGGCCGGGTACATCTAGGCATCGAGTCAGGCGAACCACTTGATTGAGGTCGCGAGTGGCCATCTGAAAACACAATCATAATGCAAAGGCATTAGAATTTCTAGCAGAATTTCGCCAGCATAACAGCTGTAAATGCTCAAGAAGGATTTTGAGACATTTGACAAAGGATGTCATACACACTCAACATCATCATATCAAAGTTCCGAGTCCATCCTAGCAACATAATGTGGTAGTAGAACTGAACTAGGCTTGTATCCATCAAACCTATAAGGTACTACTGATTAGTAACACGTGATCCTGATAGAGAGAATAGATCCTAATTCCTTAACCCCCGGTGGAAGAATAGACTGACTCAGATCAGAATGTCATAAGATAAAGGAGTAAAAAGAGCCTTACGTTCCACCCACAAACAATTCCCCTACATATAACTAAAGAATTTCTAGACTCAACATCGACCAGTTTGGCTTGGAGAACCTACAGGCAGTCCGGCTCTGATGCCAACGCTGTCAGGACCCCGACTCGATGCCACATAGGTCTAGCATGTAACACCTCATATCACTTTGCGGCCTCACGCACGGTAAACCACGGGTGTCGTCTTACCTTTGCCCGGGACCGTTTGCGCCTTTTGGCACACGTATATGATAGTGTCGCTAGCACCCATATGATAAGGAGCCCGGGCTGACATGGCTAGTCGTAAATCCAAAGTGGCACAGACTTACAGGGACAGGCATCCATGACCCAGCAACGAACGTGTCGGTCATCAGCAAGTGGGTCCGGGCTGTAGCACTGGGCTAGCAGGACTCCAGTAAACCGGGCTGTAGCGGGCTAACAGGACTCCGGTACTCAATGCGTGACATTTCCCCGAAGGGACAGACACAGGAACGAAGAAGGACACATGCCGGCCAGCCTAGTGTTCCAGAGCAGTAGCAAGCTACCATGGCTCAGTGGTAACACTAGGAGACATTTCCCGGTAAGAGAGGCTACTAAAGATAAACAACTAGATAGTCAGATCCCACACATACCAAGCATTTCAATAACATACACACAGTATGCTCGATATGTGCAAATACAACATGGCATCACAACATGACTCTACGACACAAGTACTTTATTTAAGGCTCAGGGAGCCATACATAATCATACACACAGGTATGGGTCACATGACCCAGCATTCAAGTCATACAGTCATACAAACCAGCAGCGGAAGTAACTTGTCTGAGTACAGACAACTAGTAAAATAAAAGAGGCTTGGAGAGCCTAGCTATACTACGTGGTCCTTCACAAGCTCAGGATCACCACCTGGGCCTTAGCCTACTCATTGATGTCAACGTCTACGTAGAACCCATCAGAAGGGGTTGCAGCGTCTTCTGTAAAAATGTAAATTATAGCAACATGAGTACAAAGGTACTCAGCAAGACTTACATCAGATCCTACATACATGCATATTATCAAGAAGGGTTGGTGGAGTTGTTGCAGCAAGCCAGCTTTGACTCTTGGCTAGGCTATCCTACGAGACTCCAACTTGAAATGGTTTTGCGTACACGAGTCCACTACTCACCACTTCAATACACTACCGAGGATCCACCTCCGTCTTCCTACGGAAGAGCCATCCTCGGCACTCACACTTATCTTGAGGCTTTTAGTAGTTTCCATTTACTTGTCTATGAACTATATAGGCAACCAAGTAGTCCTTTACCGCGGACGCGGCTATTCGAATAGATCATGATAACCCTGCAGGGGTGTACTTCTTCATACATGTTTCCACCACTTAGCGTCTGCACACGACATGTGCTCGGCAGACTTCAAGCGAAAGCCGACGTGGGTGTAGACCACGACCTACCTAAACACCTAAGCCTCTAGTCCAGGTTTATCGCCTATCCAGGTTCCATCCACAGGGAGTCCGGCCGAGGTTTCCCATACGGCCCCAAACGATGTGAACAGGGTTCCCGAGATACCTAACGGGTATTCGGTACACCCGGCCACGTACCTACCGTGTCACAGCCCACCCCTACGGTCAGCGCTGTCCACGGCCTCCAGTAGGCTACAAACACCAGAAACTACTTGCAACTCCTGGACAGAGAGCTAGGGTGAATAAGAAGTCGAGCAGGGTCATATTTCAGGGCCCAATGCATGGTAGTAGCTGTATCTTAAATCACACATACAGATCTCAGTGCTTAAGGTCGGCTTCAATGAAACAACCCACCATGTACTCCTACATGGCCTCTCATCGATACCTTTACCAAATCGTGTTCACCACACCACTCTCATTACCGACATAATCATTTCACTCTAGCCCATCACCCAGATGAACCAGACCTGACACGGCTCTAAGCATAGCAGGCATAGCAAGGTAGAAACAACACATACATATGGTTCAATCAACTCCTACACATGCTAGTGGGTTTCATCTAGTTACTGTGGCAATGACAGGTCATGCAGAGGAAATGGGTTCAACTACCGTAGCACACAGCAGTTTGAAATGCGTTGTCTTAATGCAGTAAAAGAGAGCAGAAGCGAGAACATGTGATTGTATCGATATGACCAAATGGTTGGTTGCTTGCCTGATGGTTCGATGCACTGATATGGTTCTTCGTTAGGGTAATCACGATACTCCTCGGAGGCAGAACCTGCCGCAAAGAACACCGATACACGACCATCACCAAACAATGTGCAACAATATGATGCATGCATGAAACATGGCAATATGAGTGTGTTGGGCTAATGCAACTAAGACCAGAAGGGTTTGAACCAATTTGAATCAAAGATTCAAATTTCAAACTCAAACATGGTCCTTTAAAGTGTTTTTCCTTGTTCTGCATTAAACATCAAGTTAACTTGTTTAGTCATGCGTGAAAATAGTACAGATGGATAGATTGGATTTTTCTGATCATTTTTCATATATAATTTGTCTGATTTGGAGTTACAGAATAAAAGTTATGAATTTTTGAAGTTTAAACTATATTCTGGAATTTCCTATATTAGATTAATTCCAGAAAATCAATTATTGCGTCAGCCTGACGTCAGTGCGACGTCAGCAGGTCAACGGAACACGTCCGGGTCAAACCTGACAGTGGGTCCCGCGTGTCAGGGTGATTAATTTAATTAAAGTTTAAATAAAACTAAACCTGTTTAATTAACAGGGCTGGGCCCCACCTGTCATTGACTCAGGGGAGTCAACCAGGGCCCACCCGTGGTCAAACCCGGGTCGGCTGCACCGGCGTTTAGCCGCCGGCGAGCCCGACGCGGCGGCGGAAGTGGTTTTGGCTGTTTCGGCCGCCAAATGGGTCGCGGAGACCACCGGAGTGGAGCTGAGGACGAGCCGCAGCTCTTGGTGGAGTCCGTTGAGGTCGGGGTGGCCGGAGTTAGCGCCGGCGACAACTTTGGCGGCCACCGGGGTTCGGCCGAAGACGAACTTGACGCTAGAGGGGTCGGTGAGGCGCGGGGAGTAGCTAGCTAGGTGCTACGTGACGGGGTGAGCATGATGGACACCGTGGAGTGGTCGGAGGGTGACCGGGAGCACGTCGGCGATGAGCTCCACGGCGGTGGGTGCGGTTGAGCTCCGGGAGGTCGCTACACAGCTCGGGAGCAAGAAAAGGAGGGGGGGGGGAGATGGCTAAGCTCACAGTGAGTGCGACGAAGCCCTTGGTGCGGCCGGGGATGGACCGGAGCGACGACGGCGTTGAAGGGGATCTCCGGCAACGGCGGTTCGGGCGAGGTCGTTGCGGTGGACTCGGGCATTGCGAGCGCTCGGGGCTCGGCTTGCTCGATGGAGTGGACAGCGGCGGAGCTCCTGGACACGACGAGAGGACGCACGGGCGGCGGGGAGCACGGCTACGACGAAGGCACGGCGATGGTAGCGTCGGCCATGGCTGGGGCGCGCGAGGGGGAGGAGCTGGAGAGGAGAGGGGGTGTCTGGGGGGTTCGGGGGAGAGAGGGAGGCTGATCCACGACGTCACCGGGCGAGGGGAGCGACGAGGCGGCGAGCAGGTGCGTGGCGCGCGCTACGGTCGCCGTCGGGCACCTGCCTGCCTGCCTGGCCGGCAAGCAGCTCGCTGGAGTGGCGCTGGGCTGGGCCGGCAGGTGGGCCGGGAGCAGGCGTCAGGTAAGTTTTCCATTTTCTTTCTGTTTTCTGTTTTTTTAATACTTCTGCAACTTTGTTGAATTAAATAAAATACTTAGGCAACTCCTAAAATCACCAAACTACTCCTGGTCCATGGTGGGAATATTTCCAACATGAAACATTTTAGTTTGGAGATATTTGAGCATTTAAATATTTTATATAATTTTAAATGCCCAATTCAATTATTTATGATTTAATTCAAAAACCCTAAGATGGCCTAGGAAAATGTGCATCACTTTTGGCAGAGGTTCTGAACCAAGACAAAAATGATGGGCATTTTAGAAGGGCATTTCAGGTTCATTGAAAAAGTTTTTAGTAAACCCTAATTGGTTTCAGAGGGGACTGGGGGTTCTGTCATCCCCATTTCAGGTTTCTGATGGAAAAATAAACATGATGCAACACTCTAATGCATGACTAGCTAGGGTGTGACACATTAGTTGAACTGAGTGTGGCTACGCCCGGTCCTTGCGAAGGTTAAAACATCACCAACTTGACGAACTATCGTTGTGGTTTTGATGCGTAGGTAAAAACGGTTCTTGCTCAGCCCGTAGAAGCCACGTAAAACTTGCAACAACAAAGTAGAGGACGTCTAACTTGTTTTTGCAGGGCATGTTGTGATGTGATATGGTCAAGACGAGATGAGATATAAGTTGTTGTATGAGATGATCGTGTTTTGTTGAAGTTATCGGCAACTGGCAGGAGCCCTATGGTTGTCTCTTTGTTGCATAAGATGCAAGTGCCAAATAATTGCTTTACTTTATGCGATAGTAATAGTTGCAAGAGAAATAGTTGGCGAGACGACCATGTGACGACACATTGATATAGATCAAGATGATGAAGATCATGGTGTCGTGCCGGTGACGATAGAGATCATGACAGTACTTTGGAGATGGAGATCAAAGGCGCAAGATGATCATGGCCATATCATGTCACATATTTTGATTGCATGTGATGTTTATCTGTTATACATCTTATTCTGTTTTGTTTGACGGTAGCATTTTAAGATGATCTCTCAATAATTATCAAGAAGTGTTCTCCATGAGTATGCACCGTTGCGAAAGTTCTTCGTGCTGAGACACCACGTGATGATCGGGTGTGATAGGCTCTACGTTCAAATACAACGGGTGCAAAACAGTTGCACACGCGGAATACTCAGGTTAAACTTGACGAGCCTAGCATATACAGATATGGCCTCGGAACACGGAGACCGAAAGGTCGAGCGTGAATCATATAGTAGATATGATCAACATAGTGATGTTCACCATTGAAAACTACTCCATCTCACGTGATGATCGGACATGGTTTAGTTGATTTGGATCACGTGATCACTTAGATGACTAGAGAGATGTCTGTCTAAGTGGGAGTTCTTAAGTAATATGATTAATTAAACTTAAATTTATCATGAACTTAGTCCTGGTAGTATTTTGCAAATTATGTTGTAGATCAATAGCTCGCGTTGTTGCTTTCATATGTTTATTTTGATATGTTCCTAGAGAAAATTGTGTTGAAAGATGTTAGTAGCAATGATGCGGATTGGATCCGTGATCTGAGGTTTATCCTCATTGCTGCACAAAAGAATTATGTCCTTAATGCACCGCTAGGTGACAGACCTATTGAAGGAGCAGATGCAGACGTTATGAACGTTTGGCTAGCTTAATATGATGACTACTTGATAGTTTAGTGCACCATGCTTAACGGCTTAGAATCGGGACTTCAAAGACATTTTGAACGTCATGGACCATATGAGATGTTCCAGGAATTGAAGTTAATATTTCCAGCAAATACCCGAGTTGAGAGATATGAAGTCTCCAACAAGTTCTATGGCTAAAAGATGGAGGAGAATCGCTCAACTAGTGAGCATGTGCTCAGATTGTCTGGGTACTTCAATCGCTTGAATCAAGTGGGAGTTAATCTTCCAGATAAGATAGTGATTGACAGAATTCTCTAGTCACCATCACCAAGTTACTAGAACTTCGTGATGAACTATAGTATGCAAGGGATGACGTAAAAGTTTCCCGAGCTCTTCGTGATGTTGAAATCAACGAAGGTAGAAATCAAGAAAGAGCATCAAGTGTTGATGATTGACAAGACCACTAGTCTCAAGAAAAGGGCAAAGGGAAAGAAAGGGAACTTCAAGTAGAATGACAAGCAAGTTGTCACTCCCGCGAAGAAGCTCAAAGCTGGACCAAAGCCTGAAACTGAATGCTTACACTACAAAGGAAATGGTCACTGGAAGCGGAAATGCCCTGAATATTTGGTGGATAAGAAGGATGGCAAAGTGAACAAGGGTATATTTGATATACAGGTGTTTGATGTGTGCCTTACTAGTGTTTATAGTAGCCCCTGAGTATTTGATACTTGTTCGGTTGCTAAGATTAGTAACTCGAAACAGGAGTTACAGAATAAACAGAAACTAGTTGAGGGTGAAGTGACGATGTGTGTTGGAAGTGGTTCCAAGATTGATATGATCATCATCGCACACTCCCTATACTTTCGGGATTAGTGTTGAACCTAAATAAATGTTATTTGGCATTAGCGTTGAGCATGAATATGATTTTATCATATTTATTGCAATGCGGTTATTCATTTAAAATCAGAGAATAATTGTTGTTCTGTTTAAATGAATAAAACCTTTGATGGTCATACACCCAATGAAAATAGTTTGTTGGATCTCGATCGTAGTGATACACATATTCATAATATTGATACCAAAAAGATGAAAAGTTAATAATGATAGTGCAACTTATTTGTGGCACTGCCGTTTGGGTCATATCGGTATAAAGCGCATGACGAAACTCCATAAAGATGCATTTTCAGAATCACTTGGTTATGAATCATTTGATGCTTGCGAACCATGCCTTTTGGGCAAGATGACTAAAACTCCGTTCTCTGGAACAATGGAACAAGCTACTGACTTATTGGAAATAATACATACCGATGTATGCGATCCAATGAGTGTTGATGCTCGTGGCAAGTATCGTTATTTTCTGACCTTCACAAGATGATTTGAGCAGATATGGGTATATCTACTTGATGAAACATAAGTCTGAAATAGTTGAAAGGTTCAAAGAATTTCAGAGTGAAGTGGAAAAATCATCGTAACAAGAAAATAAAGTTTCGGTGATTTGATCGCGGAGATGAATATTTGAGTTACGAGTTTGGTCTTCAATTAAAACAATGTGGAATAGTTTCACAGCTCACGCCACCTGGAACACCACAACGTTATGGTGTGTCCGAACGTCATAACCACACTTTATTGGATATGGTGCGATCTATGATGTCTCTTATTGATTTACCATTGTCGTTTTGGGGTTATGCATTAGAGACAGCTGCATTCACGTTAAAAGGGCACCATCTAAATCCGTTGAGACGACACCATATGAACTGTGGTTTGGCAAGAAACCAAAATTGTTGTTTCTTAAATTTTGGGGCTGCGATGCTTATGTGAAAAAGTTTCAACCTGATAAGCTCGAACCCAAATCGGAGAAGTGCGTCTTCATAGAATACCCAAAGGTAACTATTGGGTACACCTTCTATCATAGATCCGAAGGCAAGTTATTCGTTGCTAAGATGGATCCTTCCTAGAGAAGAAGTTTCTCTCGAAAGAAGTGAGTGGGAGGAAAGTAGAACTTGATAAGGTAATTGTACCTTCTCCTGAATTGGAAAGTAGTTCATCACAGAAATTAGTTCCAGTGATTCCTACACCAATTAGTGAGGAAGTTAATGATGATGATCATGAAACTTCAGATCAAGTTGCTACCAAACCTCGTAGGTCTTCCAGAGTAAGATCCGCACCAGAGTGGTGCGGTAATCATGTTCTGGAAGTCATGTTACTAGACGATGATGAACCTACGAACTATGAGGAAGCGATGATGAGCCCAGATTCCGCGAAATGGCTTGAGGCCATAAAATCTGAGATATGATCCATGTATGAGAACAAAGTATGGACTTTGATTGACTTGCTCGATGATCAGCAAGCCATGTTAAATAAATGGATCTTCAAGAGGAAGACGGACACTGATAGTAGTGTTACTATCTACTATGTTCGACTTGTTGCGAAAGGTTTTCGACAAGTTCAAAGTGTTGAATACGATGAGATTTTCTCACTCGTATCGATGCTTAAGTCTGTCTGAATCATGTTAGCAATTGCCACATTTTATGAAATCTGGCAAATGGATGTCAAAACTGCATTCCTTAATGGATTTTGTAAAGAAGAGTTGTATATGATGCAACCAGAAGGTTTTGTCGATCCAAAGGGAGCTAACAAAGTGTGCAAGCTCCAGCGATCCATTTATGGACTGGTGCAAGCCTCTCGGAGTTGGAATAAACACTTTGATAGTGTGATCAAAGCATTTGGCTTTGTACAGACTTTTGGAGAAGTCTGCATTTACAAGAAAGTGAGTGGGAGCACTACAGCATTTCTGATAAGTATATGTGAATGACATATTGTTGATCGGAAATAATATAGAATTATTCTGCAAAGCATAAAGGAGTGTTTGAAAGGAGTTTTTCAAAGAAAGACTTTGGTGAAGCTGCTTACATATTGAGCATCAAGATCTATGGAGATAGATCACGACGCTCGATAAGTTTTTCAATGAATACATACCTTGACAAGATTTTGAAGTAGTTTAAAATGGAACAGTCAAAGAAAGAGTTCTTGCCTGTGTTACAAGGTGTGAAATTGAGTAAGACTCAAATCCCGACCACGGCAGAAAATAGAAAGAGAATGAAAAGTCATTCCCTATGCCTCAGTCATAGGTTCTATAAAGTATGCTATGCAATGTACCAGACCTATTGTATACCTTGCTCTGCATTTGGCAAGGGAGTACAATAGTGATCTAGCAGTAGATCACTGGACATTGGTCAAGAATATCCTTAGTGAGGACTAAGGAAATATTTCTCGATTATGGAGGTGATAAAAGAGCCTGTCGTAAAGAGTTACATCGGTGCAAGCTTTTACATCAATCCAGATGACTTTAAGTCTTAATCTGGATACATATTGAAAGTGGGAGCAATTAGCTAGAGTAGCTCCGTGTAGAGCATTGTAGACATAGACTATTTGCAAAATACATACGGCTCTGAATGTGACAGACCTGTTGACTAAACTTCTCTCACAAGCAAAACATGATCATACCTTAGTACTCTTTAGGTGTTAATCACATAGCGATGTGAACTAGATTATTGACTCTAGTAAACCCTTTGGGTGTTGATCACATGACGATGTGAACTATGGGTATTAATCACATATAGATGTGAATATTGGTGTTAAATCACATGACGATGTGAACTAGATTATTGACTCTAGTGCAAGTGGGAGACTGAAGGAAATATGCCCTAGAGGCAATAATAAAGTTATTATTTATTTCCTTATTTCATGATAAATGTTTATTATTCATGCTAGAATTGTATTAACCGGAAACATAATACATGTGTGAATACATAGACAAACATAGTGTCACTAGTATGCATCTACTTGACTAGCTCGTTAATCAAAGATGGTTAAGTTTCCTAACCATAGACAATGAGTTGTCATTTGATTAACGGGACCACATCATTAGGAGAATGATGTGATTGACTTGACCCATTCCGTTAGCTTAGCACTTGATCGTTTAGTATGTTGCTGTTGCTTTCTTCATGACTTATACATGTTCCTATGACTATGAGATTATGCAACTTCCGTTTACCGGAGGAACACTTTGTGTGCTACCAAACGTCACAACGTAACTGGGTGATTATAAAGGTGCTCTACAGGTGTCTCCGAAGGTACATGTTGGGTTGGCGTATTTCGAGATTAGGATTTGTCACTCCGATTGTCGGAGAGGTATCTCTGGGCCCTCTCGGTAATACACATCACTTAAGCCTTGCAAGCATTGCAACTAATGAGTTAGTTGCGAGATGATGTATTACAGAACGAGTAAAGAGACTTGCCGGTAACGAGATTGAACTAGTTATTGAGATACCGACGATCGAATCTCGGGCAAGTAACATACCGATGACAAAAGGAACAACGTATGTTGTATGCGGTTTGACCGATAAAGATCTTCGTAGAATATGTAGGAGCCAATATGAGCATCCAGGTTCCGCTATTGGTTATTGACCGGAAACGTGTTTCGGTTATGTCTACATAGTTCTCGAACCCGTAGGGTTCGCACACTTAAGGTTTCGATGACAGTTTTATTATGAGTTTATGAGTTTTGATGTACCGAAGGAGTTCGGAGTCCCGGATGAGATCGAGGACATGACGTGGAGTCTCGAAATGGTCGAGACGTAAAGATCGATATATTGGACGACTATATTCGGACATCGGAAAGGTTCCGAGTGATTCGGGTATTTTTCGGAGTACCGGAGAGTTACGGGAATACGTATTGGGCCTTATTGGGCCATACGGGAAAGAAGGAAGAGGGCCTCAAGGGTGGCCGCGCCCCTCCCCTTGGTCTGGTCCGAATTGGACTAGGGAAAGGGGGGCGCCCCTTCCTTCCTTCTCCTTTTCCCTTCCTCTTTTTCTATTCCATATGGGAGGTGGAATCCTACTAGGACTAGGGAGTCCTAGTAGGACTCCACACTTGGCGCGCCCCCTCCTAGGGCTGGCCTCCTCCCCCCTTGCTCCTTTATATATGGGGGCAGGGGGCACCCCATGACACACAAGTTGATCTTTGTGATCATTCCTTAGCCGTGTGCTGTGCCTCCTCCACCATATTCCACCTCGGTCATATCGTTGTGGTGCTTAGGCGAAGTCCTGCGTCGGTAGAACATCATCATCGTCACCATGCCGTCGTGCTGACGGAACTCATCCCCGACACCCTGCTGGATCGGAGTCCGGGGATCGTCATCGAGTTGAACATGTGCTGAACTCGGAGGTGCCGTACGTTCGGTACTTGGATCGGTCGGATCGTGAAGATGTACGACTACATCAACCGCGCTACGAGGGTACGTGGACAACACTCTCCCCTCTCGTTGCTATGCATCACCATGATCTTGCGTGTGCGTAGGAATTTTTTTCAAATTACTACATTCCCCAACAGACGGTAGATGTGAATTTTGATGAATCTAACGGCTCGCAAGTAGAGCAATTGCCAATTGATGTAGGTGACAAAGATCCTTTGGAAGCAATTTAAGACTTGTCTATTGGCAAGGTTCACCCAACGGAGGTAAAGGAGAGTACCTCGTCTGTCCAAGTGGAAGCTTCTACTTCACGACAAGGTGAACCAAGAGTTGATACGGAAGCATCAACAAGTGGGACACACCAAGATGAAGAAAACGAGGAAGTGCATCAAGATGAACGTCAACAACCTCCTTCTCCACCACGACAAGAGAACGACAACACCAACAATGAAGAAGGCCAAGAAGAAGAAGAACAAGATGAAGAAGATGTTCAACGAAGACCCAAGCAAAAGCTTTCACGAGTTCGATCAAGAATTGCTAAAGATCATCCCGTCGAGCAAATCTACAATGACATTCAAACCGGGAGAATCACTCGCTCTAAAACTCGTTTAGCTAACTTTTGTGAAAACTATTCTTTCATCTCTAGCATTGAACCTATGAAGGTTGAAGAAGCATTGGAAGATCCGGATTGATAAATGCTATGCATGAAGAGCTACATAAATTTGAGAGGAATCAAGTTTGGACATTGGTTGAGAAGCCCGACAACAACCACAACGTCATCGGTACCAAATGGGTGTTTCGCAACAAGCAAGATGAAGATGGACAGGTAGTTCACAACAAAGCACGTCTCGTCGCCCAAGGCTACACACAAGTAGAAGGTATGGACTATGGTGAGACTTACGCCCCCGTTGCTAGACTTGAGTCCATTCGCATCTTACTTGCCTATGCTAATCATCATGATATCACCTTGTACCAAATGGACATTAAAAGTGCTTTTCTAAATGGTGAAATAGAAGAGGAAGTTTATGTTAAGCAACCCCCCGGCTTTGTCAATCCTAAGAAACCCAATCATGTTTACAAACTTCACAAAGCTCTTTATGGTCTTAAACAAGCTCCTAGAGCATGGTATAAATGCTTGACCAAGTTCCTTATTAAAAAGGTTTTGAAATTGGGAAATTGATTCTACTCTTTTTACTAAAAGGGTTAATGGAGAACTATTTATGTGCCAAATCTATGTTGATGATATCATATTTGGTTCAACTAACCCTCATTTTAGTGAAAAGTTTGGGAAGCTAATGTTAGAGAAGTTTGAGATGTCCATGATGAGTGAACTCAAATTCTTCCTTGGGTTGCAAATCAAGCAAACAAAGGAAGGTACCTTTGTTTCTCAAACGAAGTATACAAAGGACTTATTCAAGAAGTTCAATATGCAAGAATGCAAAGGTATGTCTACACCCATGCTTACTAGTGGACATAATGACTTGACCAAAGATGGTGAACCGGTTGATCAAAAGGTTTATCTCTCTATGATTGGTTCATTGTTATATCTATGTGCTTCACGTCCCGATATCATGCTAAGTGTGTGCATGTGTGCACGATATCAAGCTACTCCTAACGAATGTCATCTTAAGGCCGTGAAAAGGATAGTAAGATACTTAATGCATACACCAAATTTTGGCATTTGGTATCCTAAGAGGGCCTCTTTCAATCTTGTTGGCTATTCCGACTCGGACTATGCTGGAGACAAGGTTGATAGAAAGTCCACTTCGGGTACTTGTCAATTTCTTGGTAGATCTCTTGTGTCTTGGTCCTCCAAGAAACAAAACTCGGTATCCTTATCCACTGCCGAAGCTGAATATATTGCCGCTGGTTCATGTTGTGCTCAATTACTTTGGATGACCCAAACTCTTAAATATTATGGGATATATGTGAGACATGTTCCATTGCTCTGTGAAAATGAAAGTGCTATCAAAATTGGTCATAATCCAGTGCAACATTCTCGAACTAAGCACATTGAAGTTTGTCATCATTTCATTCGAGATCATGTTGCTAAGGGTGACATTGATCTTAAGCATGTTCGCACCGAAAAGCAATTAGCAGATATATTCACTAAACCTCCTGATGAGAAAGTGATTTGCAGGTTAAGAGGAGAATTGAACATCATTGATGCTTCGAACTTGGAGTAGAAACTCCATTGGATACATGCAAGACATGAGCTGATGACTAATCCTTGATATTTCTCTTATGATGGAAATCTTATGTCTTGGATATATTTGTATCTTGCATGTTATCTAACTCATGTAGGTACTTGGTGGAATCAAACTCCATGAGATTGTAATCTACTCATATCTTGAGCAATCCCTACATCACCAAGTCTCTACACTATGGTGGATGAAGACAAGGAAGCACGAAACCATTCAAACATATCCTTTGACAAATTCTATGTTGAACTTCATGATTGTCATTTTTGGATACACAAGTGCTCTTCCTTGCCAAAACTAACCCATGTAGGAAGATGGACTTAAATTCCAAGTGGTGCTCCAAATTTTTGATGAGCTACATCAACCTTGAGCAATCCACACAAGTTCAACTACATGGACTACACCACCAACCAAGGTATGTCATTCCATCTTAGAGAAGCTTTACTCTAAGTCATGAGCTAAAGCAACTCGACAAGATGAGAATACATCAAAATGCTTAAACGAAAAATGGCAACCCCATTTTGAGCTTAAACGATGAGTATGACCTATGATCAAGTGATCTCACTTGACTACTAAGTCAATATACTCTAACATAGGTGACTCTGTCGCCGACCATCTCTAGATGAAGTTCTCTTGTGTTCTTTTCTGTGTTTCTGCATTTGTCTTATGCATATTTGTTTCCCCTTTCAAAAAAAAACTTCATCTAGATTTCTTTTTGTTTGCTCTGCATTTTCTGCATTCCAATTCATTGCACATCTTTCAGTAAATTCCTTGCAAATCTTTGTGAGATCTTGCTAGTCTAGTGAGCTGAGGTGACAAGTGTTTTCTCTGAGATGAACTCGGTTTCACCGATTTGTTATTTTCGGCCCAACCGAATCCTTTCGGTCCAACCGAAGCATACCACTCGGTGCCACCAATTTCACAACAGGAAAAACAGTTTGCCACATATTCTATGTTTCCTCTGATCCAGCTCCACTCAATGAATCTTGTCCTCTACAAGCATCACATTTTTATCTTTGCTTTGTGCTGTGTCTCAAGGACCAAACCCATTAGACGGATTCCAGAAAAACCTTCTTGGAAATTGATGTCAAAGGGGGAGAGAGAGAACATCAAAGCTTATCATTTAGAAAAGAGATCACATCAAAGAAGAAAGAGTTTATCACCTTCTTGAGGGGGAGAGAGATATCATCTCCAAAAGGGTGAGAGAGAGACCTTCTAGGGGGAGAGACCCTCAAAAGGAGAGAGAGATCTCTAGGGAGAGAGAATACTTAAGTAGAAAGTATTTCTCAAGGATCCCAGATGCTTGGTGTTCAAGAGGAGAGATGCCCACATGTCTTCTTGAGGGGAGAGACATGTTCATATGATCTGTTGTGCTTATTTGCATTAGCATGCATCAGCTCTTATCATCATTCATATTTTTCAGCTCTGATTTTATGTTCCCTATCTTCTCCCAGTATCCCATGTTAGATTCAGGGGGAGCAAGACATCTAAGGGAAAGAAATCATTTAAATTCATTGCATATCTTTACTCTTGGGGACATGTCTAATCCAATGTGGTACTTAGTACTCACTCTCTACATGTCATCCCAGTCTTGGTATTCTTGTGGTTTCTTCTGTTTGCTCTAGCTAGTAGATCTATATGTGTTATCTAACCTTATTTACGCAGGTTCATCCCATCCCAAGCCAACTCAAGACCACAAGGTAAGTATATGCATCACAATCATGTGTATGAGGAATTCTTGCTGATGTACATACTGTTTGCAAGAAGTACTCATGAGCATGAAGGTATTCTCTTTAACATTGTTTGCTCTGATGCATATGGCCAAGATACATGTAACACATTGCCTGCTCTATCATGGTTATGCTCTCATATGCCTCTATATTCCATATTCACATGACTACATACATGTAGGGGAGCTTATGTTTGTTACATGTCCTTCCAAAGCTTTACTTGCTACTCTTTATATCTTTATCTAAAGCTTTGATGTATGTTGTCATCAATTACCAAAAAGGGGGAGATTGAAAGCACAAGTGCTCCCTAGGTGGTTTTGGTAATTAATGTCAACATATCTCTTGTTGGACTAACACTTTTATCTAGTATGTTTCAGGTAAGTTCAATAATGGAGTGGCATGGACTAAAGGATGTGGGAACTCCTTCAAGATGCTAAGGACAAAGGATTGGCTCAAGCTTCAAGCTCAAGACTCTTCATTTTACATTTTAGTGGTTCAATACCACATTGAGTCTATAGGAAAAGCCAATACTATCAAGAAGGGATGAGGTGTTGCTTAATGAGCCTCTTGCTTCATGTGCTTAGTGATATGCTCCAAAACCCTCAGCTACTTTCCCACTCCCACAAATGACCTAAACCCAAAGCCAAAATCGGTCACACCGATTCTTCCTATCCGGCACCATCGATTCCAAAAGTCATAGTCACTGCCACAAACCCTAAGCAAATCGGTCTTACCGATAGGGATCTCGGTCTCACCGAGATGGGATTGTAACCTCTCTGTGTATGTCCATTATCAAAATCGGTCTCACCGAGTTTGAGCAATCGGTACTACCGAGATTACAATGCAAACTTTCTGTTGACTCATTACCAAAATCGGTCCCACCGAGTTTGTGTAATCGGTCAAACCGAGTTTGCCTGACCAACTCTCTGGAAAGCTTATTACCAAAATCGGTCTCACCGAGTTTGTGTAATCGGGCTTACCGAGATTACGTTATGCCCTAACCCTAACCGAATCGGTCTCACCGAGTTGCATTTCGGTCCCACCAAAAAACCAAACGGTCACATTATTTGCTAAATCGGTCTGACCGAGTTTAACGATTCGGTCCCACCGAGTTTGGTAGATTGTGTGTAACGGTTAGATTTTGTGTGGAGGCTATATATACCCCTCCACCTCCTCTTCATTCGTGGAGAGAGCCATCAGACTGAACCTACACTTCCAGCATACATTTTCTGAGAGAGAACTACCTACTCATGTGTTGAGGCCAAGATATTCCATTCCTACCATATGAATCTTGATCTCTAGCCTTCCCCAAGTTCCTTTCCACTCAAATCTTCTTTCCACCAGATCCAAAACCTATGAGAGAGAGTTGAGTGTTGGGGAGACTATCATTTGAAGCACAAGAGCAAGGAGTTCATCATTAATGCACCATTTGTTACTTCTTGGAGAGTGGTGTCTCCTAGATTGGCTAGGTGTCACTTGGGAGCCTCCGACAAGATTGTGGAGTTGAACCAAGGAGTTTGTAAGGTCAAGGAGATCGCCTACTTCATGAAGATCTACCGCTAGTGAGGCAAGTCCTTCGTGGGCGACGGCCATGGTGGGATAGACAAGGTTGCTTCTTCGTGGACGCTTCGTGGGTGGAGCCCTCCATGGACTCGCGCAACCATTACCCTTCGTGGGTTGAAGTCTCCATCAACGTGGATGTACGATAGCACCACCTATCGAAACCACGCCAAAAACATCCGTGTCTCCAATTGCGTTTGAATCCTCCAAACCCTTCCCTTTACATTCTTGCAAATTGCATGCTTTACTTTCCGCTGCACATATACTCTTTGCATGCTTACTTGATATGTATTGTGAATGTTGAAATTGTGCCTAAACTCCACTTAAACTCAAAGAATCTTAAAAACTGCAACTTTGCTACTAAGTGTCTAATCACCCCCCCTCTAGACACATCTTCTCAAGGTCCTACAGTTGGGAACCAAGCTGTGGATGCTGTTGGAGCAACAGAGGAGAGGAGGGAAGAACTCATTAGGGCTAGGAATGAGAGGAGAAGGATTGCAGCTCAAGTGGCAACTAGTAGAGCTGCTTTGGCAAGGCCTGGCTCTCTGCAGTAGAATATGAGCACGCACCAAGAAAGTGCATTGATTGGATTAGGTGCAGAGATCTTGGTGCTCCTGAAGCTTCTGCTAGGTAGTGTGATGCTGCTGTGTGCCCTCTGTGTTCTTCTATTGATGAAGAAGTGAGGACAAGTGCTCTCTGCATTAGAAGAAGAAGAAGTGATGAAGGAGTACTGTAGAAGAAGAAGAAGTGATGAAGATAAGTGCTCATTTTGGTAGTGGAGAAGTGAAGAACAGCTTCAGTACTTTAGCATGTTAAGTAGAGTACTTTCACTAGTTCAATGTTAGGAAATGGCTATGAAGTTAGCTTGGTTGTATCAAATGTTATGGTTGTCAAGGCCAGAAATGTATGAAGTGATCTATCCATCTATCTTTAATGGAAACATTGTCTTTGTATTCTGTTATCTTTCTGACATGATAATTGTGAAATGAGTTGTTGTGTAATGCTATCATATCATATTTATGAAATGAAAAGAATGGCAGCCAGGATGTTATGTGGAAGCAGTATTGACATCAACAATAGAATGACAACAAATGAGTAGACAGACAAGACAGTTTTGATACCAAAATATAGTTTTTGTTGTGCATCTTCATTAGCACTACTCAAAATAGAGTACCATAAGATCATTTAAAGATAAAAAGTCTCATAGATCATCTAAAGATAACAAGAAAGGGAAACACAATCATATTTTACATTGATGAAGGAGTACTCTTGCTAAAACAAGATAAACAGTCTCATAGATCATCTAAAGATGTCAAACATGCTTGATCTTTCTGGCACATGCCCAGCTCCCTCCATGTTTCTTTGTGCTTGTTTCCTCAGCTGCTCCTTCTTTGCTGCAATGGATTGTCTCTCTGCTTGTTTCTTTGCAGCAAGGGCTTGTTTCTCTTCCTGCTTCTTTGCTAGGAGTGCTTGTCTCTCTGATTCCTTCTGTGCAGCAATGGCTTTCTTCTCTTCTAGTTTCTTTGCAGCAGCATCCTCATTTCATGCCTTCTTCTCAGCAGCCAGTTTCTACTTCCTCTCAGCAGAAAGCTCTCTTTGTGTCTCCACTATTATTTGCCTTGTCTCTGCTCTTGCTTGCCTCGGGATGGCCATTGTTTCCTTCTTCTGTGCAGCTGCCTCTCTCTCTTCTTCTCAGCTTCTATAGCCTTCTTTTCTACTTTCTCATGCCTTCTTCTAGCAGCCTCTTCTGCTTTCTTCAACTCTGCTTCTATCCTTGCCTCTAGTATAGCTTGTTTCTTGTCTTGAAGTTCCTTCTCTCTTTGCTGCTTCATTGTCAGCATCTTCTTAGCTAGCTCTCCCTGCCTGATTGTGTTAGTGCTTGTCTGGGCATGGTTCAACATTGCTTGTGCATTTGTTAAGAATGTTGATTCTGAGATTGGTGTGTGCTGAAGCACTCTAGGCAAAGGCCTCTATAGATAGACATGTCAAGTGTCAACAAATGGAAACTAACAATGTCACTAAAGCATGACTGAAACAAAGTAAGTGAGCAAGAGCACTCATGTTGAAATTACCCGCTGAAGCATATGATCCACCATAAGATCTTGTACTACTGTACTAGTCTCTGCACTTGTGTTGGCCTGCTGCTCATCAAACAAAAAGCTTGTTACAGTCTGCTGCTCTATAAGATGTGCTAGAGGTTGTGTACAAGACAGTTACCTGGGCTTGTTCTGGAGGTGGCTGTTACTCCATATTGGCTTGTGAAGTTTCCAATTGTCATCATGTTGAGGTGGAGGAGCTTGTGCATTGGGAGGTGGTAGACCAGCTTTCATATATTTGCAACCCTTGATATTGTGGTCAGGCTCACCACAGTAACTGCAGTGCATGATTACACCATGCCTTGACATCCTCCTCCCTCCATTACTACAAATAATCTCTTCTGGTCCCTTCCTTCTGCTTTTGCAAGGCCTTCCAACATGCTTCTTGTAGTCTGGTGGATTAATTACAGGCCCATTCATCTTCTCCCACTCAGTGATGTCCTTGCAAGGGTAGATGATGTTGCTATAAGCCTTCTTGAACATGGACACCGAGTAGCATTGATCCACTAAGGTTAGTGGATCTACTCTCTCATTCCTACAACATGCTATAACACGTATGCAAGTCACTCCACTTTTTTGCCATCTCATACAGCTGCAGGACTTGCTGTGCCAGTCTACTATGTACTCTGTTCCTCTATCCACCACTTGAAACACACCATCTCCTGATTCATACACATAGCATGTGTTGGCCAGCTCTGTCAGCTTGTCAACTAGTTTCTTGATCTTAGGGCACATTACTCCTTGCATCTTCTCACCCTCACAATGCTTAGTGTAGTGCCTTGCAGTCCACTGTTGCTTGATCCTCTCAAACATTGAAAGAATTGGCAACTCTCTTGCCTCCAAGATATATCTGCACAAACATAGCATGTTATGTTAACAACAGTGATAGGAAAGCATTTCATCTTGTGTTAAAATAGTGAGATGAAAGCATTGGAACTTACTTGTTGAACACCTCACACAAATTGTTGAGCAGAATGTCACACTTAGGTATGTCACTTTGGAAATCCCTCACCCAAGTGTTTGGCTCCAACTCTTTCAACAAGGTGTATGCACCCTCATTCAGCACCTTCATCTCAAGCATGTACTGCTCATACTTAATAACTGTTGTGCTCCTAGCTATCTTCCACAATTGATTCTTCAAAGCATCACCTTTGTACAGTTGTTGGAAATTCTTCCACATATGCCTGACACAGAACCTATGTTCTGACTCAGGGAATACTTCAGTCACAGCATTTATCGAGCCCTACAAAACAACATAGACCAATAAACAAAGTGTTAAACAAGTGTTCTCAAGTAGAGTAATCTAATTAGACCATGGGGATGTGTTAAACAAGTGTTAAACAAGTGTTCTCAAGTGCATATACCTTCTGCTTGTTTGACATTACTGTCCATGGGGATGTGTTGATAATAGCAAGATCACTCTTCAGCCTCTCAAGAAACCAAACCCAGTTAGGCTTATCCTCCACTTCCACAACACCTATGGCTATGGGGAATATGCAATTATTTGGATCTATTCGTACTGCAACCAGCAACTGCCCTCTGTATCTTGTTTTAATATGGCAGCCATCTATGAAGATCATAGGCCTGCAACCTTGAAGATAGCCTCTATTGCATGCATCAAGGCACATGTAGGCCTTGTTGAATCTAGCTTCATTATCCAGTGCAAGGAAAAATGAGCTACCAGGATTACTTCTCCTTATCTCATTTCCATAATCCCACAACAGCTTGTACTGCCCTTCTTCATCTCCATGAATTATTTTCATAGCCAGCCTTCTTGCCCTCTGAAGCTTGGACCTAGTTGGTGTCATGTGCCATTCCTTTTGAACAACCCTTGAGAAGTTTCTAAGATTCATATCCTGATCAGCCCTGAAACTCTCAAGGTATTTCCTAGCTAGAAAAGGTGCCGTGAAAGCCTTGATCTTCCATTTTTTGCAGAAACTATGTTCTTCAACATACTTCTTTACCATGAAACATTTGGTTCTGCTGTCATAAGAAGCCCACAAGTACCAGGTACAATCTTCATCACAGACTGCTTCGACTCTCTTCCTGTCATTCACTGGTAACTTGACATCAACTCTATTCTTGCAGCTGTATTCCTTAATTGCTTTCCTAAGCAAATCAACATTTTCAAACACTTGTCCAACATGGAAATTTGGACAAGTCAGATCCTCCTTTCTAAATGCTCTAAATTTGGTTTGCATTTCATCATCTGAATCAGGTGCCCAAAGATCTTCACCTTCAGATTCATAATCTGACATGTTTTCTTCCTTTCCTTCCCCTACAACTCCTTTATCCTTTGTTGTTGTTTTCTGCTTCACCTTGTCCTTCCTTTGAACTGGTTCATCCTCATCCACATTGTCAGCATAAAGGTCATCATCATCATCACTGATTTCAATGTCACTATCTACCATGTCACCAGGATCAAAATGACTGTCATCTGAGTCACTATCTATTCCTACATTGCCTTCAAAACATCTCTTCTTTGCTCTGGTTCTCCTCAATTGATGTGCTTCTGCATCTTCATCTACTGCATGTTGCTCTGCTTCTTTTTCTTGCTCTACTTGCTCTGCATCTTCATTTGGCTCTGCTTCTCCTTCTTGGCCTACATGCTCTGCATCTTCATGTTGCTGTACATCATCATGTTACCCTGCTTGTCCTTGTTGCTCTGCATTCTCCTCTGCTCCTTCACCAAATGTGCACTGCCTTCTTACAAACATGAATGGATTGCCATCTTCATGTGGCACATTGTTTGGATACACAACCTGAATTGGTATAGGGAAGTCTTCTTCTGAATTTGCAGGCTTGCTACTATGAGGATTAGTACCATCTTTTGAAGGGCTAAACACTGGTGGAAGTTCAGCCCTTGGAAATTGGACCACATCATCAACAACCTTCTTAGTAATCAAGGTGTCATCATGATCAAGATAAATACTGAAGAAATGATGCCCAATAGACAGAAAGGCCATCATTCGATCTGTATCTGCCTCAGATCTGATCTGTCTCAAAGAATTCTAAGTAATTTCAAGTATTGGGATTTGGTAATATGCCTTCAACCTGCCTTCCATCTCCCATCCAATCTCTTCTACTATATGTTCCACCATTATTGGAGACTAGGTGAGCTTATCCAAACTGTCATAACAAACTGCATGCCCATCAACATAAGCCCTGTTGCTTCCTTCACCCATGAAAAAACCACCATGATGAAACAGCACTGAGAACTTCTCACTTCTTGCTCATGCAAAAACAAAGCATAATTGATCACATCAAAATCGAACAAGTAATGACCTTTTTGTATAGTACAGCACCAGAAATCCCCAATGTTCTCCATACACCAAAGCTCCAAAACTTATGCCTATTCGAACAAAGGTGCACATACGGGTACAACTGCCAGAAACCTAAGCCTATTACATGTGGAATCGGTGAAAATTAGACCCTTTCGACAAGAACCAAAAACCCTATCAGAAATCCTATCAGACAAATTGGGTTCGAAAACCCTAAACCTAAATTGCCATACACGCGACGAATACTACCACATATCATAGGCGAACACAATGCCAGCCCTATCAAACAAGAATCGAAGAGAAATAAGAGGATTTACGGCAGGAATCATCACTTACTATAAACAGGGGCAGGGGCACCGTCGGGGCGATGAACAGGAGATATGGCGGCGGCGCCTCCTCTTCACCACCGCGAGAAGAAACCCCTCCGCACCGACCACGGCGACGACCATGCCGCACCACGGCGACAAGCACGCCGCACCATGCCGCACCTCCGTCGCCTTCTCCGCCGGTTTGATCGTCTCGGACACGGGAGGTGGGGAGACAGGGGAGGTGGAGACGTGGGAGGACTTCGGGGATCTGTCCGATAACTTGGGGGGTGGGCTGCAAATATGCCATCGGGTCGCTCCTCCTCGCGACACCTGGCGCACGGACTGGGAGCCGGACGGTCAACAGGTGGTTAACAGGCGGCGTACGTTGCGTCTACGGTGCACAGTGACCGTATTTTCACTGTTCGCTGTACACAGTGACCGTATTGCGTGAGTTCTTTTGTACAGTGACCAAAGTGACCGGGCGATGCAAGTTGAGGTACCACCGATGAATTTTACTCTTTTTTAGAAGAACAACGCGCTTTATTTCATATCATAATGTTTTGGGGAATACAAAGGTGGTCCGGAGGACCGTTGAGCCACACATGACGACCGATATCTAAGGTAGTGGCCATCCTCGCTAAATTATGTGCCTCGTTATTACTAGCGCGTTGCTCTTGAACGAACTCACAGCTAAGGCCTATTTGGTTCCAAATAAGTCACCAACTTATAAGTCGAAAAGTGAAAAAAGTGACTTATGTTGCCAAACAGACCCGACGTATAAGTCACCCCAACTTATAATTCATAAGTTGCTCCACCCCAACTTAAAACTTATAAGTCACCCCCTTTTGCATGGGTCCCACCACCTGCATGATGTTGATTGGTGAGGGAAGGTGTGTCAGGTGACTTATAAGTCAGGTGACAAGACTTATAAGTCAGGCGACTTATTGGAACCAAACTGGCCCTAAGGAAACTCGACTTCGTCTCATGTATATCATTTAAGATCATGCAATATTCTCCTCGACGCACTTGGCTTTTCAGGTCGTTGATGACTCTCAGACAGTCGGATGCTATACGCACTTTGGTGACGACCATAGCTTCTGCCAAAGCTAGAGCCTCTCTACATGCATAAGCCTCAAGCATTGCAGGCTCGGTTACTCCCTTGAAGACCAGTGCAGAAGCGCCAAGAAACTGTCCCTCTGCATTGCGACAGATCACACCCATGGCACCAAAATTTGATGACTTCGCCACAGCCCCATCAGCATTCAGTTTGGTCTCTCCTGGTGATGGCGGTATCCATCTAGGTGCTGGTGTACTAGCATCTCCACTAGTATTCTTGATCTTTTGCTTCTTGGCTGGCAGTTCTCTCAACTCTTGTAAATAGCGTTTAATGAACAAATGCGTGGACAGTGGACTTTGAAACTCCTGCTCATGAATAGCCTTGCGGCACGCCCACCATATCGCCCGTAGGGTGGTAAGAACAGCAAAAAACCTGTCTTGGCTCAACGTATTATAGAGACCATGCAGCCATAGCTTCGGATCAGACGTCTCATCGCCGTATACAGGTAGCAGTGAATCATCATCATCGTCTCGGAGGGACCACACGCTCTTCGACATATTACAGTCTAGGAGGGCATGTCTCCAAGTATCGCATGCAGCTTGGCAGATCGGACATCCTGCCTCCTTTGACATGTGGCGGCGTTGTCTCTCTTAGCCAGTCGGCAGGGACGCCCGAGCTAGGCGCCATGCAAAAATATGGAGCTTGGTGGGAACCTGGATACCCCAAAGCTTCTTCCAACTACTCTCCTACTGAAAAGTGTTTGACGGATCCGTTCCTCCAGTAAGCCACTTCTCCCGCCTCATTTTTGTCTCCATGACCATCTTGTAGCAAGAACGAACAGAGAACACTCCTGATTTCTCATATTGCCATGCATAGAAATCACATTGATTTGTGTGGCTGAGCGGGATTTGGCGCACTATCTCAGCATCCATCGGAAGCAAATGTTCAATCAATGCTTGCTCGTCCCAAGTTCTGTCCACTTGTGATATAAGGTCTGCAACTTTCTCCGGAGGGTTTGGAGAGGTTACACTAATTGGGCACATGTTATAATCTCTAGGCCACCAATTATCATTCCAGATGTTGGTGTTCTCTCCGTCTCCAATACGCTTAATCAGCCCCATGCGCAAGATATCCCTCCCTTCGCAGAAAGAGCACCAAATTTGTGATGGCCGAGACCCCACTTGGGCTGAAAGAATGTCTGAAGCTGGGAAGTAAACCGCCTTAAGTAATCTCGCGCTCAGAGTATTGGGGTCACAAAGAATCCTCCATACCTGCTTCGCAAGAAGTGCTAAGTTAAAAACCTCCATATCTCGAAAACCTAGACCTCCCTTGTATTTTGGCATACACATAGATTCCCATGAGACCCATGATGTTTTCCTTTCTCCCACCTTGCCACCCCACCAGAATTTGCGTATCAATGAAGTAATGTGTTGACATAAACCCCTTGGTAACTTAAATAGAGCCATGGAGTATGTGGGTATAGCCTGCACCACCGACTTAATAAGCACCTCCTTGCCACTTCCCGCTAGGCACTTTTCCATCCAACCCTGAATATTCTTCCAAACTCTGTCCTTTAGATAGGAGAACACTCCATTATTTGCTAGTCCCACATCAGATGGTAGCCCAAGTATCTCTCACAGATGGTCTCTTTCTGGACTTCAAGAATAGCTTTAATTATCTCTCTTTGCGACACAGGACATCCCTTACCAAAGTAAATGGAAGATTTGTCATGGTTTATATGCTGACCTGAAGCTTGACAATACGAGCTCAAAATTTCTTTAAGTTTCGAGGCATTCTCCATAGTAGTTTTGCTGAAGAGCAAACAATCATCCGCAAACAAGAGGTGGTTTACCTTCGGTGCCGTGGCAGCAATTTGGACGCCCTCAAACAACCCCTCACTGCTTGCTTTCTTTAACATGCATGAAAGTCCCTCTGCCGCTAATAGGAACAAGTAGGGAGAGATGGGGTCCCCCTGCTTGATGCCTCTGGAAGGGTGGAATTCATTACTCTGCCCTCCATTAAAGAGTAAAGAAAAGGAAACTGAAGTAACCCCTCTCATAACCTAGCGCACAAACAAATCGCAGAAGCCCAACTTTTTCATAATAGCCTCTAAATATACCCATTCCACACGATCATATGCTTTCATCATGTCGAGCTTGACATCACAATGTCCATTCTTCTTTCTCCTGTTGTTCTTCATAAAGTGAAGGCACTCATATGCAGTAATAACATTATCGGTAATTAGAGGACCGGGCACAAAGGCCGACTGCTCTTCAGAGATAATATCCGGGAGAATCTGCTTCAGTCGGTTAGCAAGTACTTTGGATGCAATTTTAAAAATCACATTGCACAAGCTAATAGGCCGAAACTGAGACAGTAAAGTGGGGTTTTGTACCTTATGAATAATAACAATGAATGTCCTATTAATCTCCTCAGGGGAGTCTTCTCCCTTCAAAACTCGAATCACAACCTTGGTCACCTCTTCACCGCATAAATGCCAGTACTTCTGAAAAAAGTGAGCCGGAAAACCGTCGGGTCCCAGTGCCTTAGTGGGAAACATTTGAAACAGAGCTCTCTTCACCTCTCCTTCTGTGATGTCCTTTGATAACATATCAATCATCGAGGTTGTAACCTTACAAGGTACATGAGATAGCACCTCTTCCATTCCAATGAATCCTTCTGATGCATACAAATTTTCATTAAACTCCATCGCCATTCACTCAAGTTTTGCTGGGTCATTACAAACAGTCACGTTAGGTCGTGTCAAACTCTCTATACGATTCTTCCTTCGCCTGCTGGACGCCTTATGGTGGAAAAATTTCGTATTCTGATCACCTTCAAGAAGCCACTGAATACGCGCCCGTTGACGCCACGTTACTTCCTCTCTAAACCGCAAGTCGATAATGCGTTGTTCAACCTTGATTTCCTCACGTGAGGCAGCAATGCTAATTGGGTCCTCACGTAGCTCACCCAGCCTTCTTCTCAGGATCCTTAATTCTGCACGCACCGAACCAAAAGTGGTTGATCCCCATCCACTCATGGCCGCAGCCATGAGCAACAACTTTCTCTTATCTCCTGTACTGATGTGGCAGTCGAACCCCCCATACTTCCTGTATCATTGCCTGAAAACTCTCATGCCTTTCCCACATAAGCTCATACCGGAACGGCCTCTCCTTGCCAATCCGCTGGTTGTGTGCCTCCATACTATTAAGGATAAGAATAGGTGAATGGTCGGATTTGACGGCATGCAGATGGCATACAGATGCCAAAGGAAATAAAGAGCTCCAATCCGCTGTCACCATTGCTCGGTCAAGTCTAACCCTGCAAGTGGCACCATTTTGCACTTTACATTCGAAAGTCCAGTCGAGACCTGTGTAGCCCAAGTCACACAACTGACATACATCGACCACCTCTCTGAATGCATTTGTTTGTCCCACATCCCGCTCATTCGGGCCAAACTGCTCTTCCCTTTGCAAAACCTCGTTGAAGTCCTCGATACACAGCCATGGAAGATCACTATCTGCCTTCAAAAATCGCATCATATCCCAGGTTTTATATCGCATGCTCCTATTCGCCTCCCCATACCAACAAGTTAGGCGCCATGGATCTTTCCCATTCTCCTTCACCTCCATATCTATATGATATTTAGAGAAATTCCTTAGTTCCAGCACCAAAGGCCGCTTCCAATACATACACAGACCGCCGCTTCTCCCCGAGCTTCCCACTCTGTAAGCATTGTCATACCCTAAAGTTTTTGCCAAACCCTCCATGCGATTCTTTGCAATCTGTGTTTCCACAACACAAAGGACCGGCGACGCACTCTCCCGCGCAAGGTCGCACAGCTCATTAACTGCCGCGGGGTCACCCAACCCGCGATAGTTCCAGCATAGGATCGACATTAGGCCCCGCGGTCCTCCTTGAAGGAGGCCGCCGATGTTGCCAAGTTTTGTTCTGAAACTTTTTCCGCTCTTAGATTGCTAGCTTCTGCCTTTGCTTCCAAATAAGCATACAACTGACTAATCTCGGCATCATGCATAAACACATACAGACTTTTTGCTTCAACATAAGTATGTGCCTCAGCCTTCCACGTTCCACCAGGATCCCCATTGCCGGGACACAAGAATTTCTGCATGTGCAAAAACGAATGCAACTGGCTAATCTCGATGACATGTATAAGCACAGGCAAGCTTCTCTCTTCACCAAGAGTACGTGTCTCAGCCAGCCAACAAGGAGATTCCGGCGGCTGATCCTTGCATGTGGCCACACCTCCGATCATAGCTTCTATCCTCATGCCCAGACGACGCTTTGTCGTTGCCAAGTATTCCTTCCCTGTTCCAGAGGCCGAGCTCGAACCTCCAGCTATGGTGCTCTGCAACATCCGATCCCATCTGGGCCGAAACCAACACCCTAGACACCCTCACACAAGGTCATCGAAAACGTAACGCCAAGGCCTGGGAGCCCCAGCGAATGTCATCGATGGTGAAGGGGACAGGAGATAAAGGACTCAGTCGCCGGCGGAGTAGGTAAACCCTAGTCGCCTCGGGCGGCTAGGAGCGTCGCCTCAGCTTGGTCCTCAGCAGCGCGTCGGCTGGATGGATGCACGTGATAAATGGGCCATTGAGGCCCAATCAACGACGGGCCTTCAAAAAAGTTTGCCGAATAGCTGCCCATTAGGACAGGCGGTCCAGTCGTCGTAAACTGACGCTAGACAATGATCGGACGGACAGAAAAGATCTAAATGCGTAATCTGATGGCTGAAATCATTGGAAGCATGAGAGAGCTCTTTTTAGGGTCGGTTTTACTGTCCTAAATTGCCATGGTATTATTTTTGTGCAGAAATCAAAGTTCTCGTATTGACCTAAAAATTTACTGAGAATTTTTGTGGAATATATAAAAAATACTGGCGGAAAAATATAACAAAGGGGGGCGACCCAGGAGCCACAAGCCCAGGGGGCACGCCTACCTTCTGGGCGCGCCCTGCAGGCTTGTGGGCCCCTTGGAGCTCTGTCAACCCTAAGTCCAACTCCATATATACCTATTCGCAGTGGAAAAATCAGGGAGAAAGATTCATCGCGTTTCACGATATAGAGCCGCCGCCGCCACCTCATGTTCTTCATTGGGAGGGCTGATCTAGAGTCTGTTTTGGGCTCCGGAGGGTGGAAATTGACAACGTCGTCATCATCAACCTTCCTTCATCACCAGTTTCAAGATGCTCACCGCTGGGAGTGAGTAATTCCTTTGTAGGCTTGCTGGACAGTGATGGGTTGGATGAGATTTATCATGTAATCGAGTGAGTTTTGTTAGGAAAAGTTGTCCACAAGCCGAGTGCGTGGAGGTACGCGAGCAAAGCATGCCGACGGACGCGAGCAGAGAGCGCCAAGGGACGCGAGCAGAGGCCGACACAGTGATACGTGGCAAATAAGAAGAATTGTGCGAGCGATGGCAGAGACATCAAGCACGAATTAGATTAGAGTTGCATGTGCGATACGTGGGATACAGTTGATCCATCCAAGCTGTTTGTGATGGAATAAGGCGTGTGTATTGTGGGTACACACTTGCTGGTATATAACCGTTTGCGATTGATGAATTCATCACCGACGGGTTACCTAGTGTGGTCCGTGTGCAATGTGATATGCTCTATCAGCAGAACATCTATGCTCTGTGTACAGAAGAACAACACATATATACTTGTAACAGGACATGATTGCAATACCAAATTAAACATTCAATTACGTTATATAACAAATACCATAAATATTGCAAGGCCAAATTCCAGTATTACAAGGCCCAAATTCAAAGATTACAAGGTTCAAACTATTCAGACACATAAAATTAATCTTCTTCAGAATCTTTTTCATGCATTATTTCTCGGAAAGGATCAGCTACTGAGAAGTCATATAGCGGCTCGATACAGTGACTTCTGAATAATCAGTCATATGAAGTTACAAACTAAAATTCAGCTTGTGCAGAGCCTTTTCCATTCAGCTCTAGACGCCTGCGCTCTTTAACAATTCATTCATTTCTGCGCAGTAAATATAGGGCAAACCTCTTTACCTTGAGCAACCTTGCTTTCTCAACAAAGAACCTAGCAAATTTAATTTCTGGTGTGGTGCCTTGGTACTCACTGAAAGTAATTTTTGTGAGATGAAGATCAAGGCATTCAATGGGATTGTTATATTCCCCAACATTTTCTACTTTCGGGTCTGCTAGTATCTGCAAACAAAGACAACATATTAGTGCATAGCTGTGGATTTGAACACTTCGGGCCTCTTTGATTTGCAGGATTTCTAAAATACACGAAAAGAGTGAAATGCCACCTTCAATATTTCATGATAAACTCTTATCACGAAACCATGTCGGGCGAAGGAATAAAACACATACAACACTAGCATCTCAAAAAATATATGTATCGAAAACCTCCAAATTTCCTTTAGAAATCATTCTACATTTGTCATTGTAATCATGGGTTTAACAAAAAATGAGCTTCATTGTGGTTAACAATTAACAGGAAAGGAGCATCATCTTGATGTATAGCTTCTCCATGCAAGGAAAGAATCTAAGGAATCTAACAACTTCATCCAGATCGGGGCCGACAGATTGTAGTGCCAAGATCTTCACTGTGCGCAGAGGCCGGGTCAAGCTTGTGGGAATCATTTTCTGGATGACAGGCGAACATATAGATCAACAACAATTAGATAAAATGCGTTGTCTGATAATATATAAGGAGAAGAAGAAGACTGTTGTACCTGAAGAGATAATGATCCAGTAACTAGTTCGTTGAATTCAGCACACGAATAGCCCAACACTGCCAATTTTGGTGCGTGAATGACCCTGATTCTAGCTGGACCTAATTTATCATGTACATACAATCTCTCGAGGAAAGGTACATTCTCAATGACAATATCATGAAACATCTCAACTGACGGCCTTAGGTGGCGCCAACAATGCACATAAATCGCACATACATTCGTCGATGTGATGTGGAGGCTACTGAACCCATCCATCGCATGAAGACGAAGGTACTCGAGTACAGCCGACGAGCAGGCGCACCAAATCCTTCTTCGAGATGCAGACGACAATGATCTCGGGGTGCTTAAGTTTAGGGAGATGAAGAGCGCGCGTGGCATCGATCCGGGAAAAAATGCACCGCCTGAATGTAGCGCGGCACAGCGTGGGCGCGATCCAGAACACGGACGGTGGCAGGTGATACGTCTCCGTCGTATCTACTTGTCCAAACACTTTTGCCCTTGTTTTGGACTCTAACTTGTATGATTTGAATGGAACTAACCCGGACTGACGCTGTTTTCAGCAGAATTGCCATGATGTTGCTTTATGTGCAGAAAACAAAAGTTCTCGAAATGACCTGAAACTCCACGGAATATCTTAGAATAAATAATAAAAAAATCCTCGCCAAAGATGAAGACCAGGGGGCCCACACCCTGTCCACGAGGGTAGGGGGCGCGCCCCCCTAGGGCGCGCCCCTACCTCGTGGGCCCCCTGGAGACCCTCCGACGCCAACTCCAACTCCATATATTGGCTTTCGGGGAGAAAAAAATCAGAGAGAAGAAATCATCACGTTTTACAATACGGAGCCGCCGCCAAGCCCTAATCTCTCTCGGGAGGGCTGATCTGGAGTCTGTTCGGGGCTCCGGAGAGGGGGATTCGTCGCCGTCGTCATCATCAACCATCCTCCATCACCAATTTCATGATGCTCACCGCCGTGCGTGAGTAATTCCATCGTAGGCTTGCTGGACAGTGATGGGTTGGATGAGATTTATCATGTAATTGAGTTAGTTTTGTTAGGGTTTGATCCATAATATCCACTATGTTCTGAGATTGATGTCGCTATGACTTTGCTATGCTTAATGCTTGTCATTAGGGCCCGAGTGCCATGATTTCAGATCTGAACCTATTATGTTTTCATGAATATATGTGAGTTCTTGATCCTATCTTGCAAGTCTATAGTCACCTACTATGTGTTATGATCCGGCAACCCCGAAGTGACAATAATCGGGACCACTCCCGATGATGACCATAGTTTGAGGAGTTCATGTATTCACTATGTGCTAATGCTTTGTTCCGGTTCTCTATTAAAAGGAGGCCTTAATATCCCCTAGTTTCCAATAGGACCCCGCTGCCATGGGAGGGTAGGACAAAAGATGTCATGCAAGTTCTTTTCCATAAGCACGTATGACGATATACAGAATACATGCCTACATTACATTGATGAATTGGAGCTAGTTTTGTGTCACCCTATGTTATGACTATTACATGACGAACTGCATCCGGCATAATTATCCATCACCAATTCGGTGCCTACGAGTTTTCCATATACTGGTTCTCGCTTATTTACTTTTCCATTGCTACTGTTACAATCACTACAAAATACCAAAAATATTACTTTTGCTGTCTTTACTTTTGTTACTGTTACCACCACTATCATATTACTTTTCTACTAAACACTTTGTTGCAGATACTAAGTTTCTAGGTGTGGTTGAATTGACAACTCAGCTGCTAATACTTGAGAATATTCTTTGGCTCCCCTTGTGTCGAATCAATAAATTTGGTTTGAATACTCTACCCTCGAAAACTGTTGCGATCCCCTATACTTGTGGGTTATCAAGACCTTTTTCTGGCGCCGTTGCTTGGGAGCATAGCTCTATTCTTTGAGTCACTTGGGATTTATATCTGATGGACACTATGAAGAACTTGAAAGACGCTAAGACAACAATTTATCCCTCAACTACGAGGGGAGGTAAGGAACTGCCATCTAGCTCTGCACTTTATTCACCTTCTGTTATGAGTAAGCTAGCGACACCTAAACCTGCTTCTGCTATTCGTTCTAATATGTCGCATGTTATTGATGATGCCACTTCTGCTATGCATGATACTTATGATGAACCTACTTCTATGCTTGATACTACTGTGCCCCTTGGTGAATTTCTTGATGAACAAATTTCTAGATCTAGAGAAAGAGAAATTATTGAATCTGAATACGATGATGAGAGTGATGATGAAAATATGCCTGCTATTCCTGAGGGTTATCTTTCTGATGCAGAATCTTCTGCAGCTATTTTTACCTGCCAGGATAGATACGAACTTAAGAGGCTGCTAGTTAAATGGATTAAAGAATCTCTTAGAGATAGAATGAGACCTGACCCTGCTTTTGCTACTTCACCTATCTGTGTTCCCGATAAGGATTATTATGAATTTTCTGTTGATCTAGATATAATTACTTTGGTTGAATTTGATCCTTTCTATGGCTATGAATCTGAAACTGTTGTGGCACATCTTACTAAGTTAAATGATATAGCTGCCTTGTTTACTAATGATGAGAGATCGCGCTACCTTTATTTACTCAAAATATTTCCGTTCTCATTAAAGGGTGATGCTAAGATATGGTTTAATTCTCTTGATCCTGGTTGTGTGTGTAGTCCCTAGGATATGATTTATTACTTCTCTGCTAAATATTCCCTGCTCATAAGAAACAAGCTGCTTTGAGGGAAATATACAACTTCGTGCAAATTGAAGAAGAGAGTCTCCCACAAGCTTGGGGGAGGCTTCTCAGGTTACTTAATGCTTTGCCTGATCATCCTCTTAAGAAACCTGAAATACTTGATATCTTTTATAATGGACTAATTGATGCCTCCAGAGATTACCTAGATAGTTGTGCTGGTTCTCTTTTCAGGGAAAGAACACCGGATGAAGCTGAAATTCTATTGAATAATATGTTGACAAATGAAAATAATTGGGCACCCCCTGAGCCAACTCCTGAGCCAGTTCCAGAGCCAATTACTGAGCCTATTCCTAAACCAACTCCGAAGAAGAGAGGTGTTCTATTTCTCAGTCCCGAAGATATGCAAGAGGCAAAGAAATCTATGAAAGAAAAAGGTTTTAAAGCTGAAGATGTTAAGAATTTACCTCCTATTGAAGAAATACACGGTCTTAATTTACCGCCTGCTGAAGAAGTATATGATCTCAATTCCTTATTCACTGAAGAACCTCCTGATCCCGATATCCCGACACAGGTAGTAAAGGTAAATTCTCTAGATATGATAAAGCTGAAGTCCCTCCTACTAAAATTGCTAGTCAGTGCTTGGATGAGTTTGATGACTTTATGTTTAAGCAAGATGACTTTAATGTTTATTTTGGTAGACAATTAAAATAGAATACCTTTATGATTAAACGCTTGGGTGATTTTATGGCTAATATTAGAGGTGAACTTAAACTTGTTAGCAAACATGCTTCTATGGTTACCATTCAAGTAGAACAAGTACTTAAAGCTCAAAAAGAAGTGCTTGATGGAATGAATAGTAAGAAAAATGATTATGCTGTTAGAGTGGCTACTAGAACTGGTAGAATTACTCAGGAACCTTTGTATCCTGAAGGCCACCCTAAGAGAATCGAGCAAGATTCTTAGAGAAATAATATTGATGCACCTAGTTCTTCTAAAAGGAAGAAAAAGAAAAATGATAGGACTTTGCAAACTTCTAGTGAACCTATTGCTGAACCACCTGAGAATCCAAATGATATCTCTATGTCTGATGCTGAAACACAATCTGGTAATGAACATGAACCTAGTGAAAATATTAATGATGATAATATTAATGATGATGTTCATGATGATGCTCAACCTAGTAATGATAGTGATGTAGAAGTTGAACCTGCTGTTGATCTTGATAACCCACAATCAAAGAATCAATGTTGTGATAAAAGAGACTTCGTTGATAGGAAACATGGTAAAGAAAGGGAACCATGGGTTCAGAAACCCATGCCTTTTCCTCCGAAACCATCCAAGAAAAAGGATGATGAGGATTTTGAGCGTTTTGCTGAAATGATTGGACCCATCTTTTTGCGTATGCGATTAACTGATGTGCTCAAAACAAATCCTTATGCTAAGTATATGAAGGATATCATCACTAATAAAAGAAAGATACCGGAAGCCTAAATTTCCACCATGCTTGCTAATTATACTTTTAGGGGTGGAATACCAAAGAAACTTGGAGATCCAGGAGTACCTACTATACCATGCTCCATTAAGAGAAATTATGTTAAAACTGCTTTATGTGATCTTGGTGCCGGTGTTAGTGTTATGCCTCTCTCTTTATATCGTAGAATTGACTTGAATAAGTTGACACCTACTGAAATATCTCTGCAAATGGCTGATAAATCAACTGCTATACCTGTCGGTATTTGTGAGGATGTGCCTGTTGTAGTTGCGAACGTTACTATTTTAACGGACTTTGTTATTCTTGATATTCCCGAGGATGATAGTATGTCTATTATTCTTGGAAGACCTTTCCTTAATACTGCAAGGGCTGTTATTGATTGCAACAAAGGCAGTGTCACTTTTCATGTTAATGGTAATGAGCACACGGTATACTTTCCGAGGAAATGACCTCAAGTTTACAGTATCAACTCTATTGGAAAAATTCCATCGATTATATTTGGAGGTTTTGAATTTCCTCTCCCTACTGTCTAGAAAAAGTATGATATTCTTATTGTTGGGGATTTTCATATCCCCGTTGAGGTAACTTAGTGTTATTCGAAATTTCTCCGGGTCCATGTTAATTGAAAATAGTTTGTTAACAAGACTTGATCAACCTTGTTAGTGGATTCTTTTTGATGAGCATGAGACAGATGAAACTAGAAGCACAACCTTCTGTACCCTCTTTATATTTTTCATAATTTAGTAGAAATAAAGTAAAATAGTATTTTTCTGTCTATTCCCTGACTTATTCGTGCAATATAAAAATATCCCAAAAATAAAAGTCCTCAGAATGCTATGACAATTTAATATGATTTTTTCGGGGATATTTGAGGATTTACTGTGCAAAAATTACCGCAGGGAGAGCTGCCACCTGGCCACGAGGGTGGAGGGCGCGCCCTACCCCCCTAGGCGTGTCCCCCTGCCTCGTGGGCCCACGGTGGCCCTCCTCCACTTATCCCTGAACCCATCTTCTTCCTCTGCCTCACACAAACACGAAAAACCAACTCAAGCACGAGTTCCAGCCCCTGTTGCTGTGATTTTTGATCTCCTTGCTCAAAGCACCTCTCGCAAAACTGCTTGGGGAGATTGTTCCTTGGTATGTGACTCCTCCATTGGTCCAATTAGTTTTTGTTCTAGTGCTTTATTCATTGCAAATTTGTGCTGCATAGGTGACCATGTTCTTGAGCTTGCATGTCAAATTTATATGGTTCCAAGTAGTTCTAATGCTTGATATAGGCTCTAGGCACTTATGGGAGTTGTTGCTATAAATTTTATTGAAGTTGGTTCACTTTTATTTTGAAGTTACTAAAAAATTCAGAAATTTTTCAGAGGAAACAATATGTTTAGGAAGATGTTCCAAGGTGGTTCTTCAAGGAAGCAGGGTCCTAGGCTTGCAATGCGTGATGCTGACGAGGAACCACCAAGAGACGCTCCTGTGAGGCCTTGTGAATGGCCTTCGGAAAATTTTATGAATCAAGCAGGAATCAAAGAAGAATTTAGCGCATATTTGCGTAACGCCAGTCTTGAGGACTTTGAAGCTGACAAATTCCCCCAGTATCATGATCTCACAAGTTCATTTGTGAGGAGGTTTGAGTTTTCATCTTCGTGCAATTCTCCTTCAGTCATGTTTGACCTTTATGACAAATCTTATACCATGGACTTAGAGAATTTCACTTTTGCTTGCAAACTTCCATCTTGGGGTAGTGTCAGAGATCCCCCTAAATCTGAATATAGAGACTTTCTTGCTAGAATAACTGTGGGGGAATCTAGAGATATAACACAAGCCACTATAGGGAGCGTTCACTTTCCTGCTATACATTATTTTGCTCTCTTCATACGTAGATGCATAAATGCTAAGGATGAAGCATGTCACATGTGTGCCCCTGATCTCAGCATTCTCAGAAGTGCTGTGTTAGGAGACCAATATTATCATATGGGAGCCATTGTAGCTCGTAGGTTGCATCATAATAGACATAACGAAGATTTCTTTGGAGGAATTTAAGCAACCCGTTTAGCTAATTTTCTTGAGGTAGACATTCATGAGGGTGATATGGAATTACCCCCTACTTATTTAGATTTTGATTCTATGGTCTCCCACCAGTTTGTTGAGAGGACTGAACTACCTCTCCAGTATCGATTAATCTTTAACAAACGACATGTTGTCCGTATTACTCTTCCTGCTCCTGCCTTCTTTGATTCTCAGACAAAAGGAAGATACATTATTACCAGAGAGGAGGCAGATGAGTACGAAAGGAGAGCGGAGGCTGCTCGACGCCACGCTACAGCTCAGGCGGCGATAGCCGCTGCATCGTAGTATGACCCCAGCTTCACCTACGGGTATCCGCCAGGCTATCCTTGGCAATAGACCAACTTAGGCCAAAAGCCTAAGCTTGGGGGAGTACGTATTTCCCACCGACATTACATTCATGTTCACACACACTCATTGATGTCGGTGCTTGTCGGTGTCAAAACCAGCGGATCTCGGGTAGGGGGTCCCGAACTGTGCGTCTAGGTGGATGGTAACAGGAGACAAGGGACACGATGTTTTCACCCAGGTTCGGGCCCTCTCGGTGGAGGTAAAACCCTACTCCTGCTTGATTAATATTGATGATATGGGTAGTACAAGAGTAGATCTACCACGAGATCATGGAGGCTAAACCCTAGAAGCTAGCCTATGGTATGATTGTTGTTCGTCCTACGGACTAAAACCCTCCGGTTTATATAGACACCGGAGAGGGCTAGGGTTACACAGAGTCGGTTACAATGGTAGGAGATCTACATATCCGTATCGCCAAGCTTGCCTTCCACGCCAAGGAAAGTCCCATCCGGACACGGGACGGAGTCTTCAATCTTGTATCTTCATAGTCTTGGAGTCCGGCCAAAGATGATAGTTCGGCTATCCGGACACCCCCTAGTCCAGGACTCCCTCAGTAGCCCCTGAACCAGGCTTCAATGACGACGAGTCCGGCGCGCATATTGTCTTCAGCATTGCAAGGCGGGTTCCTCCTCCGAATAATTCATATAAGATTTTGAACACCAGGATAGTGTCCGGCTCTGCAAAATAAGTTCCACATACCACCGTAGAGAGAATAATATTTACACAAGTTCAATCTTCTCGCGTATTTCGTGGCATGACGTCACACCACGGCCAAGCCTTTATTCGAATTGTTTTTATTGCTCCACCTTAGCGCGTTTAGCGAAGCGGTTTCCTTGGCACGTCTTATCAAAGCAGAGATCGTGTCCCCTTATTCCGGGATTCTCATCAATACGAGCGTGGGTAACCCAACCGCGCCCGTTGGCACGCCCCCTCTACCGAAGGCGAGTCCCAAATAGTCACGGGGAGGGCTCTTGGTATTCAATCTCTTTATAACGAGACCAAGGCCTGCTCCTTTCTTTCAATCTCAATCGAATCCGCCCCTCGCCTCGAGTTCCAACACCCAAGGCTCCAAATTCAGGCGCTTTGGACCTTCGAGAATGTCCGGCTCCGACCAGCGAGGCCGGTGGATGCCTTCCTCCATCACGGAAGAAGACGTGCTAAAGCTGAGAGACGCCAGGTATCTAACCGACGAAATTTCGCATAGGCTGCCTGCCCAAGGGCAAGTTATTCCTACTCCCGAGCCTGGTGAGAGCATGGTGTTCGTGTCTCACTTCCGTCGGGGGTTAGGCTTCCCGATGGACCCCTTCGTGAGGGGGCTCATGTTTTATTATGGGCTGGAATTCCACGACTTGGATCCGGAGTCCATCCTCCACATCTCATCGTTCATTGTTGTATGCGAAGCCTTCCTCCGCACTACCCCTCACTTCGGATTGTGGCTCAAGACCTTCAATGTGGAGCCGAAGATGATCGAGGGGTAGCAGGCAGAGTGCGGAGGGGCTGTTATAAGCAAGAGTGCTGACGCTCCCTGGCCCGAGGGCTCTTTTCAAGAGGAGCTTGGTTTGTGGCAACAGGAGTGGTTCTACATCACCGCTCCCAGGGGCACCCGATGGGTGGCGCCGCGTGCCTTTCGCTCGGGCCCTCCACAACGGCTGGCATCATGGGTCAACAAAGGGTTTGACTGGGGGCTGTCCAAGGACGTACCACTGTTGTAGGGCTGTATTCGAGACCTCCAAGAGAGGGAGATCAATATGGTTGTAGGGGCGCAGGTCATGCTGATTCGGCGCCTTTTGCCCTGCAAACGTCGCCCCCTCCGCCTGTGGGAATTCAATCCGGAGGGACCGCGAGCTCTCCAACACTTCATGGGTGCGACGCCCGTGGAGATGTATAAACTATTCTTCGGATCACAAGAGATGTGTCCGGACTTGACCGAGGACGCAGGTCTGAGCTGCAATCGCCCGGATACTCAAGTAAGTAGTCCTGTGCCCGGACACGCTGTCCGTACATTTATCATAAACTTGCCCTTTAAAGAGCTGTCCCTTGAACATGAGTGGATAGCAAAAGCAAAATCAATAAGGTGTACGGCCCCCCTCCCTGAGACCACGCCGGATCCTGTGTTAACCAAGATGCTGGAGGCTGCGCCTCTGGAAGAGGGCGAAGGGGGGAACAGGAAAGCTACTGCCTCCGCTAAGGAGGCTCTCAAGAAAGGAGGGATCGAGAATCCCTCCAGGGGGGAAGAGGACCGCTTCTGAAGATCCGGAGGCCAAGGCCTCAAAGCGGGGGAAGAAATCCTCACCAGAGGGTCCTGCGCCTGGAGAAGCCCCGGCCGCACTATTTCCCCAAGGAAATCAGCCCTCTAGCGAGCCGTAAGTAGAAAGGGGAGTTTTGTTATAAGGGACATCCCTGTTTTTATTTCTGAAGATAAACGAAGTTTTACCTTGTAGTTCGGATCTCAGCCCTTCTCAGCAGAGCTCATCTTCGGGGGATCTTCGTCCGGAGATGATGGAGAGCGAAACACCTCCATCTGCCGCACCGTCAGGCGGGGCGGACGACCCTGAGGTGTCGTCGCGGAGGGTTTCCCCGAGTCCGGTGGGGCCGGAAGGTTCGGCACCAACTGGTGTACGGTTGGAGGAGCTGAAGGATCTGCTCAGGCGAGCGTCTATCTCAGAAGATCACCGCATGTTAATGGGTACGGTGATTGAAAGGATTTCATCCGCTGAGAGCGGATTGCATGAAGCCGTTAGAAGTTTACTGACGGGGTTTGAGGTATGCAAAAATGATATACCTTCTGACAGTTTTGCATATAGAATGCGCCCTGTATAGATAATAGCCCCTGAGACTCGGTACATTGTCAAAGGTGACAGCGTGCCGAGGATCATAATCTTAGTTGTAAGATGTCGCCCTTCCTATATAGGTGGCGGAGCGTTCGGTGGCTAGCCGGACTGATGGATTTGCTGAACTGAAGCGGCAACTTGATGTTGCGGATGCGGACATCACGCTGGTCAATAAGCGACTTGACGAGTCACAAGGTATGTGGCTTATGCGCGGACACCTGGTAAGGGAGCTTGACGCCCGTGCCTTACAACATGTATGCTTAATGCAGATGGTGTTGCTGCTATGGAGGACCTTCGGGCGGAGCTCGCCCGAGCCAAGGAGCAAGCCAGAAAAAGTAATGCGGCTGCCTTGAAGGCGGCCGAAGAGCTAAAAGCCGAACAGGCTGCTCACTGCCGAAGCAGGGAGGAAATGGCCGAGATGGCCATGAAGCTAAAGAATGCTACCGACTGCTGCGAGTTTCTTGAAAAATAACGCCGAGCGGAGCAAGAGGACCTGAAGATGGCCACCGCCGAAGCCAAGGATGCCCGCTCCGCGATGAGAGCTATAAAGGAGGAGCTAGTCAAGCCGGGGATATCGCGGCTGGGAAGCCCTTTCTGCTGTGAAGGAAGTTCACGGATCCGAAGTATGCTCAGTTGCGCTAGCTGTGGGGTGCGGAGGATGCTCATCTGGATTTGGCGGCGAGTGCCGTAGACGCGGTCGCACACTTCCGAGGCCAAAAGGATCACGGAATGGAAGAGCTTTTTTGGTCGCAGTTCCATAGTCCAGAGCATCCACTTCCATTGACCGATCGGTTAGCCGAATGGGCTGAGCTTAATAGGTTGTCCGGACTTGCCATGAAGGATGTGACTCATTTGTGGCCGAAAAGGCCCGAGCAGAAGAGTTATTTTGGCTTGGTGCAGCAGTTCCTTGATGCGGTGCCGCATATCGATGCAATGAAACAGTCGGCATGCATAGAGGGTGCATGGATGGCTCTTGCCCGTGTCAAAACATACTGGGCAGAGATGAAGGCCACCGATGTTGCATCCCAGGATTTGGACAGAAGCCGAGTACCTGCCGAGCACTATTTTGAGGAAGTCCTGCAGGGCACTCGTTTAATAGAGACGCAGTGCTCGAAAAATGTTATGTTCAAATGACATGTATGATTTGTGAAACCATGTTTCAAATATAATATAATGGCTTTTTATACTTGTGCATTCAAGTATTGGAATACCTCATGTGCGGCCGTTAATGTATATGTGTATATAACCTGAAAGATGGTAGTCTTTGGCTTCAGCCCCCACGCACATAGTGCGGGGGTGTTTGCAAAAAAAAGCGCATTTTCACACTTAATCCAACGTCTTGGTCCTGTGAAGGAGGTGATAGCATAGCAAACTAGGCAACCGGACTATAATGCTTTATCGCTTTCACTTAGCCATAGGAGTTCGATTGTGGGGCTACTATATAGCCCCTAGGGGCACTGCGCTCTCCGAATTCGGGGCGCGTATGTGCCTGACCAGGAAACGATCCTTCATTAAAGCGGAGGAATTCTAAACATTCCGGTGGTCGATCGAGTGGTTGACCAGTCTCTCGCTATATCATGACAGTCAGTTTTCGGCTTTCTCTATTGAGGTGCTCACCTGGACGAACCGGGGGACAATCGCAGTAGTTCTCCTGGTACCGCGTTAGCCGATAGAGCGGAACGTAAGGCAGCAAAACACAGGAGCCGGGCAAACCCAATATTTGACCAAAGACATGATTCGGAGCTGATGCATATAAGGCCTAACTCGAGACACCGAACACTCCCTAAGGTATTCGGTCTTTATGAAAACGGGCAGAACAATGCCCTAAGCCCCTAATGTCCAGGTACGCGCAAAAATTTCTGACGCAGCCGATGCCAAAACGCCAGCCTCCTCCTCGGTTATAGTAAGAAACCGGGGGATGTGTATCAACAAGAGACAGTAAGAAAGGTTTACGCAGGGTCTTAATCTGAAAAGAATCCTTGCAACGGGTCCCTACTGCACGTCTGCGCCTGTGTCTCCGTTGTGCCGTATCCTGGACGGGTGTAGCACGGTGTTCATCTGTGAAAGAGAAGAGCTTAGTTGGAAAGAAGGATCGTGCGAAAAATGTATAAACAGAGTATAATTCAAAAAATGAATAAAATTGAGCTTTATTATCTCCTATTGTACATGCGTGCAACCCCTTGTAAGGGGGTACACGGCTAGTAAGCCCCTTGTTTATTTATGCCGGACTCGCCTAACCGTGTCCGGGATCTGAATGACCTGTTTAGGTGCTTTGATCAGCAAAGCCGGATTAGTGTGTGGTTGTCAAGGCAGTCTCACTTTCTTCCATATTCAAGGAACACTCGAAGTTTCCCTTTAATGAGATGATGCCGCGTGGACCGGGCATTTTAAGTGTAAGAGATGCATAATGCGGTATTGCATTAAAGCGGGCGAAAGCTTCACGTCCCAATAGTGCTTGATAGCTACTTTTAAATGGGGCGATGTGGAAGACTAACTTTTCACAACGGAAGTTGTCGGATGAGCCGAACACAACTTCTAGTGGTAGAGAGCCCGTACAATGGGCATATGGGCCTGGCATCACTCCTTTAAAGGAAGTGTTGCTATGGCGCATTTTGGTTGGGTCTATCCCCATTCTGCGGATTGTATCCTGATGTAGCAGGTTTAGATCACTGCCGCCGTCCATTAGGACTTGTGTAAATTGTAGTCCGTCGATTATAGGATCTAATATCAAAGCAGTCCATCCTGCGTTCCGGATACTTCCGGAGTAATCCTGATGGTCAAAAGTGATTGGTTTTGACATCCAGTGTCGGGACTCCGCTGGGGTGGACCGTGCGGCGCGTACTTTAATGGGCGCCGCTCTATTTTTTACTGTTGTCACTTGAAGTGAGTTTACTGTTTTGACCTCTTGTGGGAACTTCCTTTGTTTTTCAGTGCTCTGCTTGTGGGGTTCGTCATCGTCCTCACTTGGTGTGTCAAGCCCCTTGTGTTCGGCATTAAGTCGGCCGGACTGTTTGAAGACCCAACAATCTCTGTGGGTGTGGTTTGCAGGCTTCCCGGAGGTACTGTGGATTAGGCATATCTTGTCCAAGATTTTGTTTAGGTTGGATAGCTCGTCGCTGTTGTCCATGAGAGGCAGTTTTTTGTTGTTCTGCCGAGAGCTTTTGAATCCGGCGTTGACTGCCGTGCTCTTTGGACCAGTTCCCTTAGTCCGGCGCTAGTCCTTGCTGCGTCGTGGTTTCCCATTTCAATCCCTAACCTCGGATGTACTTGGGTCGCTGGTGCTGCGTCTAGCCAGCCAACTATCCTCTCCCGTGCAAAATGGGTCATGAGGCTTGTTAGTGCGGCCATTGTTCTTGGCTTTTCCTGGCCGAGGTGTCTGGCAAGCCATCCGTCTCGGACGTTATGTTTGAAGGCTGCTAAGGCTTCGGCGTCCGGGCAGTCGACTATTTGGTTCTTTTTGGTGAGGAACCTGTTCCGGAATTTGCGGGCTGACTCTCCGGGCTGTTGAGTTATGTGACTTAAATCGTCTGCATCCGGGGGGCGGACATAAGTCCCCTGAAAATTTGCTCGAAACGCATCCTCGAGCTCTTCCCAACTTCCAATGGTATTTTCTGGGAGGCTTTTGAGCCAATGCCGGGCTGGCCCTTTGAGCTTGAGGGGTAAGTATTTTATGGCGTGGAGGTCATCTCCTCTAGCCATATGTATGTGCAAGATGTAATCTTCAATCCAGACTCCAGGGTCTGTTGTTCCGTCGTATGCCTCTATGTTTACGGGCTTGAATCCCGCTGGAAATTCATGATCCAGCACCTCATAGGTGAAACATAGGGGGTGTGCGGCGCCCCTGTATTTGGGTGTGCCGTGATGTTCGAATACTCGATGTGTTGTATTACTTTCTAGAGCTTGCTTTCTTGGCCCATAGATGGACCTGACTGGGCCATCCTTTTGGTGAGGATCCTTATGCGGATCGCGTGCCGGCTTGTGTGCGGCGCCGCTTGCCGCTCTTTGTTTGTCATGTGGTCGTCTATCCGACCGGGCGGCCTCTTTGTTCTTTGATTGTGGGGCCTGTACGGCCTCTTCGTCAAATTCGGGCAGTAGTTTGCGCTTCGGGTAGCTCTTTGTTTGGCGACTATCGCCGTATTTGTCTGCGGTCTAGAGTACTTTGCTCCAACTCATTCTGAGTATGTCTTCCGTTGTTTTGAGCTTCCGCTTCTGCTTCTTCAGACTTCATGCAGTGGCGACGAGCCTTTTGTGGAGGTTTTTCTGCTCCAACAATGTGTCCGGCGTGAGATCGTCCAGACTGTTGTTTTCGCCGGGGACGGATTGTTTATCCAAGTTATCCTGTTCGGATGGTTGCTCGAGGGCATGTTCGTCGTCCACTAGTTCGCCCTGCTCTATGGCTGGGTCTGTATGGGTCCTGTCGTTGTCGAGGCAGGACTTTGAGCGGCGCTTACGTCACCGTTTTGACTGTTTTTCAAGGGAATTATCCTTCGCAGCATCCCATTGTTCCTTGTTATCGCTTCCTTTAGGTGTATCCACCATATATACATCGTGAGTTGAGGTGGCCTTCCAGTGCCCTGTAGGCGCTGGTTCTTGGTCGTCTCCGGCATCGTCATCCATACCGTCGATGTCTTCGGAGTCGAAGTCTAGCATATCGGTTAAGTCATCGACAGTGGCTACAAAGTGGGTGGTGGTGGGGCGTTGAATTTCTTCGTCGTCCGCATCCCAACCTACCTGACCATAGTCCGGCCAGGGCTCTCCTGATAAAGAGAGAGACTTTAGTGAATTCAGGATGTCGCTAAAAGGCGAGTGCTGAAAGATGTCCGCGACAGTGAACTCCATGATCGGCGCCCAATCGGATTCGATTGGCAGGGGCGCGGAAGGTTCGGGATCCGGAGAGGAGTCCGACACCTTGGAGTCACGAGCTTCACAAGGGACAGGGTCGGTATTCGGCTCTATCGCCATAGAGGTAGCAGCCCCCGAGGCGGTGTCCAGCCACCCGTCCTTGTTCGGCGCAGTCGGCTCCGAGCTAAGGGTCGAAGCGGACACTTGTGGGGCCTCCAGGGCACTGTCCGGCAGCAGAGTTAGATCATGCCCATCGTGACAGTGCGGCGCGCTTGGCTGTGGCTCGAACCCGTTGAAGATCAAGTCTCCGCGGACGTCAGCCGTATAGTTCAAACTTACAAATCTGACTTGATGGCCAGGGGCGTAGCTTTCGATCTGCTCCAGATGGCCAAGCGAGTTGGCCTGCAGTGCAAAGCCGCTGAATACGAAGATCTGTCCGGGGAGAAAAGTCTCACCTTGGATCGCGTCGTTGTTGATGATCGAAGGAGCCATCGGGCCTATAGGTGACGACACAAAGGAACTCTCAATGAAAGCACCAATGTCGGTGTCAAAACCGGCGGATCTCGGGTAGGGGGTCCCGAACTGTGCGTCTAGGCGGATGGTAACAGGAGACAAGGGACACGATGTTTTTACCCAGGTTCGGGCCCTCTCGGTGGAGGTAAAACCCTACTCCTGCTTGATTAATATTGATGATATGGGTAGTACAAGAGTAGATCTACCACAAGATCATGGAGGCTAAACTCTAGAAGCTAGCCTATGGTATGATTGTTGTTCGTCCTACGGACTAAAACCCTCCGATTTATATAGACACTGGAGAGGGCTAGGGTTACACAGAGTCGGTTACAATGGTAGGAGATCTACATATCCGTATCGCCAAGCTTGCCTTCCATGCCAAGGAAAGTCAAATCCGGACACGGGACGGAGTCTTCAATCTTGTATCTTCATAGTCTTGGAGTCCGGCCAAAGATGATAGTTCGGCTATCCGGACACCCCCTAGTCCAGGACTCCCTCAGTGCTCATACTCTTTCACTGTAATATCCATGCTAGTTTAAATTTCTTTTTCTAGTTTTCTTCTTGTGTGCTTGATAAATCTTAAGAAAAACCAAAAAAATTAGTTAGTTTAATTTCCATGCTTGTAGTAGAAAATAAAATGAAAACCCAAAAATATGTCTCGTTCTTCTTTTTCTTGTTGGGAGCTTTCCCGTGTAAATAGTTTTTATTTTCCTTTCTTTTCTTTGGGGGTCAGTAGGAGAAGACCATGATTAAATTGTTGAAGTGGCTCTTATATGCATGATTGTTTATTTAACTTAGAGCCCATATTACTTGTTTTCTCTCTTGAGTTGAATGCTTGCAGATTCCAGCTTAGTCCAATGCACGTGGACTCTTATTATTATACACATCGTTCGGTCGTGCAAGTGAAAGGCAATAATGATGATATATGATGGACTTATTGGGATGAGAAAAGCTGGTATGAACTCGACCTCTCTTGTTTTTGTGAATATGATGATTCATCGTTCCTGAGTCAGCTATTATGAAGTAAACATATTTGCAATGACATTTAGAGATTATAGTTGCTTGTGCCATGCTTGATTAGCTATGAGTTATAATGGTTTACCTTCCGTGCCAACATGCTATTAGAATGATTATGATGTGGTATGATGGGATGGTATCCTCCTTTAAATGAATTGAGTGACTAGACTTGGCACATGTTCACGCATGTAGTTGAATCAAATCAACATAGCCTTCATGATATTTATGTTCATGGTGGATTATATCCTACTCATGCTTGTACTCGGTGTAAATTAATTTTAATGCATGTTTACAACTGTTGTCGCTCTTTCAGTTGGTCGCTTCCCAGGCTTTTGCTAGCCTTCACCTGTACTAAGCGGGAATACTGCTTGTGCATCCAAAACTCCTTAAACCCCAAAGTTGTTCCATATGAGTCCACTATACCTTCCTATATGCGGTATTTACCTGCCGTTCCAAGTAAATTGTATGTGCCAAACTCTAAACCTTCAAATAAACATTCTGTTTGGCATGCTCGAATAGCTCATATGTCAACTAGGGCTGCCCTTATCTTCCATGTTAGGCGGGTTATTCTCAGGAGGAGTGGACTCCGCTCCTCATTCACGAGAAAATGGCTGGTCTCCAAGATGCCCAGTCCCATGCTTTATGCAAACTAAATCAAAATAATTGCAAAAAAAACTCCCCTAGGACCCGTTGAATGTTGGAGGCACTCGTTGTTTCGAGCAAGCCATGGATTGATGCTTGTGGAGGAGGAGGAGTATAAACTTTACCATTCTGTTTGGGAACCGCCTATTATTTGTTTAGCATGGAAGATATCGTCGTCTCTTAGCTGTTATGTTGACAATGAAAGTATGCCTCTCAAAATATAATTTATCTCTATTTCAAAATCGAGCTCTGGCACCTCTACAAATCCCTGCTTCCCTCTGCGAAGGTCCTATCCATTTACTTTTATGTTGAGTCATCACCCTTCTTATTAAAAGCACCCGCTGGAGAGCACACTGTCGTTTGCATTCATTATTATTGGTTTATACTGGGTATGACTTGACTGGATCTCTTTTACCATGAATTAATAGTCAGTCCTTGATCTTCAAAGGTGCTCTGCATTTATGTTTTGCGGTCTCAGAAAGGGCTAGCGAGATACCATTTTGTTATATCATGTTGTGATTATTTTGAGAAAGTGTTGTCATCTGAGTTTTATTATTATGGCTCGCTAGCTGATTATGCTATTGATATGAGTAATTGTGAGACCTTTGTGTTATTGTTAGTATGGTTAGTTCGTAATATTTGCTGAAACTTGAATGCTGGCTTTTCATGTTACAACAAGAAGAGCAAACAGAGTTTGTAAAAGTTTTTCTTTTTCTCTTTCAGTTTGTCAACTGAATTGCTTGAGGACAAGCAAGGGTTTAAGCTTGGGGGAGTTGATACGTCTCCATCGTATATACTTTTCCAAACACTTTTGCCCTTGTTTTGGACTCTAACTTGTATGATTTGAATGGAACTAACCCGGACTGACGCTGTTTTCAGCAGAATTTCCATGATGTTGTTTTATGTGCAGAAAACAAAAGTTCTTGGAATGACCTGAAACTCCACGGAATATCTTAGAATAAATAGTAAAAAAATCCTCGCCAAAGATGAAGACCAGGGGGCCCACACCCTGTCCACGAGGGTGGCCCCCCTAGGGCGTGCCCCCTACCTCGTGGGCCCCCTAGAGACCCTCCGATGCCAACTCCATATATTGGCTTTCGGGGAGAAAAAATCAGAGAGAAGAAATCATCGAGTTTTACGATACGGAGCCGCCGCGAAGCCCTAATCTCTCTCGGGAGGGCTGATCTAGAGTCCGTTCGGGGCTCCGGAGAAGGGGATTCGTCGCCGTCGTCATTCAACCATCCTCCATCACCAATTTCATGATGCTCACCACCGTGCGTGAGTAATTCCATCGTAGGCTTGCTGGACGGTGATGGGTTGGATGAGATTTATCATGTAATCGAGTTAGTTTTGTTAGGGTTTGATCCCTAGTATCCACTATGTTCTGAGATTGATGTTGCTATGACTTTGCTATGCTTAATGCTTGTCACTAGGGCCCGAGTGCCATGATTTCAGATCTGAACCTATTATGTTTTCATGAATATATGTGAGTTCTTGATCCTATCTTGCAAGTCTATAGTCACCTACTATGTGTTATGATCCGGCAACCCCGAAGTGACAATAATCGGGACCACTCCCGGTGATGACCATAGTTTGAGGAGTTCATGTATTCACTACGTGCTAATGCTTTGTTTCGGTTCTCTATTAAAAGGAGGCCTTAATATCCCTTAGTTTCCAATAGGACCCCACTGCCACGGGAGGGTAGGACAAAAGATGTCATGGAAGTTCTTTTCCATAAGCATGTATGACTATATACAGAATACATGCCTACATTACATTGATGAATTGGAGCTAGTTCTGTGTCACCCTATGTTATGATTGTTACATGATGAACCGCATCCGGCATAATTAACCATCACCAATCCGGTGCCTACGAGTTTTCCATATACGGGTTCTCGCTTATTTACTTTTCCGTTGCTACTGTTACAATCACTACAAAATACCAAAAACATTACTTTTGCTGTCTTTACTTTTGTTACTGTTACCACCACTATCATATTACTTTGCTACTAAACACTTTGCTGCAGATACTAAGTTTCCAGGTGTGGTTGAATTGACAACTCAGCTGCTAATACTTGAGAATATTCTTTGGCTCCCCTTGTGTCGAATCAATAAATTTGGGTTGAATACTCTACCCTTGAAAACTGTTGCGATCCCCTATACTTGTGGGTTATCAGTAGTGAGCAAGGACGTCTAGCATGAAGGATAAGCTCCTTGAGCCGATCCAGGGCTAGGGATAGGAACCAGTAGTGCAACCTGGGTTCGGTCTTGTTGTGGGGACCAAGCCTGCCGATAGCAAGGCGTCTGACCGGCCCAGGGTGCATGGCAAGGACGTGGGACAATGCGTCCAGGCGTTGCTGCTCCCCGCTGCAGAACTCGTGGTCGATGATGAGGTCCAGGGGGTGTAGTGCCAGAGGGGGCACCACCGCCAAGAGAGGACAGTGGTCCGCACACCATATTTGATTGGGAGGTGGGATATGATGGTTACTAACATCTCGTCGGGGAGGCTGCTGGTGAAGTCCACGTTCACGGGAGGCTCTTGCGGTTGTGGCTCGACCCACCCCCGCTTGTTGGCCGGCAAGTTGTCCATATCGTAGCAGGTGGCAATCATATTGGTGTTGGTGCTTGTAGATCAGAACAGAGGACTATTCTATGTACCTTCCCGAGGCGGCCAAAACAAAAGTCCGAAAGCAGCAATAACTTGCAGCGCTCGCGGCGTGCACGGCGTACTGCTCACAATCGTCCCGTCTAATAAAACAGCTGCTCGCGGTAGTAAATGGTTAGTTGAATGCCCACGATTTGACTAATACAACTGTTTGTGATAATAACATGGTGGCTATTAGTTAAAATGCCTAGGAAAATCAATGTATAAAAAGGCGAAATGAACCCTGAATAATTTGATATGCTTAGCACAGTTGCATGTTGCCTCTGTAAAATAAATCAAGGCGGAAGATACAACGTATGTCATTTCACGACCAGATCATGTGACCAAGTTCCCTCTCGGAACCATGAGGCTTCTTGATAGAAGCTCAGCTTTGTATGAAAGAAAATATGGGTCAAAGCTTACAGAAGGTACAAAAGCATGATGATTAATTTTTCATTAGGTTTACACAAAATCCAGATTGAACAGGACAATAACAACTAACTCAACCAAAGTTTTGAGCAGTCATAGCAAATGGATCAGTCTGATTCATAAAATCAAGATCCCGGACCAGAAAATCTACTAGTACATGAAGACAAGTTGTTGTAAATAGAAGCCGAGCACGTTCAGAAGCCCTTTTTTCCACCTGAAACTTCTTTTTATGTTGTTCAACGTGTCTATCTGTGAGAAAGTGTGTGTTAAAAAACTTAATCCTCATGGACAATAGTACTCTCGCATTCAACAGGAAGAATGTGACAAAGCTAGTGTTTGCGTGGTTTGATGCATATCCTTCCAGTGTTATTGTCCTCAAACGAATGTCATGAGAACTGAGAAATCCCGATGCTTCTTATGCCACCGATTCATTATACCTTTTTGTCCATGTCTTTTAGCCTAAATAGACATGAAGACTAATGTCTAAAAAATAGTACAGCTGAACGGTTAGTTCTAGTAAAGTATATCAATGTGCTTGATATCATCACCTATATATACAAATTCTCCGGACATGGAAAGCATCGCAGCAAGCCGATAACCATGTTCAGATCAAAACACTACATACTAATATGTAAGGTTTTGACAGAATCCAGCACCATTTATAAGGTACCCATGGACAAACTCTTCATTGACCATAGAACATAATATTAGTACCAAAAGCGTACTCCAAGATTATATAAAGATTATGCGCACAAATGAAAAATGCAGCTTATGATTACAAAAGTGTCGATGATATAAAACTTAGGCACACAAATGAAAAATGCAGCTTATGATTACAAAAATGTTGATGATAATATACAGTACCTGAATAAGTGTGGAGCCAACCACCATCTTGTAAACTTCAAACGGATCAGGAATTACACCCAAGGCCTCCAATTTAGGCACAAATACCACAATTATTTGCGAAGGTGCATAAGGATAATCAAGGAGCAGCCTTTGGAGTGAAGGGGCGTCTTTGATGATGAGCTCCTCTCCTTTAAAGAAAATTCCAATGCTTACAAGGTGAGGCAACTTTATTTAGAGACAACAGATATGGATTATGTCGGTGTTCTGGGAACGGGGGTCCCCAGACTTGCCTGCCTGCGGCGTGGCTCAAGCAGAGGCCCAGTACGGCCCGTCTACATCAACCCAAGCTCAAGACCCCAGTGAGGGGCCAAGCCTCGCGGGGCGGACGACGCAAGGCTTCCTCAGGGACGGCCTCGCCAGGCAGGCTCGCGAGGAGGCAGAGAGATCAAGGCAGGGGTACCTCGCGAGGTGCTCATGACGCAAGCCATGACGATCGAGACCAGGCGAGCGCCATCCTGCGTAGTGTCCTCGTTTCCTCTTTGGTGCATAGGGTGCAAGCGTAGGCGTCGAGTACCGAGGCATCAAGCAAAGGTTACCATATCAGTGCAACAAGACCAAGACCAGCAGAGCAGCAGGATGGAGGTCACCGTGGAGCCCAAGACGGTGTCATCGCCAGTGCCTTTGGTAGTCGAAGACCAACTTTAGTCAGGATAACTTGTACTAGTTGTTCCCCTTCAAAATGGCCATTGTTGGCTCCCTTCCCGCTCAATATTTGGGAAGAGGACCAGGGCCTCTATAAATAGAGATAGCCACCACAGTAGTCAGGGAGATTGGATGGAGAGCCTAGAGAGATCCCAGCTCACCGAGAGTCGATCGAATCCACCCAAGTAGAACATCGCACCAGCTCAAGAACACCTCTCGCGAGGCTGTTCTTCCTCTGTACTGTTCATCATCAGCCCCAGAGGCAATCCACCACCACACACTAGAGTAGGGTATTACACCACAGTGGTGGCCCGAACTAGTATAAACCTTGTGTCCCTTGTGTTGTTCATCGTGTAGCTTAGATTCACGACGAGGCGTTGGGACGTGGATCGGTAGGGGGAAGATCTTCGCGCGCACCCTAGAGTTCGAACCTTAAGGGTTTTGCCGGAACCCGATATCCGACATTTGGCATGCCATATAGGGGTGCGCCGGAATCTTTCTTCCACTGTCCCGCGTTCCATCGTTCGTCGCATCCATGGCGGACGCTCGCCGAGCTTGCGCCGAGTGTCGCGCTGCTCTTGCCGCCCGCGTCGCCCAGACGGCTCCCGTCGGTGGGCCTCCTCGTCGTTCTCCGTCGCCTGCCACCAACGCCACCACCGGCCCGGTGGGGAACGAGTAGCAGGGATCATCGCTGCATCCCTTGGTGCGGCGGGAAGGCCGCACCGCCACTGCGTCGCTTACTCCAACTGGTTCGTCATCTCACGCTCGTCACGCTCCCAAAGACGTGCAGGCCGCGTTGCTCCTGGCATGTGAGCTCCTGCGCTACTACCCCGTCGACGACCTCTACGAGGAGTGGCTCGCTCGCATCACCGAGCTCGTCAGTGCCGCAGGGGGCTCCCCTGCGCCGTCCCTCTCGCTGCCTCGCCCTCCGTCCTGCATGGGCGATGCAGCTCAGGAGGTGCCTCCGCCACCTCCTCCCCAAGAAGGTGCCCTGGCTCCGAGGCGCGCGGCCCCTAGACAAGACCCACCGCGTCCAGCACCCGCGTGACAAGAAAGGAGCTGCCAAGAAATCGCTCGTCCCCAAGAAGGCGCTCGCGTGCTCCCCGCTCCAGCATGCCAAGACCGCATCCCGGTGCCAGCACGTCAAGACCCCCCGCTGCCCCTGGCGGCGGCGCGCGGGAATCTCCAAGAGCAAGCCCTCGCCTGCAAAGGGCTCCAGTGGCCACCGCAGGCTGCCGTGCCTTCACCACCGAGCTACACAGTGTCGCCTGGTCGGGCAAGTTCAAGCCGGATCTGCCTCCTCACTATGACGGCACTGCCGACCCCGTGGAGTTCCTGCAGCTCTACGAGCTGGGCATCGAAGCGGCCAACGGAGACGAAAAGGTCATGGTGAACTGGTTTCCCATGGCGCTCAAAGATGGTGCCTGCACCTGGCTCCTGAACCTGCCTCCCGGCACGATCTCCTATTGGGACAAGATGCGCACCCGCTTCATCGCCAACTTCCAGGACACTCGCGACCGTCCTCCAGTCGTGGGTGACCTGTGCCACATCAAGCAGCAACCTGGAGAAACCCTGCAGAAGTACATCCATCGCTTCAACAATGCTCGCCTCAAGATGAAGGAGGAGCTGGCCATTCACGAGGATCTGTGCACATCTCTGGAGTTGTTCAACCTGGCGACCAAGTGTGCAAGAGCTGAGGAGGGGCGTCTCTCCCTCCTTGAGCTTCCAGCTGCTGACCCAGAAGAGAAGAATGCCAAGGCCAAGGATGTGAAGCGCAAAGGAGAAGCTGTGCTCGCAGCAGAACCAGACACGAAGCGCGGCAGGGACAAGCTGGAGTCGTCCAAGGGCAGCCGATACTGCGCCTGCCACGACCTCCACACCCACAACACCAATGAATGCCAAGAGCTCAGGGTCGTTCAAGAAGGACGCATCGGCCGATGCCCCGAGCGCAACGATCGGGGCTACGGCCGAGGAGGAGGAAGAGGTGGAGGATGATGGGACGACCGAGGCCCTCGCCAGGAGTGGCATGACCGACCTCGCGAGGATCGCTGGCAGGACGAGCCTCGCGAGGGGGCTTGCAGGGATCAGCCTCGCGAGAATCGCCCGCATGGCAATGCAGGCCTTTCTCCTCTGCCACCACCGCCAAGAAGGAATGACAACCACCACCAGGACGAGGGGGCTGGGGGCTTCCAGGAGCCATGTGCTATCGCTTGCATCTTGGGCGGTGCCCAGGCCCCAGCCTCTCAGCGCATCTTCAAGCAGTTTGCTCGTGAGGTGAATTCAGTCCTCCCCAAGCTCGAGGCCACGCGCCCTCTCAGGTGGTCCACGTGCGCCATCATGTTCGGGTCAGTGGATCAGCTCAAGTGTGCGGCTACAGCTGGTGTCCTCCCAATGCTTTGTTCCCCAGTCATCAGCAATGTGCAAGTTAGCAGGACCCTCATTGATGGCGGCGCAGGACTCAACGTTCTGTCCGTCGAGACGTTCAACAATCTCCAAGTGCCATATGATCAGTGCTACCTCTTGAGCACTGCGTTGGATTTCCCCGAAGAGGAGAGGATGATGCAGCAAAGTAGCGTAAGTATTTCCCTCAGTTTTTGAGAACCAAGGTATCAATCTAGTAGGAGGCCACGCACAAGTCCCTCGTACCTACACAAAACGATAGCTCCTCGCAACCAACACGATTAGGGGTTGTCAATCCCTTCACAGTCACTTACGAGAGTGAGATCTGATAGAGATGATAAATAATATTTTTGGTATTTTTGGTATATAGATGCAAAGTGAAAAGTAAAAGGCAAAGTAAAAACAAAGCAAATAATAAAGTAATGGACATTGATATGATGAGAATAGACCCGGGGGCCATAGGTTTCACTAGTGGCTTCTCTCAAGAGCATAGATATTCTACGGTGGGTGAACAAATTACTGTTGAGCAATTGATAGAATTGAGCATATAGTTATGAGTATATCTAGGTATGATAATGTATATAGGCATCACGTCCAAGACAAGTAGATCGAAACGATTCTGCATCTACTACTATTACTCCACTCATCGACCGCTATCCAGCATGCATCTAGAGTATTAAGTTAAAAACAGAGTAACGCCTTAAGCAAGATGACATGATGTAGAGGGTTAAATTCATGCAATATGATAAAAAACCCATCTTGTTATCCTCAATGGCAACAATACAATACGTGCCTTGCTGCCCCTTCTGTCACTGGGAAAGGACACCGCAAGATTGAACCCAAAGCTAAGCACTTCTCCCATTGCAAGAACTACCAATCTAGTTGGCCAAACCAAAGGGATAATTCGAAGAGACTTGCAAAGATAACTCAATCATACATAAAAGAATTCATAGAAGATTCAAATATTATTCATAGATAAGCTGGATCATAAACCCACAATTCATTGGTCTCAACAAACACACCGCAAAAACAAGATTACATCGAATAGATCTCCACGAGAGAGGGGGAGAACATTGTATTGAGATCCAAAAAGAGAGAAGAAGTCATCTAGCTACTAGCTATGGACCAGAAGGTATGAAGTAAACTACTCACACTTCATCGGAGGGGCTATGGTGTTGATGTAGAAGCCCTCCGTGGTGGATGCCCCCTCCGGCGGAGCTCAGGAACAGGCCCCAAGATGGGATCTTGTGGATACAGAAGGTTGTGGCGGTGGAATTAGGCTTTTGGCTCCTTTTCTGATCGTTTGGGGGGCGCCCCCCACCCTCGTGACCGCCTCTGTTACTTCTTGGAGTAGGGTCCAAGTCTCCTGGATCATGTTCGGTGAGAAAATCACGTTTCCAAAGGTTTCATTCCGTTTGGACTCCGTTTGATATTCCGTTTCTTCGAAACACTGAAATAGGCAAAAAACAGCAATTCTGGGCTGGGCCTCCGGTTAATAGGTTAGTCCCAAAAATAATATAAAAGTGGAAAATAAAGCCCAATATAGTCCAAAACAGTAGATAAAGTAGCATGGAGCAATCAAAATTTATAGATACGTTGAAGACGTATCAGGCATCCCCAAGCTTAATTCCTGCTCGTCCTCGAGTAGGTAAATGATAAAAAAGAATTTTTGATGCGGAGTGATACTTTGGCATAATTTCAATGTAAATCTTCTTAATTGTGGCATGAATATTCAGATCCGAAAGGTTCAAGACAAAAGTTCATATTGACATAAAATAATAATACTTCAAGCATACTAATCAAAGCAATCATGTCTTCTCAAAATAGCATGGCAAAAGAAAGTTCATCCCTACAAAATCATATAGTTAGGCTATGCTTCCTTTTCGTCACACAAAGATGTTCCCAACTTCTATACCCCCGATGACAAGCCAAGCAATTGTTTCATACATAAATAATCTCAAACTTTTTCAACCTTCACGCAATACATGAGCGTGAGCCATGGATATAGCACTATGGGTGGAATAGAATATGATGATGGGGATTGTGTGGAGAAGACAAAAAAGGAGAAAGTCTCACATTGACGAGGATAATCAACGGTCTATGGAGATGCCCATTAATTGATGTCAACATGAGGAGTAGGGATTGCCATGCAACGGATGCACTAGAGCTATGTATGCTCAACAAAAGAAAACTAGTGGGTGTGCATCCAACTCGCTTGCTCATGAAGACCTAGGGCATTTGAGGAAGCCCATCGTAGGAATATACAAGCCAAGTTCTATAATGAAAAATTCCCACTAGTATAAAAAGACAACTTATGAGACTCACTACATGAAGAACAAGGTGCTACTTTGAAGCACAATATATGAGACTCACTACATGAAGAACAAGGTGCTACTTTGAAGCACAAGTGTGGAAAGAGATAGTAGCATTGCCCCTTTCTTTTTTTCTTTTTTTCTTTGGCCTTTCTTTTTCTTTTTCTTTTTAGCCTTTCTTTTTTTTCCTCCCTTTTTTGGGACAATGCTCTAATAATGATGATCATCACACTTCTATTGATTACAACACAAGGATTACAACTCGAAACTAGAACAAGATATGACTCTATATGAATGCCTCCGGCGGTGTACCGGGATGGTGCAATGAATCAAGAGTGACATGTATGAAAAATAATGCATGGTGGCTTTGCCACAAATACGATGTCGACTACATGATCATGCAATGGCAATGTGACAAAAGTAATGTATGTCATGAATATGATGATGGAAGTTGCATGTCAATATATCTCGGAATGGCTATGGAAATGCCATGATAGGTAGGTATGGTGGCTGTTTTGAGGAAGATATAAGGAGGTTTATATGTGATAGAGCGTATCGTATCACGTGGTTTGGATGCACCGGCGAAGTTTGCACCAACTCTCAAGGTGAGAAAGGGCAATGCACGGTACCGAAGAGGCTAGCAAAGGCGGAAAGGTAAAAGTGCGTATAATCCATGGACTCAACATTAGTCAAAAGAACTCATATACTTATTGCAAAAATTTAGAAGTCATCAAAAATCAAGTACTACGTGCATGCTCCTAGGGGGATAGATTGGTAGGAAAAGACCATCGCTCATCCCCGACCGCCACTCATAAGGATGCACAAGCAAGGTACACTTCATGTTTCAAATTTGTTACACAACTTTAACCATACGTGCATGCTACAGGACTTGCAAACTTCAACACAAGCATTTCTCAAATTCAAAACTACTCAACTAGCATGACTTTGATATTATCACCTCCATATCTCAAAACAATTATCAAGCATCAAACTTATCTTAGTATTCAACGCACTCAAAAGAAAGTTTCACATATCTTGAATACCAAGTATATTAATATTAAGCAAATTACCATGCTATTAACGACTCTCAAAATAATCTAAGTGAAGCATGAGAGATCAACAGTTTCTTTAAAACAAATCCACCACCATGCTCTAAAAGATCTAAGTGAAGCACTAGCGCAAAAATTATCACGCTCAAAAGATATAAGTGAAGCACTATGAGCAAAACTATCAAGCTCAAAAGATATAAGTGAAGCACATAGAGTATTCTAGCAAATTCCAATTCATGTATGGCTCTCTCAAAAGGTGTGTACAGCAAGGATGATTGTGGTAAACTAACAAGCAAAGACGCAAATAATACAAGACGCTCCAAGCAAAACACATATCATGTGGTGAATAAAAATATAGCTCCAAGTAAATTACCGATGGAAGTAGACGAAAGAGGGGATGCCTTCCGGGGAATCCCCAAGCTTTGACTTTTTGGTGTCCTTGGATTATCTTGGGGGTGCCATGGGCATCCCCAATCTTAGGCTCTTGCCACTCCTTGTTCCATAATCCATCAAAAGAATTCACCCAAAACTTGAAAACTTCACAACACAAAACTCAATAGAAATCTCGTGAGCTCTGTTAGAGAAAGAAAACAAAAGACTACTTAGAGGTACTGTAATGAACTCATTATTTATTTATATTGGTGTTAAACCTACTGTATTCCAACTTCTCTATGGATTATAAACTATTTTACTAGCCATAGATTCATCAAAATAAGCAAACAACACACGCAAAAGAGAATCTGTCAAAAACAGAACAGTCTGTAGTAATCTGTAACTAACGCAAACTTATGGAACTCTAAAAATCCTACCAAAATGGGAAGTCCTGGAAAATTTGTTTATTTAACATCAGCAAAAAGAATCAACGCAAAAGCACGTTTCTGTGATTTAACAAAATTATATTCGTGCGTGCAAAGTTTCTGTTTTTCAGCAGAATGAAGTCAACTATCATCATAGGTTATCCTATAGGTTCCACTCGGCACAAACACTAATTAAAACATAAAACCAAATACAAACAGAGGCTAGATGGATTTTTTATTCCTAAACAGAAGCAAAAACAAAAAACAAAAAATAAAATTGGGTTGCCTCCCAACAAGCGCTATCGTTTAACGCCCCTAGCTAGGCATAAAAGCAAGGATAGATCTAGGTATTGCCATCCTTAATTTTCAGTTTTTTGGCAGAGTCATGCTCGAATTCGGGGGGTTCTTTCTGCTTCCCCTCATACTCGGAAATTTTTAGATCTAAAGAATCCAACCGCTTATTACAAAAAGTAATCAACATATTCATGCGGTGAAGATTTCCGCTAACACTTTTAAGAGGCTCAAGAGACTTTTGTAAAATTTTTGTTACTTCGCAAATCTTCTCAAACACTTGGGTTTCTTCCTGGGTAGGATGAGATCCTCCCTTTTGGGGTAGTGTTCCCACTATTCCCTCTATAATTTCATGCGCAATACTGGGATCAATCTCAATGAAATTTCCCTTGGCAATGCAATCCAAGAGTTGTCTATGTGTCATATTTAACCCAACATAAAAATTACGAAGAAGAATTCTAAAGTTCACCTCTAGGGTGCACTTACGATAAGATTCCATCATCCTATACCAAGAATCTTTTAAGTTTTCTCCTTGCCTTTGCTTGAAGTGAAGAACTTCAAACTCGGGATACATAGGAGCGGATAAGGAATTAGACATTACGACAAGCAAGCAAACTAACACACGAGCAAACAAAAAGGCAACGGGAAAAGGCAAACAGGAAAAAGAGGAGGAGATTGGGAAAGAGAGGCGAATAAAACGGCAAGGGTGAAGTGGGGGAGAGGAAAACGAGAGGCAAATGGCAAATAATGTAATGCGAGAGATAGGGATTATGACGGGTACTTGGTATGGTTGACTTGCTCTTGCGTGAGCCTCCCCGGCAACGACGCCAAAAATTCTTCTTGCTGCCTCTTGAGAACTGCGTTGGATTTCCCCGAAGAGGAGAGGATGATGCAGCAAAGTAGCGTAAGTATTTCCCTCAGTTTTTGAGAACCAAGGTATCAATCCAGTAGGAGGCCACACACAAGTCCCTCGTACCTACACAAAACGACAACTCCTTGCAACCAACGCGATTAGGGGTTGTCAATCCCTTCATGGTCACTTACGAGAGTGAGATCTGATAGAGATGATAAATAATATTTTTGGTATTTTTCGTATATAGATGCAAAGTGAAAAGTAAAAGGCAAAGTAAAAACAAATCAAATAATAAAGTAATGGAGATTGATATGATGAGAATAGACCCGGGGGCCATAGGTTTCACTAGTGGCTTCTCTCAAGAGCATAGATATTGTACGGTGGGTGAACAAATTACTATCGAGCAATTGATAGAATTGAGCATAGATATGAGTATATCTAGGTATGATCATGTATATAGGCATCACATCCAAGACAAGTAGATCGAAACGATTCTGCATCTACTACTATTACTCCACTCATTGACCGCTATCCGACATGCATCTAGAGTATTAAGTTAAAAACAGAGTAACGCCTTAAGCAAGATGACATGATGTAGAGGGATAAATTCATGCAATATGATAAAAACCCCATCTTGTTATCCTCAATGGCAACAATACAATACGTGCCTTGCTGCCCCTTCTCTCACTGGGAAAGGACACCACAAGATTGAACCCAAAGCTAAGCACTTCTCCCATTGCAAGAACTACCAATCTAGTTGGCCAAACCAAATGGATAATTCGAAGAGACTTGCAAAGATAACTCAATCATACATAAAAGAATTCATAGAAGATTCAAATATTATTCATAGATAAGCTGGATCATAAACCCACAATTCATTGGTCTCAACAAACACACCGCAAAAACAAGATTACATCGAATAGATCTCCACGAGAGAGGGGGAGAACATTGTATTGAGATCCAAAAAGAGAGAAGAAGTCATCTAGCTACTAGCTATGGACCAGAAGGTATGAAGTAAACTACTCACACTTCATCGGAGGGGCTATGGTGTTGATGTAGAAGCCCTCCGTGGTGGATGCCCCCTCCGGCGGAGCTCAGGAACAGGCCCCAAGATGGGATCTTGTGGATACAGAAGGTTGTGGCGGTGGAATTAGG
>NC_041381.1:317474694-317478904 GCF_002162155.2 Triticum dicoccoides | reverse complement strand
GGGGGGGGCGCCCCCCACCCTCGTGACCGCCTCTGTTACTTCTTGGAGTAGGGTCCAAGTCTCCTGGATCATGTTCGGTGAGAAAATCACGTTTCCAAAGGTTTCATTCCGTTTGGACTCCGTTTGATATTCCGTTTCTTCGAAACACCGAAATAGGCAAAAAACAACAATTCTGGGCTAGGCCTCCGGTTAACACGTTAGTCCCAAAATAATATAAAAGTGGAAAATAAAGCCCAATATAGTCCAAAACAGTAGATAAAGTTGCATGGAGCAATCAAAAATTATAGATACGTTGGAGACATATCAATCAGCTTCGGCCAACCAAGCCTTTCTCAGGAGTCACTGACGGCTCCACCACTCCGATAGGGCAGGTCCGCCTCCCTGTCACTTTCGGACAACGCAAGAACTACCGTACCGAGCTCATCGACTTTGACGTTGCCCATATTCGCCTGCCATACAATGCCATCCTCGGGTATCCAGCCCTGGCCAAGTTCATGGCGGTGACTCACCATGGTTACAATGTCCTCAAGATGCCGGGAAGCGGCGGAATCATCGCAGTCCCATGCGAGGAGAAGGATGCGGTGTGCTCCCTCGAGCGTGCCTTCCAAGCTGCATCAGTCGAGGACCCAGACAACAAGAGTGAGAACCCTCCCGAGGTAGTTCCCAAGAAGAAGAAGACATCACCCAGCTCAAGGCCTCGGGAGGTAGGAGTCTCCAGAGGCGCTGCGTCAGGATCTGCGCCCGTGCAAGGGGCGCCTCCCTCCATCGCATAGGAAGGCGCGCCCGGCGCCCTCCTTGGGCAAGGCTCGGGGGCTCTCTCTTGGAGGGCCTCAGACTTTTCCAAGATCACGAGGGAGGTGCTCGGGAACCACTTGGAGGCATGCTTCACGGCACGTCTCCCTCAGGAAGGCATGGGGTAAGGAGGGCCCAACCCTCAGGAGTTCATCACCAAGGCCGCTCAGGAGCTGCAGGAATTAAGAGTCATGCATGGCGATTGTCGCCTGTCTGGCGTGGCTCCCCATCCAGGCGAGGATGGCGGGCTGCGTGTCTGCATCGACTACCCAGGGCTCAACCGATTCGCGTCTCATGAGCGTTTCTGGCCTTCGCAGGTGGGACGCCGCGAGGGTCCTCCACATAGCTACGTTTGCATGCCTTTCGGCCTGCGAAACGCGGCTGCTACTCACCAGCGTCTTATGCAGAGCACTCTGGAAGATCAGGAGGCCAGGCACCACGCGGTCCTGATAGAGATGGAGATGGTCCTCGAGGAGCCGCCTGGACCCCCGGAGCCTCCCGAGGCTCAGGGCTCTGGTGGCTCGTGAGGATCGGCCCCTTCTCCACGGATCGTCAGCTACTTTAACACTAGCCCTACAATGGTATGAGGTGACATCTTTCTAGTTTCATTTCAGCTGGGACACCCTCAGGGCTGCATTATTCCCAGGTCGCGCGGGCCTGTCCTAGCGGCATGTATCCCTTTTGCTTATGTCTTTAGTCCACCTTGCTGGGGACACCCCTCGGGCTACATCATCCCCAAGCCGCTCGGGCCTGACCCAGTGGCATGTATCCTTCCTGCAGTTACTTAAGTCAATTTGCCGTTCATGCTCAACCTGCCTATGATTATCATCTCCCGCCTACCGTGGCCCCTCTTTCTCCCTCATGCAAATCGCTTGCACATTAAAAGGGGGGCGCCTGAGCATCGCGACTCAAGGGCTCTTACTGGCTCTCCAGCCCTCACCCCCTGGCCTTGTCCACGGCATCGCGACATGGCATACCAGCGGTGGCTGAGCTTGCTCGAGGGCCGGGACCTGAGGACGTAGAGCATTTGCATCTAATCACCTTGCATGAACACTCAGCCGCCCAAGGCTCAAGATCAGGCGCAACCCGCCTTGAGGTAGGGCCTCGTGAGTCTCGCGCTGGCTCATAGGTGCCCAGATACACCTCGTCTAGCCCTACCGTGCCGGCCACGTATCAGGGCGGGGCTGTACACGCCCCGGGGGCTCCTCCCGGAGGGGCCCCCCTCCCACATACCAGTGGAAGCACCATGCTCCGTGCTGGCTGACGACACTGCCGAGGAGCGGCTATGCCCGTACACATGCGGAAGCGCTATGCTCCGCGCTGGTGATAAACAACTGAGGGCAGCCCACGACTGTATCAACCTCAGGGAGCCCAGAGCTCGGTGTCTAGCCTCATCGCAACGCCTCCCCTCGAGAGCGCCAAGCGAGGGGGCTGGACACGGGGGCTGCGCCCGGGTCATGCCCGAGCGCACGCCACCTAGCCAGGTCCCTCGGACCTGGTCGTCGCGCGCCCCTCCCTGAGCGGAGCCAAGGTATGAAGACCGTTTGAGCGTCAAGGAGGACTCCTGAGCATCGCAACTCAGGAGCCTAATTGGTCACGTAGCCCCTCACTCCTTAGTTCCGAAAGGCTAACAGCGGTTGAGGTATGCGCAGGGGCCGGGCCCTTCCGACGTAGAACGAAAGATCTACTCCTACACCCCCTCCCTATTTGCCGTTTGAGGGTCAAGGGGACTCCCGAGCATCGCGGCTCAGGAGCCTAACTTGCCACGTAGCCCCTCACTCCTTGGTCCCATCCTGGTGATCCAGTCGGGGCTAACAGTGGCTGAGGTATGCGCGGGGCCGGGCCCTGCCGACGTAGAACACAAAGCAAATAGGAAGGAAACCGCAAAATCTCGCGAATTCAGAAGCAAATATTACAAACCATAAATTGTCCTTATGTTACCAAACACAAGTTTAAACGCCGCCATGAGGCACGGTGCACATTGCAGGGGTTAAAACAGGAAAGAAGCCGAGACGAGATCACCCTTGAGCAGCGCCGTCATTCGCCGGAAGCCCCGCCTCCGTGGTAGAGTTGCGCTTGTCAGCTCCACCTCCAGAAGCCGCGGAACCATCAGCACCTGCGTTGGGCGCAGTAGCGAAGGCGCGGAACTTCGCCAGCAAGGCTTCCGCTTGGCCCTTCAGGGCTTCAGCAGCAGCAACGGAGCGCTTGGCGTCCATAGTCTCCAGCAGATCGTCAAGGTTGGCGTCGGGGTTGCGAAGATAGACGTAGCTGAGGATCCGCGTCAGCGCCGCGGAGGAAAGGACGCGAGCTTCAACCTCGGCCATGAGGCCGATGCCGGTCACGACCTCCTCAAGCGCTTCGACCAGGAAGGGAAGCAGCTTGGCAGGGCCGTCTGTGGCTCCGGCCAGCGGCTTCTCTGGACCATCATCGTAAAGCGATTTCAGCGCCCTGTGAGATCTCTCCTCGTAATCTGCAAAGGCCACGCAATCCTCAGCCAAGACCTTCGCCTTGGCGTCCAGCTTAGTCCTCTCCGCCTTCAACTTCTGCTCCAGGGTCCTCGGTCGACTGTGATCAGCACTCAGTTCGGCGTTGCGGTCCCCAATGGCGGCCTCCCGAGCCTTCATCTCTTCCTCCTTCGCCTGGCGGTCGCGGACCTCTTTGGCGAGCTCATCACACAGGCCATGTAGCTCATCCTCCAGTGCATTGCAACGGCCCTGGACAGTTGAAGCATCCTTCAATGCCTCGTCGCGAGCGGATATGGCCTGGGTGGCGACTTGCTTCTCCTCCTCGGAAGCCGCCACAGCCTGGCTCAGCGCCGCTCGGACGGAGGTGTCAGAGCGAACCCAGCTAGAGATCAACTCTAGGCGCCCGACCACCAGGCGGGGGTTGGCGCCTTGGAGATCTTCTCGCAGCCGACCCAGCTCAGTAGCAGCACGATCCAAGGTGGTGGAGGAGGCAGAGGAATCAGGAACCAGGGGAGCAGGAGGAGAAGACGGCAGCGTGATCACGACTTGGGAGACTGGGGGCTCCTGAGCCTTGGCAACATCGGCGACAACATCAAGCACCGGCGCCTCCAGAGCCAGCGGGGCCACGGGTGCTGGCACCCCGCCAGAGCGTCCCTCCTGGCCTCGCGAGGACGACCGGGCAGGGGAGGTGCTAGCTCCACTGCCTCCCCTTCCCACAGGCGAAGGCGCAGCCACGACAGACGAGCTTGCCCCAACCGGAGCCACCGTGTCCCCCTTCAGCCTCTTCGCCGCAGGCGGCAGCCTACTCAAGCGACGGAGGATGTCAAGCCCTGATAGCAAAAACAAGAGCAAAGCAAAGTTTGAGTACTTACTGATCAATCACGGCGTGCTCCAACGGCCTCCAGCCGAGCTTAAAGCCCGAGAGCCTCTTGCGGGGCGCAGCCTCGGGAGGT
>NC_041381.1:317456022-317474386 GCF_002162155.2 Triticum dicoccoides | reverse complement strand
CTGGAGCAAGCTTTGGGCAGTGCCGGAGCCGGAGTAGGCCCTCGGGAGATCAGCACCGACCTGTCCTTCTTCGGGATCATGGGAGGGTCCTCTCCCCCTTGCCTGGTGTCGGCCTCGTCGTCGTCCGACATGGAGCGGAGGACGTTGGCCCTGCGCCAGGGGGAAGTCTCCCCCGTCTCCTCAGTGGCCGCCTCCGAGTCACGCTCCTCCTCTTCCTCGTCTTCCTCCTCTCCTCCGTGGGAATCATCGGAGGACAATTCCAGCGGCACCGCCGCCTCCTGGCCCTCGGGAGGCACCTCCGGCACCAGGCCGCTCCCACCGAAGGTGGGCATGGCGTTCACCACCTGTTGCCAGTCGTCGCAAAGGAACAAGGGGACATGACCGCCCTCCACACCTTCCACATCCTCTCCAACCAGGAACCGGAGAGCTGCGGTCAGATCTTCATCAGCCAGGGCCTCCAAATTCAGGCGGAGATCGGCGTCCGCATCTCCGAGTCTCCACAACGGGTGCGAGTGCGCCTGAAGTGGAGCCAGCCGATGCGCCAGGAACTCCCTCAGGAGCGTGGCCCCGGTCAGCTTCGCCGCCTTCATGTTGCTCGGCCTCAGGTCGGCATTTATCTTCTCCAGCACCAGCCTCGCCTGTTGGTCGTCAAGCTTCGCACGGCACCACGCCTCATCAGCCTGGGGCTGCTCCGTGGGCAGCACCAGCCAAGAATTGATGCATCCGGCATCCAACATGACCCACTTGCTCCGGAAGCCATCGGCCCTCTTCCCGGCCTTCGAGATCGCGTTGGCTTTGGAGTACGCAACAAAGCCAGCGCATGCCGAGGTGTGGGCGCCGGTGACTCGAAGGGAGAAGAAGTGGCGCAGCAAGGCCACGGAAGGCATCACCCCGACGTTCGCCTCGCAGTAGTAGGTGAAAATTGACAGAAGAAGAACAAAGTTGGGATGGAGATGCAGAGCCTGTAGCTTGTAATGGCGGAGGACAACATAGAAGAACTCGGAGAATGGAGGCACCAGGCCGACGATGACGACGCTCATGAAGAAGGGATAGAAGGTGCTCCCCTTGTCTTCCGGCTGGGCGGGGCCGGCCCGGAGCGCAATCTCCCCCATCTCGCTGCCTTGCGCCGCTGTCATCAGGCGTGTGAGGGCGAGATTCTTCTCCGTCATGTTGGGGGGATCCAGAGCCGGCGAGTACCAGGCCGGTGGAGCCTCGACCGCGGTCTTGTGGGGCGCCATTACTCGCTGGAGGATAAAGGATGAGGCCAATCTAGAGATTTCGGAAGCAGGAGGGCGAGAGCAAGAAAGGGGATCTGGAGCAAGGCGAGAGCAATGAAGGTAAGCCTAACCCAGGCCAGCCTTTTGTCAGTCGGGCAGTTGTCGAGGCAGCATGGGGAAGCAGAGACACCCATGTCCAATCAACGGCCACGCGGCGACCAAGGCCATAGGCTGTTGGGGCCATTAGGCTTCACACTTGCCCTTTGGCTTTGCTGCTAAGCCAAGTCCGAGCGCGCCTTGGGCCCGGGGGCTACTGTCGATGTTCTGGGAATGGGGGTCCCCAGACTTGCCTACCTGCGGCCTGCGGCGTGGCGCAAGCAGAGGCCCAGTACGGCCCGTCTATATCAACCCAAGCTCGAGACCCTTGTGAGGGGCCAAGCCTCGCGGGGCTGACGACCCAAGGCTTCCTCAGGGACGGCCTCGCCAGGAAGGCTCGTGAGGAGGCGGAGAGATCAAGGCAGGGGTACCTCGCGAGGTGCTCATGACGCAAGCCATGACGACCGAGACCAGGCGGGCGCCAGCCTGCACAGTGTCCTCGTTTCCTCTTTGGTGCAAAGGGGGCAAGCGCAGGCGCGGAGTACCGAGGCATCAAGCAAAGGTTACCATATCGGTGCAACGAGACCAAGACTAGCAGAGCGGCAGGATAGAGGTCACCGTGGAGCCCAAGACGGCGTCATCGCCAGTGCCTTTCGCAGTCGAAGACCAACTTTAGTCAGGATAACTTGTACTAGTTGTTCCCCTTCAAAATGGCTGTTGTTGGCTCCCTTCCCGCTCAATATTTGGGAAGAGGACTAGGGCCTCTATAAATAGATATAGCCACCACAGTATTCGGGGAGATCGGATGGAAAGCCTAGAGAGATCCTAGCTCACCGAGAGCCGATCGAATCGACCCAAGTAGAACACCGCACCAGCTCAAGAACACCTCTTGCGAGGCTGTTCTTCCTCTGTACTGTTCATCATCAGCACCAGAGGCAATCCACCACTACACACTAGAGTAGGGTATTACAACATAGCGGTGGCCCGAACTAGTATAAACCTTGTGTCCCTTGTGTTGTTCATCGTGTAGCTTAGATTCATGGCGAGGCGTTGGGATGTGGATCGGTAGGGGGAAGATCTTTGCGCACACCCCAGAGTTCAAACTTTAAGGGTTTTGCCGGAACCCGATATCCGATAGATTACTTTCCCAAAAACAAGCAGCAAGCGCTCCAGGGCAGGGCAGCAGGAGTGGATGGTGCTGTGTAGTGAGGCCTCCGACAGATCGACCATCACAAGGCGAGTTTTTTTAGCAGTGGGAGTCAAAGCATTTGTACCAGATTGTCTGGTAGATGAAACAGGGCCAGGGTGGTGGTGTGGAGAGAGGAGGAAAACCATGAGATGGACACTGGTGGTGAGGGTACAGCTACGACGCTTGGTGGACGGATATTTGCATAGTAATGGTAGAACTCAAGATGTTGGAGTTTTTTGAATTGACGGGATGTCAGCCAGGTGTTCACCGTGAAGGGTATGTGTAGTAGGCAGCATGCCGGGATGGACAGCCGTTGAGCGGAGCCCTGGTGGGAGGAGATGATGGCTCTGTGGAGTTCAAAATCATGAACGGTAGATAGCCGGCGACAGTCAAGATTACGAGGTGCGGCGCGCCACAGAGTGCGCCACCAAGATGCGAGGACCTGTGTGCGGAAGCCATCTTTGTGGGGAGAAGGACGATTATATCCCCAAGGATGGCATCCGGGAGATCGCTGATGCGGCCCGTCCGATATTCTACGGGTTCCTCAGATCTAGGGGCGTGGCCGCTTCTGCCCGCACTGCCGGGTGCAGGATCTACAGTCGGTGGCACCGCTGGCCGGAGCCTCGTCTGTGTACATAGCAATCTAGAAGGAAAAAAGGCATAAACTATTGGGGAACGTAGTAATTTCGAAAAAATTCCTACGCACACGCAAGATCATGGTGATGCATAGCAACGAGAGGGGAGAGTGTTGTCCACGTACCCTCGTAGACCGAAAGCGGAAGCGTTATAACAACGCGGTTGATGTAGTCGTACGTCTTCATGGCCCGACCTATCAAGCACCGAAACTACGACACCTCCGAGTTCTAGCACACGTTTAGCTCGATGACGTCCCTCGAACTCCGATCCAGCCGAGTGTCGAGGGAGAGTTCCGTCAGCACGACGGCGTGGTGACGATCTTTATGTTCTACCGTCGCAGGGCTTCGCCTAAGCACCGCTACAATATTATCGAGGAGGACTATGGTGGAGGGGGGCACCGCACACGGCTAAGAGATCAAGAGATCAATTGTTGTGTCTAGAGGCGCCCCCTGCCCCCCTATATATAGGAGCAAGGGGGAGGGGAGTAGGACTCCCTCCTTCCTTGTTGGACTTGGAGAAGGGGGGAAAGAGGAGGGAGAGAGAGGAAGGAAGGGGGGGTGCCCTGGCCTCCTCTCCTCTTCTCCACTAAGGCCCACTATGGCCCATTAAACCCCCGGGGGTTCCGGTAACCTCCCGGTACTCCGGTAAAATCCCGATTTCACCCGGAACACTTCCGATATCCAAATATAGGCTTCCACTTCATGTCTCGACCATTTAGAGACTCCTCGTCATATCCATAATCACATCTAGGACTCCGAACAACCTTCGATACATCAAAACTCATAAACTCATAATATAACTGTCATCGAAACCTTAAGCGTGCGGACCCTATGGGTTCAAGAACTATGTAGACATGACCGGGACACGTTTCCGGTCAATAACCAATAGCGGAACCTGGATGCTCATATTGGCTCCTACATATTCTACGAAGATATTTATCGGTCAAACCGCATAACAACATACGTTGTTCCCTTTGTCATCGGTATGTTACTTGCCCGAGATTCAATCGTCGGTATCTCAATACCTAGTTCAATCTCGTTACCGGCAAGTCTCTTTACTCGTTATGTAATGCATCATTCTATAACTAACTCATTAGTTACATAGCTTGCAAGGCTTATAGTGATGTGCATTACCGAGAGGGCCCAGAGATACCTCTCCGACAATCGGAGTGACAAAACCTAATCTCGAAATACGCCAACTCAACATGTACCCTTGGAGACACCTGTAGAGCTCCTTTATAATCACCCAGTTATGTTGTGACATTTGGTAGCACATAAAGTGTTCCTCCGGTAAACGGGAGTTGCATAATCTCATAGTTGTAGGAACATGTATAAGTCATGAAGAAAGCAATAGCAACATACTAAACGATCAAGTGCTAAGCTAACGGAATGGGTCATGTCAATCACATCATTCTACTAATGATGTGATCCCAATAATCAAATGACAACTCATGTCTATGGTTAGGAAACATAACCATCTTTGATTAATGAGCTAGTCAAGTAGAGGCATACTAGTGACATTAAGTTTGTCTATGTATTCACACATGTATTATGTTTCCTGTTATTACAATTCTAGCATGAATAATAAACAATTATCATGATATAAGGAAATAAATAATAACTTTATTATTGCCTCTAGGGCATATTTCCTTCAGTCTCCCACTTGCACTAGAGTCAATAATCTAGATTACACAGTAATGATTCTAACACCCATGGAGCCTTGGTGCTGATCATGTTTTGCTTGTGGAAGAGGCTTAGTTAACGGGTCTGCAACATTCAGATTTGTATGTATCTTGCAAATCTCTATGTCTCCTACCTGGACTTGGTCCCAGATGGAATTGAACCGTCTCTTGATGTGCTTGGTCCTCTTGTGAAATCTGGATTCCTTTGCCAAGGCAATTGCACCAGTATTGTCACAGAAGATTTTCATTGGTCCCGATGCACTAGGTATGGCACCTAGATCAGAAATGAACTCCTTCATCCAGACTCCTTCTTTTGCTGCTTCCGAAGCAGCTATGTACTCCGCTTCGCATGTAGATCCCGCCACGACGCTTTGTTTAGAACTACACCAACTGATAGCCCCACCGTTTAATATAAACACATGTCCGATTTGCGATTTAGAATCATCCGGATCAGTGTCAAAGCTTGCATCAATGTAACCATTTACGACCAGCTGTTTGTCACTTCGATAAACGAGAAACATATCCTTAGTCCTTTTTAGGTATTTCAGGATGTTCTTGACCGCTGTCTAGTGATCCACTCCAGGATTACTTTGGTACCTCCATGCTAAACTTATTGCTAAGCATACATTAGGTCTGGTACACAACATTGCATACATGATAGAGCCTATGGCTGAAGCATAGGGAACATCTTTCATTTTCTCTCTATCTTCTGCTGTGGTCGGGCATTGAGTCTGACTCAACTTCACACCTTGTAATACATCCAAGAACCCTTTCTTTGCCTGATCCATTTTGAACCTTTTCAAAACTTTATCAAGGTATGTGCTTTGTGAAAGTCCAATTAAGCGTCTTGATCTATCTCTATAGATCTTGATGCCCAATATGTAAACAGCTTCACCGAGGTCTTTCATCGAAAAACTTTTATTCAAGTGTCCCTTTATGCTATCCAGAAATTCTATATCATTTCCAATTAACAATATGTCGTCTACATATAATATCAGAAATGCTACAGAGCTCCCACTCACTTTTTTGTAAATACAGGCTTCTCCAAAAGTCTGTATAAAACCATATGCTTTGATCACACTATCAAAGCGTTTATTCCAACTCCGAGAGGCTTGCACCAGTCCATAAATGGATCGCTGGAGCTTGCACATTTTGTTTGCACCTTTTGGATCGACAAAACCTTCTGGTTGCATCATATACAACTCTTCTTCCAGAAATCCATTCAGGAATGCAGTTTTGACATCCATTTGCCATATTTCATAATCATAAAATGCGACAATTGCTAACATGATTCGGACAGACTTAAGCATTGCTACGGGTGAGAAAGTCTCATCATAGTCAACCCCTTGAACTTGTCGAAAACCTTTCGCAACAATTCGAGCTTTGTAGACAGTTACATTACCATCAGTGTTAGTCTTCTTCTTGAAGATCCATTTATTCTCGATGGCTTGCCGATCATTGGGCAAGTCAACCAAAGTCCATACTTTGTTCTCATACATGGATCCCATCTCAGATTTCATGGCCTCAAGCCTTTTTGCGGAATCTGGGCGCATCATCGCTTCCTCATAGTTCGTAGGTTCGCCATGGTCAAGTAACATGACTTCCAGAATAGGATTACTGTACCACTCTGGAGTGGATCTTACTCTGGATGACCTACGAGGTTCTGTAGTAACTTGATCTGAAGTTTCATGATCAATATCATTAGCTTCCTCACTGATTGGTGTAGTTGTCACAGGAACCGGTTTCTGTAATGAACTACTTTCCAATAAGGGAGCAGGTACAATTACCTCATCAAGTTCTACTTTCCTCCCACTCACTTCTTTCGAGAGAAACTCCTTTTCTAGAAAGGATCCGAATTTAGCAACAAAAGTCTTGCCTTCAGATCTGTGATAGAAGGTGTACCCAATAGTCTCTTTTGGGTATCCTATGAAGACACATTTCTCCGATTTGGGTTCGAGCTTATCTGGTTGAAGTTTCTTCACATAAGCATCGCAGCCCCAAACTTTAAGAAACGGCAACTTTGGTTTCTTGCCAAACCACAGTTCATAAGGCGTCGTCCCAACGGATTTTGATGGTGCCCTATTTAACGTGAATGTGGCCGTCTCTAATGCATAACCCCAAAACGATAGCGGTAAATCAGTAAGAGACATCATAAATCGCACCATATCTAGTAAATTACGATTACGACGTTCGGACACACCATTTCATTGTGGTGTTCCGGGTGGCTTGAGTTGCGAAACTATTCTGCATTGTTTCAAATGTAAACCAAACTCGTAACTCAAATATTCTCCTCCACGATCAGATTCTAGAAACTTTATTTTCTTGTTACGATGATTTTCCAGTTCACTCTAAAATTCTTTGAACTTTTCAAATGTTTCAGACTTGTGTTTCATTAAGTAGATATACCCATATCTGCTCAAATCATCTGTGAAGGTGAGAAAATAACGATATCCGCCGCGAGCCTCAACATTCATCGGACCACATACATCAGTATGTATGATTTCCAACAAATCAGTTGCTCGCTCCATAGTTCCGGAGAACGGTGTTTTAGTCATCTTGCCCATGAGGCATGGTTCGCAAGTACCAAGTGATTCATAATCTAGTGATTCCAAAAGTCCATCAGCATGGAGTTTCTTCATGCGCTTTACACCAATATGACCCAAACGGCAGTGCCACAAATAAGTTGCACTATCATTATCAACTCTGCATCTTTTGGTTTCAACATTATGAATATGTGCATCACTACTATCGAGATTTAATAAAAATTGACCACTCTTCAAGGGTGAATGACCATAAAAGATATTACTCATATAAATAGAACAACCATTATTCTCTGATTTAAATGAATAACCGTGTCGCATCAAACAAGATCCAGATATAATGTTCATGCTCAACGCTGGCACCAAATAACAATTATTCAGGTCTAAAACTAATCCCGAAGGTAGATGGAGAGGTAGCGTGCTCTTTGGAACCATTTCCCACGCGCATCGTCACCTCGTCCTTAGCCAATCTTCACTTAATCCGTAGTCCCTGTTTCGATTTGCAAATATTAGCAACAGAACCAGTATCAAATACCCAGGTGCTACTGTGAGCATTAGTAAGGTACACATCAATAACATGTATATCACATATACCTTTGTTCACCTTGCCATCCTTCTTATCCGCCAAATACTTGGGGCAGTTCCGCTTCTAGTGACCAGTCTGCTTGCAGTAGAAGCACTCAGTCTTAGGCTTAGGTCCAGATTTGGGTTTCTTCTCTTGAGCAGCAACTTGTTCGATGTTCTTCTTGAAGTTCCCCTTCTTCTTCCCTTTACCCTTTTTCTTGAAACTGGTGGTCTTATTGACCATCAACACTTGATGCTCCTACTTGATTTCTACCTCCGCAGCCTTTAGCATTGCGAAGAGCTCGGGAATAGTCTTGTCCATCCCTTGCATGTTATAGTTCAGCACGAAGCTCTTGTAGCTTGGTGGCAGTGATTGAAGAATTCTGTCAATGACACTATCATCAGGAAGATTAACTCCCAGTTGAATCAAGTGATTATTATACCCAGACATTTTGAGTATATGTTCACTGACAGAACTATTCTCTTCCATCTTGCAGCTATAGAACTTATTGGAGACTTCATATCTCTCAATCCGGGCATTTGCTTGAAATATTAACTTCAACTCCTGGAACATCTCATATGCTCCATGATGTTCAAAACATCGTTGAAGTCCCGGTTCTAAGCCGTAAAGCATGGCACACTGAACTATCGAGTAGTCATCAGCTTTGCTTTGCCAGACGTTCTTAACATCGTCAGTTGCATCTGCAGCAGGCCTGCCACCCAGTGGGGCTTCCCGGACGTAATTCTTCTGTGCAGCAATGAGGATAATCCTCAAGTTACGGACCCAGTCCGTGTAATTGCTACCATCATCTTTCAACTTAGCTTTCTCAAGGAACGCATTAAAATTCAAATGAACAACAACACGAGCCATCTATCTACAACAAACATAGACAAGCAAAATACTATCAGTACTAAGTTCATGATAAATTTAAGTTCAATTAATCATATTACTAAAGAACTCCCACTTAGACAGACATCTCTCTAGTCATCTAAGTGATCACGTGATCCAAATCAACTAAACCATGTCCGATCATCACGTGAGATGGAGTAGTTTTCAATGGTGAACATCACTATGTTGATCATATCTAATATATGATTCACGTTCGACCTTTCAGTCTCCGTGTTCCGAGGCCATATCTGTATATGCTAGGCTCGTCAAGTTTAACCTGAGTATTCCGCGTGTGCAACTGTTTTGCACCCGTTGTATTTGAACGTAGAGCCTATCACACCCGATCATCACGTTGTGTCTCAGCACGAAGAACTTTCACAACGGTGCATACTCAGGGAGAACACTTCTTGATAATTAGTGAGAGATCATCTTATAATGCTACCGTCAATCAATGCAAAATAAGATGCATAAAGGATAAACATCACACGGAATCAATATAAGTGATATGATATGGCCATCATCATCTTGTGCTTGTGATCTCCATCTCCGAAGCACCGTCGTGATCACCATCGTCACCGGCGTGACACCTTGATCTCCATCGTAGCATCGTTATTGTTTCGCCATATATTGCTTCTACGACTATCGCTACCGCTTAGTGATAAAGTAAAGCAATTACAGGGCGCTTGCATTTCATACAATAAAGCGACAACCATATGGCTCCTGCTAGTTACTGATAACTCAGTTACAAAACATGATCATCTCATACAATAAAATATAGCATCACGTCTTGACCATATCACATCACAACATGCCATGCAAAAACAAGTTAGACGTCCTCTACTTTGTTGTTGCAAATTTTACGTGGCCGCTAGGGGCTGAGCAAGAACCGTTCTTACCTACGCATCAAAACCACAACGATAGTTCGTCAAGTTAGTGCTGTTTTAACCTTCGCAAGGACCGGGCGTAGCCACACTCGGTTCAACTAAAGTTGGAGAAACTAACACCCGCCAGCCACCTGTGTGCAAAGCACGTCGGTAGAACCAGTCTCGCGTAAGCGTACGCGTAATGTCAGTCTGGGCTGCTTCATCCAACAATACCGCCGAACTAAAGTATGACATGCTCCTAAGCAGTATGACTTGTATTGCCCACAACTCACTTGTGTTCTACTCGTGCATATAACATCTACGCTAAAACCAGGCTCTGATACCACTATTGGGGAACGTAGTAATTTCAAAAAATGTCCTACGTACATGCAAGATCATGGTGATACATAGCAACAATAGGGGAGAGTGTTGTCCACGTACCCTCGTAGACCGAAAGCGGAAGCGTTAGAACAACACGGTTGATGTAGTCGTATGTCTTCACGGCCCGACCGATCAAGCACCGAAACTAGGGCACCTCCGAGTTCTAGCACACGTTCAGCTCGATGACGTCCCTCGAACTCCGATCCAGCCAAGTGTCGAGGGAGAGTTCCGTCAGCACGATGGCGTGGTGACGATCTTGATGTTCTACCGTCGCAGGGCTTCGCCTAAGCACCGCTACAATATTATCGAGGAGGGCTATGATGGAGGGGGCACCGCACATGGCTAAGAGATCAATAGATCAATTGTTGTGTCTAAAGGTGCCCCCTGCCCCTGTATATAAAGGAGCAAGGGGGGACGGGGCGGACGGCCAGGGATGAGGCGCGCCAAGGGGAGTCCTACTCCCACCGGGAGTAGGACTCCCTCCTTCCTTGTTCGACTTGGAGAAGGGGGGAAAGAGGAGGGAGAGAGAGGAAGGAAAGGGGGCGCCGCCCCCCTCTCCTTGTCCTATTCGGACTAGGGGGAGGGGCACGCGGCCCTGCCCTGGCCTCCTCTCCTCTTCTCCACTAAGGCCCACTATGGCCCATTAAGCCCCCGGGGGTTCTGGTAACCTCCCGGTACTCCGGTAAAATCCCGATTTCACCCGGAACACTTCCGATATCCAAATATAGGCTTCCAATATATCAATCTTCATGTCTCGACCATTTCTAGACTCCTCGTCATGTCCGTAATCACATACGGGACTCTGAACAACCTTCGGTACATCAAAACTCAAAAACTCATAATATAACTGTCATCGAAACCTTAAGCGTGCGGACCCTACGGGTTCGAGAACTATGTAGACATGACCGAGACATGTTTCCGGTTAATAACCAATAGTGGAACCTGGATGCTCATATTGGCTCCTACATATTCTACGAAGATCTTTATCGGTCAAATCGCATAACAACATACGTTGTTCCCTTTGTCATCGGTATGTTACTTTCCCGAGATTCGATCGTCGGTATCTCAATACCTAGTTCAATTTCATTACCGGCAAGTTTGTTTACTCATTATGTAATGCATCATTCCGTAACTAACTCATTAATTACATTGCTTGCAAGGCTTATAGTGATGTGCATTACCGAGAGGGCGTAGAGATACCTCTCCGACAATCGGAGTGACAAAACCTAATATCGAAATACGCCAACTAAACATGTACCTTTGGAGACACTTGTAGAGCTCCTTTATAATCACCAGTTACGTTGTGACATTTGGTAGCACACAAAGTGTTCCTCCGGTAAACAGGAGTTGCATAATCTCATAGTTGTAGGAACATGTATAAGTCATGAAGAAAGCAATAGCAACATACTAAACGATCAAGTGCCGTTAATCAAATGACAACTCATGTCTATGGTTAGGAAACATAACCATCTTTGATTAATGAGCTAGTCAAGTAGAGGCATACTAGTGACATTAAGTTTGTCTATGTATTCACACATGTATTATGTTTCTGGTTAATACAATTCTAGCATGAATAATAAACCTTTATCATGATATAATGAAATTTATAATAACTTTATTATTGCCTCTAGGGCATATTTCCTTCATAAACATACATGTAGGACATTCAAAATCAATTTTGAAGACCTGGCTATGAATTATTAGCACGCACGCTAACCCTAGTCAGATTATTAGCAAACAAATCGTTTGTACAGAACAAACAATTAATCAATAACCATAGATACCACTCAAACAATCGATACACTACATAGATCTAACGAATCTTACTCTGATTTCATGGACTGGGTGAACATAAACAAGGGTTTCTGTTCCCAACAAAGGGGGGACTAACCGGTTTTCCGTTGGAATCAGAGTCATTGTCGGAGTAGTTGTGGACCTCCGACTCCGGCTGGGGAGGCACGACGACAACAACAAAGTCAAGGTCGCTCTGCGGCCCACGCGAGACCTTGTCGGCAGCGACAGCAACCTCTACGCCCAGCTTCATGCGTTGCGCAGGTGCTTCACCAGCCCGGTGTCGCCACTCCCGCCGATGGTGCGCTTCGGCAACTTCCTAATACACTCCATGCGGTGGTGACAACTGTGGACAGGGTGTGCGGCCGCCTATTATGACTAGCGGATCGGATGCGCCGTTAATACGGAGCAGTGGGAGCGAGCTGGGCGGCGGTCAAAGGGCTGGCTCGCCTCCCGGTGAGCCTGCGCAGTGGACTGCTAGCGTGCCTACCATCATTTCACACATCTACTAGCACGCCCCACGAAGAGTGCGTAGCGAACACGTGCATGCCTCGGCCTCCCAGTCTGCCTGCTAGCATGCATCTCGTTAACTCACGGCTATTACGGCACACGGGACGCGTGCGCGACACGTATTATATTGATTTTTCCTTTTTGATGATTAATTCCGCCGCTTTATTGCTTAATCGAGGCACAACACTTACATTGTTGGTCTAATGCACACGGTTCGGGTAAAGGGTTCATTTGCGATATTGGTTGATAATTATTTATATAATTTCCTGTATGTAAGAAGATTATATCAAAACTTGTCTCAAATTTGAAAATAATAATAATATCACCCTCTATTGGTGTCCATATGACAACACGATAAGTTTCATGAATTTCAACTTATTTTTGGATTTATTGGATTTTAAAATCAAGATTCTAGATGTTAGAAATTTCTTGCATGGGGACTAAACATGCACCTAGGGACACGTACACATATGATTTTGCAATCCATTTTCGTGAACTATCACGGGTCTCATGCAGATCAAATTTGATTTTTGCACATCTAAATCCCTGGGAAATCAATCAATGTATAAAAAACGGATAGATGTTATCTATTTTTTCAATTTTCAACACTAAACTCCTTTGGTCGGGTTTGCTATAGAAAACGTTTGACATGCATCTTTGGACCACATGCACGCGGTGGTCCTAGGACACTCACTCACATGCAATGAGAGAGGTTAATTTGACCAACAAGGATGGTCATTTTTTGGTTTTTGTTATACGTATGGTAGGAGTATATATATAGTACGTGTTGAAGAGAGTGGCCGGGGGTAATACTATGCATCATATAGGACACTCACTCGCGTGTGATCACTATTAGGGAAAAGCCTATACACAGAATCTTAGCAGCAGCGCGGTTCAAAATAGAGCGCTGCTGCTAAGTAGTTATAGCGCGTGTTACGTAAACTCGCTGCTGATAAGGATTTAGCAGTAGCGCGCTCGGCCAGAAACGCGCTGCTACAAATATCGACCGGCGGTGTTCACCTAACTCTAAGTAGCAGTAGCGCGGTCGCAATAATAGCGCTACTGCTAAGTACGTAGTAGTAGCGCGCTTTCCTCGAGATCGCTGCTGGTAAGTTTCAAATTGCCACAATTTTTTGTCCCAGTTAGCAGTAGCGCCTTACCACAAAGCGCGCTGCTGCTAAGTACTTAGCAGCAGCACGTTTTCTCTCCCGCGCTACTGCTAACCCCACCAACCCAACACCTTTCCCCACCCGTCCCTCCCCTCCCCCTCCTCTTTTCCCTTTCCCCTACCTCCCCCTCTCCTCTCTTCCCTCCACCACATGTTCCCACTCTCACTCTTCTTCTTCTCAATACTTCTCCCCCATTACTCTCTCTCTTCTCTATCCACCTTCTCTCTCTTCATTACTCCTACATAACTACACCACCTCCATTAATGCATCTCCTTTCTCTTTTTCCTTCCTCCTCCACTAGTTGAAGTTGTCTCCTCCCAAATTAGGTAGCTAGGTAGATGTAGGATTTAGTTAAGTGACCTATTTGCCCCCTAACTAGATCTATCTTTGTCAAGAAGAGCTTTGTGCACTTTTGATCTCCCTACAACATCATCTGCACCGTGTGCTCGATCTCGATTGAGATAAAGGTGATGAAAATTTCATGCTTTTGCAAAATGGAAATGTGTTTATGTGTGTGTGATATGTTTGTGGAAATTGTGTGTGTGGCATGAGTTGACGCCGCCAAATTGTGCTTTTGAGTTGCCTATGTTTTGCCGAAATGTCGATTTATTTCCGTTTCGGCGAATTCTGGGCAAACTCTAGATCCATATATGTCCTATTTTTAGAGAAGGTCATGCCAAATTTTTTTATGACTTTGATGCATGCATGCATTTTTACAATCAATTTTTTTATTATTACCGTGCAGAGTTGACGATGGTCAGTGGAACGATGGTGGACAGGTGGTTGCGGTCGGCGGTGCAAGACATGAAAGAAAATAACCGGACAGAGGTTTTATGTCCGTGTCGAAAATGCAAAGGAATAGTTTGGCTCGACCCCAATGATGATGGTCGTGTCGAAGCGCACCTGCTCATGACTGGTTTCATGGATGGCTATACTCGGTGGATAATTGAAGATGAGGATGACAATGTTGAGGATGCCGACGGGGCAGGCAATGATGACACGGGGCAAGATGAAGAGATGATCGATAATGGCGGCGGGGAAGAGGCCGGACATGGCGGCGGAGAAGGGGCCGGACATGGCGGAGGAGAAGGGGCCGGACATGGCGGCGGAGAGAACGACATGGACTCCATGCAGTAGAGTTCGTCGGTACTAAGTTCAATTGTGCGGGACCCTCATGTTCAAGCATTGCTTCACAAGGAGACGAGTACTGAGAGAGCTGCTTCTAGAGAGGAGGCTAAGCTGGAGCAACTGGTGGTAGACTCGAACACTCCATTGTATGATGGTTGCAATCCTGAGGTGACCCGGTTGAGTTTCACGCTCCAACTCCTGAAGACGAAGGCTAAAAACAAATGGACCGACACTAGCCTCGATGAGCATCTCAAGAACCTAAAGGATGTTCTTCTCGCGGGTAATCTATGTCCTACTAGTGTTGATGAGGCCAAGAAGATCGTGTGCCCTCTTGATCTGCCACACGTTAGATACCATGCATGCATCAACGATTGCATAATTTATCGGAAGGAGCACGCGGAAAAAACAAGCTGTCCGGTGTGCAATGCTTCTCGATACAAGAAGGCCGGGAAGAAATGTCCCCAGAAAGTTGTATGGTACTTACCGATCACTCCCCGTCTCCAGAGGTATTTTGTAGATCCCAAGGAAGCAAAGCTAATGCGCTGGCACGCGGAGAGGAAGAAGCCCGATGATGGAGATGATCCGAAGCTGAGACACGTGAAGGATGGAAGCCAGTGGAGAGTGTTGAACAGCTTCTATCGGTATTTTGAATGTGATGCAAGGAACATCATGCTCGGCGCGTGTACCGATGGCATGAATCCGTTTGGCAACCAGAACACCAACCATAGTACATGGCCCGTGTTTGTATGGATGTACAACCTCCCCCCTGGTTGTGCATGAAATCGAAGTACATTCACATGAGCATGCTTATTCAAGGGCCGAAACAACCAGGAAATAATATTAATTTGTATCTGGGGCTACTTCAAGAGGAGTTAGACACGTTATGGAAAACACCGGCCAAGACATGGGACGCCAGCAAAGGTGAGTATTTCAACATGAGAGCCGCGCTGATCACGACAGTGCAGGACTATCTCGGTTACGGATATGTGGCAGGCCAGGTGTGCCATGGATATTGCGGATGCACGCGGTGCATGGATGATACAATGTCTCAGCAGCTAACGTCAAGGAAAGATGGCGGGTCTGGGAAAATCGTGTACATGGGGCATCGAAGATGGCTTGAACAGGACGACCCGTGGAGAAACCGTGGAGATCTATTCAATGGTCACGCTGAGCATCGAGGACCTCCACGTAAGCGGAGCGGTGCCGAAATCGATGAGCTGTTGAAAAACTGGAAGGAGTGCCCCGCACCGGGAAAGACGATGAGAAAGGCGCCGGAGCTGCTGCTGAAGGTATGGAAGACGAGGTCTATGTTCTGGGACTTGGAGTACTGGCACAAACTCAATACACCTCATTGCCTTGATTAAATGCATATATGTAAGAATGTCCTTGAGAGCTTGCTCGCAACACTGATGAACATGCCGGATAAGACCAAGGATGGGCCGAAGGCAAGAAAAGACTTGCAAGATTTGAAAATCAGGGAAGATCTGCACATGCCGCCCCGTAAAATGTCAGACGAGACAGAGACGGAGACAGAGGCACGGGAGAAGAAGGGCAAGAAATTAAAGAAAGAGGATTATTGCCCCCCCTCTTGCTTCACCTTAAGTCAGGATGAGATCAATCAATTCTTTAAGTGCCTTACCGGAGTGAAAGTTAGTTCCGGTTACTATGGCAAGATAAGCAGATATCTAGACACGGACAAGAAAAGGTTCAGCGGGATGAAGTCTCATGACTGTCATGTGATGATGACGCAGATACTACCTGTTGCCCTTAGAGGGATAATGGACAAGCACGTCCATGACACGCTTATTGGTCTCTGCAACTTTTTCGACGTCATCTCTCGAAAGTCGATCAGTGTGAAGCAGCTCCAAAGGCTACAGGAAGAGATCGTTGTGATACTGAATGAGCTTGAGATGTACTTCCCGCCCGCGTTCTTCGACGTGATGGTGCATCTGTGTGTCCATATTGTGGATGACATAATAGACCTGGGGCCGTCATTCCTGCACAACATGATGCCGTTTGAGAGGATGAATGGGATCATCAAAGGATTCGTTCGTAACATGTCCCGTCCGGATGGAAGCATCGTCCAGGGCTATTTGGCACAAGAGTGCATCTCTTTCTGTGAGAATTTTCTATATGGCGCAGACCAGCCGCCTGGTGTTAGTGTTGGTTTGCCCGTTAACAAGCACGATGGGAGGCTCGAAGGAGATGGTCACTGCAACGGTCGCAGGGAACTGCACGTGGCATACTCAGATCGACGCAGCGACTTTGACAGAGCAAACTTGGTAGTGCTACAACACCTAGACGAGGTAGATCCTTTCATGGCACTGCACAAAGAAATTATCGCAAAGAAGTATCGTGACCGGGGGGTATGCAGGACGGACGCCGAAGTTACTAGAGAACACAACTCCACTTTCCTGCATTGGTTCAAAGAGCATATTATTGCTAATCCCCCGGAGGAGGGCTCTAAGGACGGATTGCTCATATACGCCTTAGCACATGGCCCCTCGCCCAACCTCGTAACCTATCAGGCATATGATATCAACGGATACACGTTCTACACGGAGGCAAAAGATATGGACAGTGATGATCAGAACTCAGGGGTGACGATGGAATGCATGACCGGCAGCGACAACGGCACAACTGAACGATTTTATGGAAGGGTCGAGGAGATCTGGGAGCTTGACTACTCTGGACTGCACAACACGACGATGTTCCGTGTCAGATGGGCTAAGAATGTCGAAAGAGAAAGCCGGATGTTCACTACCATGACTATACCCGACGCCAAGAGCGCTACCGTGAACGCTATCGCAAAAAACGAGCCATGGGTACACACTAAGCACGTGACACAATGCTTCTTCATAACTGACCCGCGCAATCCCAGCCGTGTTGTCGTGAGGAGAGGCAAAAGGAACATCATTGGAATGGATGGAGTCGCCAACGAGGAAGACTATGATCAGTACGGCAACCCAATGAGGGAAGATGACGATGATGATGAAGTATAGGTCAAAAGAAGAATCAATACTACATTACCTAAGAAAAATCGTACTCCATGGAAAAGACAAAGTCACAATGAGGGGCTCAATTATTCTTCGACGAACAAGGGAAAGAAGCTGACTCAAAAACGAAAACGTCAGCACTGAGGAAACGTATGTTATGGGTCCAATGATGTGTAATATATATATGTTCCTATTTTGTATACACACTTAGCCATTATTATGCATGGGTCCAATGATGTGTAATATATATGTTCCTATTTTGCATACATATTTAACCGTCAAATGATGCAATATATATCGCCCTCCGTTCGTTCACTGCCCTCGGGAAATAAAAGTGGGATACAATAAAGGAAAAGAAAAAGGAAAACTGGCAGTAGCGACGGCAGTAGCAGCGCGTTTCTACAAAACCGCTGCAGCTAGATCTTAGTAGTAGCGTGTTTCTCATAAACCGCTGCAGCTACGGATCATAGTAGTAGCGAGTTTCTTATAAACCGCTGCAGCTACAGATCATAGTAGTAGCGCATTTCTCAGAAACCGCTGCAGCTACAGAATTTAGTAGCAGCGCGTTTTGACATAACGCGCTACTGCTACGTCCACTTAACCCAAAATGCTCACTCGCCCTGCTTCATCCCGCCATTTCCCCCCAAATCCCCACTCTCTCTCCCCCGTCGCTCCGCCGCGCCCGATCCGGCCCCGGCGCTCGCCCCCGACTCC
>NC_041381.1:317440791-317455491 GCF_002162155.2 Triticum dicoccoides | reverse complement strand
CTGCCGGCCGTCGTCGGGCCTGCCTCCTCGCCCCTGCACTCTCTGTAAACCCCCCCCCCTCTCTGCTAGGGTTCTTCATGTTAATTAATTAGGTTATCTATTTAGTTATGAATTTAGCTAGGTTTCAAAATTAGCTGAATTTATATGGATATTTGAACTGGACATGTGATATGTGCATATGTCATGTTTTGGACATGTCATGTTTGGAAAATGATCCGAGTGGCCTATGTTACGCCGGAATGTTGATTCATTTCCGTTTCGGTGAATTTCAGGCGCTCGATATGTCCTTTTTTTAGCAAAGGTCATGCCAAAATTTCCCATGAATAAAGGCATGATTTGTGCTACATAGTTGGCATATCGAGTGCTGGCACATAGATTTCTTTTTATGTCATTTCTCATTTATTCATACTTTTAGAAATAAATGAGGCCACTTAATCATAGGAAACATGTCGAACAACGAAGAAACTGGGCCTTCTGACCAAGATGCAGACGAGATGGATTATGAGGGTGAACAAGAGTACCTCGACTATTTGACTGCTAAGCAAGGTTTGCAGGTCGGCCTCGATGATGGTACTGACACCGACATCGACACCGATGGCGCCGGCACCGACGGCGCCGGCACCGATGGCGGCGTTGAGACCGGCAGGGAAGGTACCGGCAGGGAAGGTACCGGCCCCGATGCCGATACCGAAAAGAGGAAGCATAAGAAGCAGAGGATACGAAAACCTAACAAACTAGGGATTGGACGACTTGTGATCACAAAGATGGCACCTGGCAAGTTTGAGCCATTAGAGCCGGAAGAACCTCGCAAGTGCTATGGGAACCAAGTAGGATGCATCCTACGGGAATGCGCGAGCATCAACGACAATGACTTAAGGAGTAAAGAACATTTGACACAGTTGCTCCTAACGAAGTTGCACAAGAGATTCAAGTTCCCCGACCGGGATGATAACATAGAACAACCGTGGGATGATCCGAAGATGAAAAAGATTAACAGTCATGCCATGGGCATGTTCAGCAATGATTTGGCCTCCTGGAAAGGGAGGGTGAAACGAGCTATTGAGGCTGATGAACCCCTGTCCAAGATTCTGGAGGAAAATCCAACACTTACGGAAGAGGAGTTCGAAAAGTTCAAGGACACTTGCGCTACTGAGGCAGCCAAGGCTAAGGCTGCGAAATTCAAAAGCCTTCAGCAAAGGAACACGGGGAAGCATCGCCTCAGAAGCCGTGGCTACCTCGGTAAAAGGCCCATATGGGATAAGGAGGATGCGGAACGTGAAGCCGCGGGTCTCCCAGACCCCTTCGCGAAGTTCACCAACCCCTTGGAGCATGACTTCATCAGGGCCCGCTACAAGTGGGACAAGGAGAAAAAGGTTTTTTACACGGACAAGATCACAAGGAAATTGATTAGACTACTGGAGAAGCAACACCGGCTTGCAGCCGAAAGCCCTACTTCTCCGATGAGGCCCAAGTGGGACACCCCTCTCAACCGGGCCTTGAACGAACTTAAGGGACTCCCATTGGACCAGCGGCCGCAATATGGTCGTGTGCATGGCGCTGGAGACGGCGCCACGTGGAAGGTGTTTTACAACGACGGCCCGGAGGCCAAGAAGCAGAAAAAGAAGTTTAGTCAGGCGGACATCGATGCAAAGGTGAAGCTTGCGGTCGATAAAAAAGCAGCTGAGGACGCGAAAAAAGCAGCTGAGGACAAATATGAGTTGCTACAGCAGGCAGTCAATGCAGCTGTAACTGCCTGCAGAAATGATTTCGCTACTAACTTGGTTTCAGTTATCATTAACTAGGCGAAGGAAAATCCAGACAAGACGGTACATGATTTCCCGATGCCCAGTTTCGTCGCGAGCAACTCCATGAACAACAACACCATCGCACCATCACTTGCTCAAGAAACCGGGCCTCCTCTCGCAGCCGCTCCCGCTCATAGCAGCCCGTCCTCAGTCTCAGGTGCGCTAGGTGGGCCTTCGTCTTTGGCTGAGCTCGACACCGTCACGGTAATTACATGTCGCACCAACATATATATATAGATAATATTCCATTTTTGTTGCCTTTCGGTTGTTTTACACCACAGACATATGTGTTTGCAGGCGAAAGAAACCCGATGTAGGGTGGAACCCTAATTCGTTGATCTTTCACGTTTGGAGGGGATCCTACGGAGGAAACACGAAGAACACGCGGAAGCATAAGGGGAAACACGGGGAAAACGAGAGGAAATCACTCAACCAACAAGGAATCGATCACACAAGTGCTAGATCAACATACACACATGAGATCCACAAGATACATAGTCAACTAGGGTAAGGATACAAAGGAACCGTTCATCTCCAAGAGGAGGGCTTGAATCCACGAGGGGATCTTCCCGTAAAGGGGTCTTGTATCCGAGAGGATCTTCTCCGAAGAGGCCGCGGTCTCTCACGAGGAGGAGATCCGATAGATGAGCGAAGCTCTATCTCTAACTTGAGCTAAATCAACGCTAACCCTAAAACGTAGGTGGAGGGGGAGTATATATAGTCTAAGGGGCGAACGGGTACAAGGGCCTCGGCCCGGATGCACTGCACGCAGGCAGGGGAGGCCGGATGTCCAGGCGACGGGCCGGATGTCCGGGCTTTCCCGAGACGCCGGATGTCCGGGCGCTGGGCCGGATGTCCGGGCTGGCTTGATCCAGCTTCTGGACGTTCTGTGATGTGGCACCGGATTTCCGGGCGGTGGCCGGATGTCCGGGCTGTCGTGAAGGGCCGGATGTCCGGGCTGGGGCCGGATGTCCGGGGCCTGTAGCAGCTGCCTCTTCTTCCTTCTCCTCTTCCATGCTTGGCCTTTGTCCTTGGATTCTCCACGGTCATCTCGGTTGTACCTGAGTATAGACAAGGTCCTTGCATGAGGTAGCAACCATGTCTCACGCGAATGGAAAGGGGAAGCATTTAGGAACGGGTTCACCTTGTGTCCAATGGCGCATAGTCGAGGTCTCATCTTATGTATCCTTGGGGCTTGGAGAGTAGTCGGAGTGTACATGGGGATGAATGTGGGATGCTCCGCATCATATCCCCCCCTTGGGAAAGATCCGACCTCGGATCGTGATCCTCATCACCATGGAAACGGTTGTCGTGGATGGACTTGTAGTTGGACGAAGTTGAAGGCATGGCACAATCCAAGTACTCCAATGTGTCTCCGGAGTGGTATACATGCAAAAGGAGCAAACACAAAGTACACTTGGAAATACAATGGTTAGCGCACACAAAGTGTCCATGATGTAAGAATGAGTCCGTGCGGCAAGATAGTGCGTGGCAAGACACATGATGCTTATCAAGATGATCTAGAATGATATGCAAAGCATTCATGTGATAATTAGCATGGTGCCCAAAGCGACAAATTCTACCATTGTGCAAAATGATGTCATAGAGGGACGGTTCATCAATAGCATGAATATGGCAATGTATGCTCAATATGTTTAAGCTATCATGCAATTGATGGTGGACAATATGATCATGATGTATGAATATGCCATCAAGGAAGATCACAAAAATTTCCTAAGGAAGTGAACAAGCTCATATATCATGGATGACATGGGAATACAAGATGCAACAATGCAATCACAATGTGAGTCAATCCATGCATAGGGTGCAAACTTGTGGTGAGTATGATATGTCCATCGAGCATGACATGTGTGAGCACAATCAACAAATATGAAGGTGTTGGTGTACCAAAGCTCGATGTCGAGGCATGAGTGGAGTGCCGAAGGTGCATCCAATAAGTGCAAGCGCTCCTCAATGTGAAGGTCCATGTAGCCAATCTCCAATGTCGCTCCTCCGTTCACGAGATGTATCATGTAGACAACAAGAAGGAAACAACAATGAAAGAGTGACCCATCCAATATGCATATTTGAGGATTGCTCAAAGAGAAGGAGTTCACCTTTATGAGAATGTCGAAAATGTTGGTGTCGCACATCATGTATGCCTTCACATAACCAATATGTCGCATAACGGCATCGCCTTGTGAAACCTCCAAAATGAAAGAACATGACAAGCACTCGGAAAAACAAATGAGGTTAGCGGAAATGCAAAACCTATCATTCGTGTGGTAAGATACCGAACAAGTGTATGCATCATGCTCATCATAAGAAAGTACAAGGGATCATTTCAAAGTATGGAGGCATATGATGTAAGAACATCCAAATACAAGAGGCTCAATCAAACAAGCATGCATCACAAGTATAGTGTCCAAGTCTCCAAGATCAATAAGCATAGCAAGTTGGCACTCAATACAAGGAGACAAGAGACAATGATCATGACAAATCAAGTGAGAGGCATCAACATCTATGTCATCAACCCAAGAAAGCAAGTAATAGTGGAACATGGGTGATGCAACATAGCAAGCAATCATAGCAATCAAGTTAAACAAGCTAGTAGTGCAAAGATGCAACGTACTAGAAGGAATCATGGCGAGCATGTCATTGGTGCAAATAGTGTGCGTGAATAATTCACATGACATAGCACAAGCATGAAAGCAAGATGTGAGAAAAATAGCATGAATATCTTGGTGAGAAGCCATATGTAAATAGCTATAAGGCATCATGACTCTCCCAACACAACAAGCATCAATAGTATGGGGCACATGATAAACATGGCAATAGCAACAAGGATCTCCACCAAGCATGCAAATACACAATGGGATATCATAATGGTTCATTGTGGGTAAATGCAAGCAAGGGTCACAATTGCATGGCAAAGGCATAGAAGCAAGCATAGCATGCAAAGTGAACACGGTAAAATGAGCATAAGGTGACAAGTGGTAAATGGCCCATAGCCGTGTGAGAGCCAAGTAGAGGAGTTGCGCGTAGTCCTTGCGCGAAGGGAATGGTGGTAAGGAGAGTCCACGGGATCCCAAGTCATCATTGCTCTCAAGAGCTCGTTTCGTCAACTCTTGGGATTGAGAGGTCGACGAGTATAGCTGAGTACCTACACAAAACAAAGGCAAAGGGAAAATTGTGTGTGCGTGGTAGATGTACACATCATCCATCATGATGCATACGTGCTTGTGTTGGTTAGCACCAAATATCCAACGCTCAAATAAATGAGATGCGTGATATAGAAACATGTCATCCATCATGAGAGGTTTGTTATGATGTATCGCATAATGGAGACTCAAATTGTGTAATGCATCATGAGAAGTATCTAGAGCATTGTTATTCATGGAATGCATATGGTGCACGCAGTCATGGGAATCATGCAAAGGATGGAATGCATCAAGATCTCCTAATATATATGAGGAAACTATGGGGGTCTCCTCATGAGCATGAGTAGCAACATCACGTGGAGAATATTGACAACATCCAAAACAATGTATATTTGTAACAATGTGATCATGGCATGATATATTGGATGAATTGCGCAAAACATGTAAAGGAAGCATGGCAATATCATCACATGAAAAGCAAAAGCCAATGACCATCATTTCGTCATCTATGCCATAAGTGCAAATGGGATTGATTTTAATGGGGCATGCATAGTTACTATGTTGAGATTGAAATGAAGCAATATGGGAGATCTCACTCATAGCATATGACAAGTTCAATGGATTGTCAAACATGAAGTGACCAATAGAATTTTCACATGATATCCTATGAAGCATAGCATCACAACTAGGCAACTCAACATGCTCATCATCATATTCATCATAAATAGGTAAGTCAAGGCATGAAGAAGTTTCACTAGCATGAAGCATGGTAATAGGTGGGTCAACATCATGGGAACAATCATCGTCAAGAGAGTCCACTAGTGGGACAAGAGAAGCACCATCACCTATGTTACCTTTGGAACGTCGCTCATGTGTTGTAGGTGAGGTGTTTAAGATCGTCTCATTGTCATCTTCATCTTGATGGAACCATGTGGGGGGTGTATCATCATCCACCATGGCCATCGTCGTCTCCATAGGAGGTATGGACTCATCAATGGTAGGCGTGTCGTCATGTAGGAGACCTAGCACCAAAGAAGAAAACACACTAGGAGTAGAGGTTAAGTCGTTAGAAATCATAGTGGCCTCACATGCCGTGTCAACTACCTCACTCTCTAAGTGGTGTGGCTCACTCACTCCCTCAAGGATGCTCTCACTCATATGTTTGTTGGAGTCACTCAAATGGCGCTCAACCTCACATAGGATGTGTGGCATGCTCTCATGTGTGGGGCTAGTGGCGGTCACACTCATCCTCTCATAGGAAATGCTCTCAATGTCACGTATGGTGGAGTCACTCATGTCACTCATGGGGTGGTGGCTCTCCTCACATGGCACTTGGGGCATCTCGACATATGTGGGTGTCGGAGAGATGTTGGTGCAAATGTCTCCATGCTCAACTCCTATCGCCGTGGTCGAAGGGGATGGCCCTTGCTCGACCTTCTTGTCACCGTATTGTTGTTGGAGGCCCATATGATGTGGCACCTCATAGCTCGTCTCCATGACCGAAGGGAGTTTCCCATGCTCGGCCATCTTCCTTGGGGGGCTTCCGAAGATGGAAGTGTCACCCTCACTCGTAGGTGGTCGCCTTGGACTTGATGAAGTCGATGTAGGCGAACTCATGGGAAGTAGGCGAAGATGCCGTACGTCCAAAGGCAAAGATGCCTTGATAGCACTTGGCGAAGATGCCGAAGTGGTTGTTGTAGCCGTAGCGCCGTCTTGGTATTGGTCGTCTCGCGGTCTTCTTTTGTGCTCTTGAAGCGTTGACTTGGCGTGAAGTAGGTCTTGTTGGGACTTGTGCACTTGCACTTGTGGAGCATCTTCATGATGATGACGTCGTTGTCGTGCTTGAGCTCGTAGTAGATGTCGTTCGTCGTCGTCTTGCACATGTTGCTTGGAGGTGACTTGCCCTTCATGGCGGTGATGATCATGAACGTGATGGAGATCGCCATGTAGATGTGGACGAGGACGATTTGCACTTGCATCTTTTTCGCGCTCCAAAGACTTGTGGCTTGACCGTCGTCGTCTTGAGGATGATGAAGTGGAAGAAGACTTGATCAAGGCCCGAATCTCTTCCATCCTCGCATCTTGCTCCTCCTTTTGTGCGGCAAGCTTGTTGTCGATGTAGGCCCTTTTCCTTGCTTCGGAGTGACGAATGTCGATGGAGATGTTCTCGATGCGCTCTCGCAATCTTGATTGTGCGCCTTGGATTTGTCGTTGTAGATCGAAGATAGACGCTTTGGAGATGTAGTTGTTCACGCCGTCGTTGTTGTCGTAGACCGGAGAGGAAATGCCTTGCCTATCCATCACAAGACTCGAGCAAATATGAGTGGGAGAAAGAGAAGAACTAATACCAATGTACCTTTGACCAAAGTTGAAGATGAATCAAGTTCACTCAAATGTGGACAATGAAATAGCACTATTGGTATTAATCCTTGTCGGTTCTCACACCTACACAAGTAAAGCTTATAGTGGAGCTCGGTGAGGATAGTGGCACAAAAATTTAATGCAAAATGTTAGCAAGAGTCAATAATGTTGAAAAAGATTCACAAATTCGCAAGTGAAACAAATGGACCAATAGCAAAGAATGGCACACGGAAACAGACACACGGATAGATAAATGGGGTCGTGCAACCAAGGAATGAGCTCAAAATGTGGAATCCACCAAAATGCTCGTGTTGCACAACTCAAGAGAGACGCTAACACGATTGCTCAATAGGCGGATACGACACTGTGCACAACCTATAAGATGCAAGATGGATATTCTTTCTATCCCAAGTATGCTATGTATGTATGGTTCCCGGTGTTTCTCTCAAGCATGATATCATATGATGTAGATTTGACAATCTTATGTGCAATGTGGTATGATGCTATGGCACTTGCTTACAAGCTTCTTTGCTCTTTTTTTTTGCTTAAAAGCTTTTTTTTTCTCTTTTTTTTTCTATGGCCACTTTTGCACAATGCACAAACCAAGATAGCAATTGTGTATATGCGAGAACAAACTTGAGGCACAATGGATGATATGATACCAAGATGATATGGTATGTATGTAATGTAAGGTATGATCACTAATGTGCACAAGTAACGTTGCCGGCAATACTCAAATGGCTAGTCTCGATAGGCAAGTAACGCAAAATGGGCTAGGGGTTAACAATGCAATTGCAAGGGAATATACAAAGGTGTCGTCGAGGTTACCGTCCTTGGTGATGATGAGATGCGGTGTTCTTGATGTCGAGCCGTTCCTAGTTAGCCGAAACACCCTAGGAAACGGAAAAACCGCAAACTCAAAATCCAAAGGCAAATGTCAAATGGTGGTAGCGGAAAAGCGGTGGTGGTTTGAACTCGGCAATGCGGAAGTGGAATGATGGGCTATACACGTGTCGGAGTTGAAGTTGCCGTCCCTAAGTAGCCGAAACACCTTAGGAGACACAAGCCACAACTCAAACAAAATTGGGTTAAGTTGGGGTTGGTGGAAATGTATGGTGGGCACGTCTATGCGGAAGTGGTGGTGGTGGTTGATGAAGAAGCAATGGTCCCTAAGTAGCCGAAACACCTTAGGAGACTCGAATCACTACTCAAGCAACCACTAATGCTATAAGGATCAAAATGGGTTAGGTTGCGGAAGTCGGTGGTGGTTATGCGGATGATATGGTGGAGGGCCTAGGCAAACTTGCCAAATTTTCAAAAATTTGATGGAGTCAAATGATGTTGGTGGTATTTTTATGGGATGGGGGATGTCAATAGCTTCAAAACGAGCTAAAGAACGTCAAAATCGGACTCCGGATGAATTAGTTATGCACAAAATGGTGAAACGAGAAAATCTGAAATCCCAAGGGCCGGACATCCGGGGCTCGGGCCGGATTTCCGGGACCTGATGTCCAGAACCGCGCGCGAAAATGCGCTCCAGGAGCCGGATGTCCGGGCTTTGGCCGGATTTCCGGGCTGGCCGGATGTCCGGGGCTCGGGCCGGATGTCCGGGCTCCAAATCCGAGGATGAACTCGAGGAACTCGATTTTGGGGCGGAAAATTGAGATTTCGGGGTCAAAATTGGAGAGATTTCGTGGATGGAAAGTGGGGAAACTTGGGGGAAAGCTAGATCCACTTGAAACCAAGCAAATCCATGGATCAAAATCAACAAAACATCATCAAACCAACAAATCACAAAAATTTTTGGGGGCTACTTTTGGTGGGGATTTTCGGATTTAGGACGAAATCAACAAAATCAAGCTAGAAAAAGAGGGGTAGGGGCTCCAAAAACGTGATCAACGTGGCTCATGATACCATAATGATGTAGGGTGGAACCCTAATTCATCGATCTTTCACGTTTGGAGGGGATCCTACGGAGGAAACACGAAGAACACGCGGAAGCACAAGGGGAAACACGGGGAAAATGAGAGGAAATCACTCAACCAACAAGGAATCGATCACACAAGTGCTAGATCAACATACACACATGAGATCCACAAGATACATAGTCAACTAGGGTAAGGATACAAAGGAACCGTTCATCTCCAAGAGGAGGGCTTGAATCCACGAGGGGATCTTCCCGTAAAGGGGTCTTGTATCCGAGAGGATCTTCTCCGAAGAGGCCGCGGTCTCTCACGAGGAGGAGATCCGATAGATGAGCGAAGCTCTATCTCTAACTTGAGCTAAATCAACGCTAACCCTAAAACGTAGGTGGAGGGGGAGTATATATAGTCTAAGGGGCGAAGGGGTACAAGGGCCTCGGCCCGGATGCACTGCACGCAGGCAGGGGAGGCCGGATGTCCGGGCGACGGGCCGGATGTCCGGGCTTTCCCGAGACGCCAGATGTCCGGGCGCTGGGCCGGATGTCCGGGCTGGCTTGATCCAGCTTCTGGACGTTCTGTGATGTGGCGCCGGATTTCCGGGCGGTGGCCGGATGTCCGGGCTGTCGTGAAGGGCCGGATGTCCGGGCTGGGGCCGGATGTCCGGGGCCTGTAGCAGCTGCCTCTTCTTCCTTCTCCTCTTCCATGCTTGGCCTTTGTCCTTGGATTCTCCACGATCATCTCGGTTGTACCTGAGTATAGACAAGGTCCTTGCATGAGGTAGCAACCATGTCTCACGCGAATGGAAAGGGGAAGCATTTAGGAACGGGTTCACCTTGTGTCCAATGGCGCATAGTCGAGGTCTCATCTTATGTATCCTTGGGGCTTGGAGAGTAGTCTGAGTGTACATGGGGATGAATGTGGGATGCTCCGCATCATAACCCCATGCACCATACTCTACTTGATCAAAGGCCAGAAGGTGGACGTGGGAAAGGGGATGATAATGGACCCCTCTCAACGCACATTCCACAACCAGCCGATCCCCGCTGGGCACTTCAGGGTTAGCTTGACCAGTGTGAAATCGGGGCACGAGGATTTTCCTCCTCCAGTACAGCATGTGGGAGCGGACGATGAGACCCCGCCGCGGATTGGACGCTGCAAGGGTTGGGTGCTGCTATGGCCGAAGAATCTTATTCGTCTGGAGTCGGCCGAGAGCACACCAATAACTACCACACATCAACAAGCATGTGCGGAGACCACCACCCCACCTACGCAATTACCAGCTCCTGTAGTAGTGCCGGGTGAGAGCGGCGGACGACATGATGAAGGGGGTGCAATAGTACTGGCTGATGTAATTTCTCCTGTAGAACAGAGAATGGATGATGAGACGGAGGTCGACCCTATGGATTACCTCAATACAAACACGTATGACTGTGACATAGATATGATGAGTCAACCATATGACGAATCGGGCTATCAGCTTGCTAATGAGGATATGGATGATATGCCCGGGCAGGGCCGTACCATGGATTGCAAAAAGTCTCTCTTCATGAAATCCTCACAGGACATGCCTGAAGATGCCGCCTCAACACAGGCTCAACTAGCCGGGCGCGAGGGTCGTACAGTACTTAGCCCGGGAACACTTGGGCATGGGTTAAGGAAGGGTCTGGAAGGTGTGCCCAAGAAAAAGGAGAGGAAGAGATCGGGGAAGGTAACTGCCTCCAAACAAGCCAGAGCACACAGCAGCCAGACAATGCATTCTGAAGAGCGTGTACCCGTCAAAGGTGCGGTCATGTTCCATCTCACGGGCGAGCCGATGCTACCGCCGAAACCGCTGGAGGCACTATCAGGGGATCTCAGGAGACTGCACAACCATGTGCTGTCGACTGAGAAAAGCCTACTAGCCTCAAAGGATCCAGGATATCCGACATACGCGGCTCGTGTGCCTGAGGGGAAGTGCTACGTCGACACACGACCCGCGGAGGTGTTCTTCCTGCGGTTTGACCATATCTTTGAGATGTTTCTAACAAGGCGGCTTGATTTTACTATCGTCCGCCTTTTTGCGCTACATATGAGCTCCGTCATGAAGAGTGAAGAAGTCTCGCAAATCTGTGTGGCGGATCCGTACTACATGCACGAGTCTTTCTTGAGTCTCGGCGACTTTGAGCGTGAAACTGCTAGGGAGTACCTCCAAAACTTCATGGTACAGAATAAGGACCGGGAAATTGTCCTCGTGCCTTATCATCCAAAGTAAGTCAGTTCCGGACAACCCTTTCGTACATTTCAATCATTCCTTCTTTCTCATATGGGGAATAATTTGAGGTGTCTTTTCCCCGCAGCAACGGGCACGCCGTCCTTATCGTTCTTTACCCGCAAGTCTCCCACGCCGTGTATTTTGACCCTTCCAGAGACTACGAGAAAAAGGACTACACCCACATAATGAATATTCTAGATGATGCTCTCCAAGGCTTCAGCTTTAGAGGTGGCCACGTGCATATCAAGAAACAAAGGAACAAGAAGATGGGTTTCGCGCATAAAACTAACTTCTCCTGCATCCATGTCCCAAAACCAAGCAAGAAGGATGGATTCTACATCGTCCATCTCATGATTCAGTTCAACACGGATCACCAAAAGCTTCGCATTAACATTAGAAATGATGATCATATCCACAAGTGGCTAGAATCTCATGGAGAAGCGAATTATAAACTTAGAGATGACTTCTTTCGCATCCAAAGCGACATTGCGACGATCATCATGAAAGAAGTCGTCGATGAGAAGGGGATGTTCCACCACGGCCCTATATCGCGAACTGACGTCCGAACTCGCATAGGCATGCAACGTCTAGACCTCACGCCGTTCAAGAAGCTAGGGTTCATCCTCGATGATATGGAAGGATGGAACTTCTAGTGATTTATGATGCCGATGATGATGATATGTGTCGGTTGAACTTGTATACTTTTTGTAGCGATGAAACTTTGTGATGTCCATGGTCCCTGCCGAACTTGCGTAACGCTACTTTGTTAGTTTGCGTACGATGACCTGCGTACCTCTAGTTAATTAATTTGCGTACTGTATATGTTGCATCTAGTTGCTAACCTTTCTTTTTTGGTGTTGCTCTAGTATATTTTGTTGCATATATATGATTTTACATCCTCTTCATGAACATGCATCTCTAATAGGTACCTAGTTTCTTGATGGCGAGATGGAAATGCTATGTCGTGTACAAAGGGAAGGTTCCGGGGGTGTACAACGAGTGGCATGAGTGTCAGGCGCAAGTGAATGGGTTCACGGGCGCCAGCCATAAAGGCTTCAAAAGCAGACAAGAAGGAGAAGCTAGTTACTTGAGGTTCACGCTAGCGCGGGAGAGGACTCGTAACCGCCACCTCATGTACTGCATGGTTCCGCTCTCACTCATAGTGATAGCACTTCTTGCGTATACCTTTGTTTAGATGGATGACGTTGTTGTAGTTGCAAGTATTCGAGACTTGCATGTATTGCTATTTTCGAGATGATGACAAGATATCACTTTGTGTTGGATGATGATTATGAAGAGACTATTTGTATGTACATGCTATGATTACATTTGTGGTCTCGCAGGCATTTGTATGTGTATCATGATGACATTTCTATGTGCTAAAGATTCTTCTACAAAGCCGGTTCAAATACAAAACAAATATGCCAAAAAAACTACTTAAATTAGCAGTAGAGAGTGTACAAAAGTTAGCAGCAGCGCCTCAATAGCAGTAGCGCGTCCAGCCAAAGAGCGCTAGCGCTACTAGCGGTAGCGAGCTTCCCCTAACCGCGCTGCTGCTACACTTGTGTAGCAGTAGCGCGGGTGCGCACGCGCTACTGCTATGAGTTAGCTGTAGCGCCGTATTAGTAGCGCGGGTACCCGCGCTACTGATACATCTAAAACCCGCGCTGCTGCTAGCCTTTTCCCTAGTAGTGGATGCTTCCATCCATGGGCCTGCGAGGTTGTCCTCCATCACTTTGACCCAACAAGGAGGTTTCTTTTTGGGTTGTGTTGTGGTAGGAGTATATAGGACGCGTCGAAGAGGGGAGGAGGGGGTCGGGGAAGCTCATATATACTACACACATGTCATGAATCGATCTCACTCCGTGTGGGGACTTTTCGGTTTCTAAGGCAGGTGCCGCAAAGAAGTTGTGCATATTGGGTATTAAAAACATCACCAACACATTGGTCCACATGCAGATGATGGTTTTCACTCATTCGGCTGCGACTCTTCCCTCCATGGGCCCGCGAGGTCGTCATCCATCTAGTATATGACACAACGACAAAGGTAATTTGACGATCACGGAGGATTATTTCTGGGTTGTGTTACAGTACGTAGGAGTATATATTACGCGTCGAAGAGGGGAGGGGGCAACATATATATACTACGTGTCATGAACCTCGGTTCGTGTGGGGGACTTAAAGGTTTCCGAGGAAGGTACCACATCAAAGTTCTGCATATATAATAGGTATTCAAACATCACAACCACACATCTCCATACATGTGTTTGGCCCACAAGCAAGTGATGGCGGTTGTCCTCTACCACTCACTCACGGGGTTATCGGCGAGATGCTTCGTCCATCTCTATGTGCCCGCTTGGTCAATCACTTCGACCGACAACGATAGAGGTTAATTTGACTTATAATTAGGAGGGGATTAAATTTTGCTTCGTCTTATACGGTTTGGTACATGCAACTATACTTTGCGCGCATGTGTACGCACGAATCCCTCCCACCGGGTCGAAGTGGGGGGGGGGGCGACCACGTGACGCATCATGAACCAGATCTGTGTGGGGAATCTGTGTTTTTCGACACATGCATGCGCCACATCAAAATGTTGTGCTTTTGGTATTCAAACATATATGCATGCATCACGCGTGTCCATACATATGTTTGGGGCACATACATGCAGTGGTTGTCTTTGGACACTCTCCCTCGCTTGGTTATCATCGACGACCTATATATTCGTGGGCTCGCGTGGACGTCCATCACTTCGAACAACAACGCGAGAGAGGTTACTAGGGTGGATTCTTCTTCTCTTGGTTCACGCTACTATATAGTCATATGTCAATCATGGTGAGATTCGACACCTAAGTTCAAGGGCTCGCATACACATGAATCCCTATATAGTAAGTACACTATGTGTCATGAACCCTTGCTCCGTGTGGGGACTTTCCGGTTCCAAAAGCACGCAACCACATCATAGTTGTGCATTGGGTATATTCAAACATCACATGACATTTCATACATATGTTTGGACCACATGCACGCAGCGATTGTCTTCAGGCACTCCCTCGTGTGGTTATCGGCGATAAGCTAGCCTATTTTGTGGGGCCGCGTGTGGAACGTCAATGCATGACTTTGACCCAACAAACAAGAGAGGTTATACGACCAAGGTGGTGATTCTTATTGGTCAGTCTTACAAAACACCTTGTTGAGAT
>NC_041381.1:317317175-317440564 GCF_002162155.2 Triticum dicoccoides | reverse complement strand
CTAGATGAACCTCCAAGGGGTCGGGGATGCCCGGTTAATTTGTGATGCACATGTGACACATCAAATTTGTGATTTGGTTATTTAAATATCATAGCACATCATTCTCTCTCTCACACACACATTGGGCCACCCACATGTGTGGTTGGTAAGTGGTCTCAGCCATCTAACGCCTGAAGAACACATCTGTGGGCCCGCACATGGTCCACATTTGATCGGAAGCAAAGGGGTGAGGGGGGTTGATGTACTCCTTTCGTTTTTTGTTACGGTATGGTGAGATGACAGACCTAGCTATTTGGGGGCATGCGTTCATATCTAGGATTCCCCTCCGGCAACATGAAGTGTGTGTGTTTGGGGGGGGAGCTAGCAATAATGACATGCGCTTTCTGCGACAGGTGCCACATCAAAGTTGTGCATTGGGTATTTGAACATCAAACCACCCTTTTCATACATATGTTTGGTCCACATACAAGTGTGTTCGTCTTCTGGCCATTTCCCATGTTTTTGGCTAAATTTATAAACAACAGACAAGTCGGACGCAGAAACCATCTGCGATCGGGTATGAAACACACACATTTCCATAGGACTACCCGTGTGCCGCGCCCTGCCCCTGTCACCCACATGATCACAGTAGATTGGGTTCCATGAGGCTTCCCTCCCCCTCTCGAAAATATCTACTCCCTTGCAATCTTCAAAATATCTACCCGTGTAGATGGTTTCTCTTTTTGATAGCACACGATTAGTATGTCTGGGCTGTGTGCGATGTCTGTTACTCCCGCTCTGCTTCAATCAATAGATCCAAGTTTTCTGTAGCCCCAGCATTTTACTCCCGCCTCCATCCCTCGCAATCTCAAAAATATCTGCTCTACTGGAATGTTTTTCTGTTTGATAGCACATGATTATTATGTTTTAACCGTGTGTGATGTTCATTACTCCCGCCCCGCTCTACTTCAATCCCTTGATCTGAATTTTCGGTAGCCCCGCAATTTTACTCCCGCCTAGTAAAAAATTTCAGTACCCATGGCATTTCCTCAAACACCACCTTGGACCCTCTCCACACACACACCCCAAATCCTTAGCTCACCCAAAATCCCCCGCTCGCACACATACACACCACCCCTCCCTCGCTCCAAACCTAGCTAGGTCGGTGCCGCTGCCGCGCCACCTCCATCGTCAACCTCTACCGGTCTACCCGTGCAGTTTACCCACCGATATACATACCCTCGCCGCCCTGAGTTTCTTAGATGATGCCTGCGAGACGCCCCCTTTCCTAGAGATCCCCACTCCAGATTGTCGCAGCTTAAGCCCGACTACGCTTCCCAGGGAGCTTGAGGAGCAAATGGCCCAAAAGAGCTTTGCCACGGCCTCTTCGCCTGACGTCGGCGAGGTAGCCACAGAGGAAGCTGATGATGATGACTGGACCTGGATTGAGCCTTTCAATCAGCAGGCTAGAGTATTCTGGAATGTCGCGGACGTCGGGCTACGACACCGAGGTCGTCGACACCGACGGCTTGATGCGGGTTATGTCACAGGTTAAGTTTCCCACCCCCAACCCTTCGGGTTCGACAGCCATCGATCTCATCGATGGGCCTGCCACTGATCTCCTATGGCTCATTATGAACAATTTGCCATCCTTCATCGCCATGGAGCCCCTTTTGTCATTTCTGAAGGACATGTTCTATGACGCTGGCTTGGGATCCTCAGCTGCCAAGTCAGACCTCATCGATGGCGACCATGAGGAGGAGCCAATCTGTGACAAGTGAGGAAACCGATGATTTGTTTTCTCAAACCCCTTTTTAGTGAGAACATGTCTAGTATTTATTGCTATATTGGGTTGTTTGCATTACACCTTGTTTATTTCTACGATATATGGTTGTTTGATTGTTTGTAGTTAGCATATGTCCAGTTTCAATTGCCATCTTTGGTTGTTCGTAGTATGCCTTGTTTATTTCAGCTATTGACAGTGTGATGTTCTATATGTGTTAGTATGAACTATGCAGTTCAATTTCATCAATACCAAATTAAACAATGCTCTATGAATGACTATATTTGGTTGCTAGTAAGCATGTTGTGCTCCCTCCGGATCTTTTTAGTTCGCATATAAGATTTGACTGAAGTCAAGCCTCATAAAGTTTGACCAACTTTATAAAACAAAATACCAACATTCACAATATGAAATAAATACCAGTACATGTGTCATGACTTAAATTTTCATATTGTATAACTTTAGCATGGTAGATGTTGATATTTTTTCATATAAATAAGGTCAAACTTTATGAAGTTTGACTTCAGACAATTCTTATATGCAGAGTTAAAAGGATCGGAGGGAGTATTGAACATGCCTTTCCATTTGATTTAACAATGGCACTGTATGGATATTCTAACTTAGCTATAGGTTAGAGTTAGTTTCTAGTTCATTACAGCTAAAAGGGAGAGAGAGAGATTGGTGGAATAGTTGATTGTATTGCTTGAGCCTCGTGGGCATATATAGGAGTACATGGCCATCTTGGAGTACAAGTCAAGGTAGAATAAATCCTACACTATCCTATGTTTCCTAAATAAAAATGATACTAAATAATGACTAACCCTGAACTAATTCTAGCCAAAGAGGTGTTTGGATGATAGTGTTAGATTGACAATAAATGCACTAGGTGTACTAGCCCCAATTAGTACCTCTTGTGTGGGATAGTTGTTTTGGGTGGGTTTTCCGCAACTAGCTCAAACTAGCCCTCATGTTTGGATACTTTAGGGCTATTTGAGCCCAAACTAGCTCAAACTAACTCTAATCCATGGATCCAAACAGGGCCAATAACTAGTGTACTTAGACCTGTACAATACAAGTTTGAATGACTACGTTTGCTTGTTTTTAAATATTAGGCATGTTGCAGTTAATAACAGACCTTTCCACTTCTTGTTTTAAATATTAGGTTTTTAACAATTTTGTCTTGCACATGTAGGTCCTGATGTTAGAGGTTTTGACCCACATTGACCCTTTTTGCATATGTGGAAATGAGTTGTTCATTAATACCAATCAAGTCAAGAAACTCAGAAAGATTGTTACAATAAAGAAATTAGCGACAAAAAACAACAAGAACTTTGTCTGCACAATGAAAAAGACATCAGTTCTCTACGGGGTGGTACTAACTGTTATACCTTGTATTTTTAACTCCTTTGCGCCATTTCATATCTGGAGAAGATATTTATGCATATCCTTGTTTCCAGGCCTTTCCAAAGCAGTTCACTAATGATTACCTCTCAAACCACCTGTATGGTCAGGAGGTGAGGAATGTTTTCATTCAACACCCAAGGTTCAATATTGAAGTGTTCCTAAAGAGGATGAAGGATGGATGGTCAATCATCCACATGCACCGGCCTAAAGTTGCAAAGGCCTTCAACATCAATGAAGGCTCAGTATTCGCCTTCCACTTCAGCAGTTTTCCAGATGGGATTCATGTGTCTATGTACCGTCTATGATGCTAATTTTGAAAGGTTATAGATGTTGCATGTGAAACTTGGTGCTGGTGCACTTCTGTAATTGAAAGTGCAACTATCCCTAGGTGGTTTTGGTAATTCATAACAACATATAGCTCATTGAGCTAATGCCATTCCAAGACAAATATTTCAGGAAAGCTCAATGAATGGCATGGCATGGATGATGAAAGTGGATCCCTCAAAATACTAAGGACAAAGGATTGGCTCAAGCTCAAAAGCTCAAGACTCTACATTTTACATTTTAGTGATCCAAGATCACATTGAGTCTATAGGAAAAGCCAATACTATCAAGGAGGGATGAGGTGTTGCTTAATGAGCCTCTTGCTTCAAGTGCTTAGTGATATGCTCCAAAAACCCTCAACTACTTTATCACATCCACATATGACCTAAACTCAAAGTCAAAATCGGTCCCACCGATTCTTTCTATCCGGCGCCACCGAGTTCAAATGTCGTAGCCACTGCCACAAACCCTAGGCAAATCGGTGTCACTGATAGGGATCTCGGTCTCACCGAGATGGGATTGTAATCTCTCTATTTCCCTTCGTAACGTTTCGGTCTAACCGAAGTGAGCGATCGGTCCCACCGAGATTGCAATGTAAACTCCCTGTTTCCTTTTCGTAACATTTCGGTCTCACCGAAAAGAGCGAATCGGTGCCACCGAGTTTACCTGACCAACTCTCTGGTTAGCTAATTACCAAAATCGATCGGTCTCACCGAGTTTGTGTAATCGGTCTCACCGAGATTACGTTATGCCCTAACCCTAATCATATCGGTCCTACCGAGTTGCATGTCGGTCCCCGAAAATCCTAACGGTCACTAGATTTGCTAAATCGGTCAACCGAGTTTGTTGATTCGGTCCCATTGAGTTTGGTAAATTGTGTGTAACGGTTTGATTTTGTGTGGAGGCTATATATACCCCTCTACCTCCTCTTCATTTGTGGAGAGAGCCATCAGAACAAACCTACACTTCCAACTTACCATTTCTAAGAGAGAACTACCTACTCATGTGTTGAGGCCAAGATATTCCATTCCTACCATATGAATCTTGATCTCTAGCCTTCCCCAAGTTGCTTTCCACTCAAATCTTATTTCCACCAGATCCAAATCCTATGAGAGAGAGTTGAGTGTTGGGGAGACTATCATTTGAAGCACAAGAGTAAGGAGTTCATCATCAACGCGCCATTTGTTACTTCTTGGAGAGTGGTGTCTCCTAGATTGGCTAGGTGTCACTTGGGAGCCTCCGACAAGATTGTGGAGTTGAACCAAGGAGTTTGTAAGGGCAAGGAGATCGCCTACTTCGTGAAGATCTACCGCTAGTAAGGCAAGTCTTTCATGGGCGACGGCCATGGTGGGATAGACAAGGTTGCTTCTTCATGGACCCTTCGTGGGTGGAGCCCTCCGTGGACTCGCGCAACCGTTACCCTTCGTGGGTTGAAGTCTCCATCAACGTGGATGTACGATAGCACCACCTATCAGAACCACGACTCAAAAAACATCCATGTCTCCAATTGCGTTTGAATCCTCCAAACCCTTCCCTTTACATTCTTGCAAGTTGCATGCTTTAATTTCCGCTGCCTATATACTCTTTGCATGCTTGCTTGAATTGTGCGAAGATTGCTTGACTTGTCCAAAGATAGCTAAAATCTGCCAAACTCTAAAATTGGGAAAAGGTTAAGTTTTTAATTGGTCAAGTAGTCTAGTCACCCCCCCTCTAGACATACTTCAAGGTCCTACAAGTGGTATTAGAGCTTTGGTCTCCATTTGCTTTGATTTCCATAGCTTTTGGTGGTCATAGTCTTGGTTTCACAACCTAGGAGAGTATGGCATCTAGCGAGGGAAATTATCACCTTAGAGGTCCTGACTTTGATGGTACTAATTTTGCTAGTTGGAAGCATAAGATGAAAATGCATATTCTTGGACATAACCCCGCCGTTTGGGCTATTGTGGGTATTGTCTTGCAAGGTGAATTCTTTGATGGGAGAGAGCTGAACCGTGAAGCTAGCGCGGAAGAGTTGAAGATGCTGCAATACAACGCTCAAGCTTGTGATATCCTCTTCAACGGATTGTGCCCCGAAGAATTCAACAAAATCAGCCGTTTGAGAATGCAAAGGAAATTTGGGATACTTTGATTGATATGCATGAAGGTACCGACTCCGTCAAGGAATCCAAGTTGGATCTGCTCCAAAGTCAGCTTGACAAGTTCAAAATGAAGGATGGTGAAGGTGTCGCTGAAATGTACTCTGGGCTTGCTCTTATCACAAATGAGATTGCTGGCTTAGGAAGTGAAGAGATGGCCGACAGATTCATCATCAAGAAGATCCTAAGAGCATTGGATGGAAAGTATGATACCGTGTGCACATTGATCCAAATGATGCCAAACTACAAAGATCTCAAGCCAATGGAAGTCATTGGAAGAATTGTTGCTCATGAGATGTCACTCAAGGATAAGGAGGAACTTCACAACAAGTCAAGTGGTGCTTACAAAGCCTCATGTGAAGCCCCCACATCGTCAAGTGAGAAACAAACCTTCAATGAAGAATTGAGCTTAATGGTGAAGAACTTCAACAAATTCTACAAGAGTGGAAGCAAGGAAAGAAGCTCCAAGTCAAGGTCCTATAATGACAAAAGATCTTCTAGTCGAGAGCGCAATTGCTACAATTGTGGGAGACCCGGACACTATTCCAATGAGTGTACGACACCCTACAAAAGAAGAGAAGATTCTCCAAAAAGAAGAAGTAGAAGATAAGAATCACCTCCAAGAGAAAGAAGGAGTAGAGATGATCGTTATGAACGAAGACCCTCACGGAGAAGCAAGGATTCGGAAAGGAAGGACAAGTCATCAAAGAGCTATACAAGACGAAGACATCAAGCTCATGTTGGTGAATGGGTATCCGGCTCCGACTCCGACAATCACTCCGAGAGAAGCTATCACTCCGACTCCAAATATACTCAAGATGAAGGTGTTGCCGGTCTAGCACTTGTGACAACCAACTCCTACGACATATTTGATTCACCAAATGAAGGAATTGGAAGATGCTTCATGGCCAAAGGTCCTAAGGTAACACACCCCGAGTATGTTGATTTCAATAGTGATGAAGATGACTTGCTAGGTGATGATGATTTACTTGTTGACAACTCTAGTGATGAATACTATGATGATACGTCAATTAATCATGCTAATCAAGATAAAATGAATGACAATGATAAGGAGAAGATTGAGCTTCTAACTAAAGAACTAAACACTCTTAAGTTAGCTCATGAAACTATCTTCGAAGATCATCGAGAACTTTGAAGGGCTCATGAGAAGTTACACTTTGAAAAGCTCAATCTTGAGCAAGAGCATGAGTTCTTAAAGGAAATCAATGATGATCTCTGTAAGAAAAGTTCTTCTTACATTGCCAAGCGTTTACTCTTATCTACTTACATGCCTCAAGTCAAGTCTAGTAACAAGAACAAGAAAGATTCTTCCTCTAGTAGTAACAATAATAATGCTAAATCCAATATTGTTGTTTCTAGTAGTTCTCTTGATTCCACTAATGATTCTCTTAGCCAAGTTACACTTGAGCAAGAAAATAGCTTATTGAAGGGAATTATAGAGAAAGGTGTATACAAGAGCCTTGCCGGGAGTAAGCAATTCGAGGAAATTGTACGCAAGCAAGGAAGGCACCGGAAGAATCAAGGTGTTGGTTTTGAACGAAAGTTCAATGCCAATGGAGTTGAGTGGGAAGAATATTAATACCCCAAGACGAAGTTTGTTCCTCAACAAGAGAAGTATGATCCTACTTCCCTCAAGGGAACACAAGCACAAGATGATCTTCCACCACAAGACCACAAGAACAAAGGCAAGGACAAGCTTCAAGAGGAGATTGATGCATTTGAAGAAGCACCTAAGGCCTTGGTCAAGTGGGTTCCCAAGACTACGTCAAGTTCTACTTCATCAAGTACAACTACAACTCCAAGGATTCACATCAAGATGATGTGGATCCCGAAGAAGAAGAACTAGAATGTTCTTGAGGGTGACTCCGCCAACATTCTTCACTCATATCATTATGGCAAGGACAAGTGCAATCAACTTCCATATCTTGCACTAGTTCAAGGAGTCACAAACCCTCATGTTGGTAAGGCAAGGGACAAGGTAACCTAGTGTTTTCATGGACATCATCTTGTGTGTGCATCACTCTATGTCTATGGATATTCTTGTTTGTTCCTTGTGGGACTAACCCATGTAGGTATTGAAAGTGCAACTCACTCCAAAGGATTGCTCCAAATGATCTACATCAACATTGAGCATCCACATCTTCAACACCTACATGAAGTCATCATCGACAAAACCCAAGGTTAGTTCATCCCTCTAAGGGGGGGTCTCACATCTAGGGGGAGCTTAACTCTAAGAATTGAGTCAAAGCAACTCTAATGATGTGAACACATCAATGCATTATGTAAAAGTGGTAACCCCACTTGAGCTTAAACGATGAGTATGACCTATGATCAAATGTTCTCATTTGACTCCTAAGTCAATATACTCATATATAGATGACCTAGTCATCGCCAATTGTTTGATAGATGCTAGAATTGGTTGTGCATGCTTTGCCACATACTTCATTTGCCATTTTATTGTGTGAGCATGTTGGTTGCATACTCATTCGAGGACATCCACTTGTTGTTTTGATTGATTGGTCTCTTTTTCTTTGGCCAAGTGGATGGACAAGAATGCCTAAGAACCTTCTCTAGCTATCTATGCTTTTCTCGTCTCAAACTCTATTCATGCTACATCACAAAATTTGATCAAGTCAGATTAGAACCACTCTATGTGAGGAGCACTCGGAGTCCCCGATTCATCATAGACTTAAACTTCCAAAACTTCTTTGTGCTTTTCGGTCTGACCGATTCATCCATTTCGGTCATACCGATATCACTAAGTCGATCTAGGTTTTCCATCTCAGTGCAACCAATTTGAACTTTTCGGTCACACCGAGTTGCTGTAACTATTAACAGTTATGCATCTCGGTGCCACCGAGTCGTTCCACTCGGTCACACCGATAGGTCGGGCTATATATTCACATGGGCAAAAATTTGGAAAACTTTCTCCAAACCCCTTTGCCCGCGCATAGCTCGCTCTGCCTCCTAGGTCTCTGGATCGTTGACTTCGTCGCCAGCCGCCTCCTGTCGCTGGTCTCCGCCGCCGTCAACGGATTTCAACTCCACCGTTGCCGCCGTAGCAAGTTCATCGCTGAACTAGGGTATGAACTCGATCACAGTGCTATCCTCGTCTGATTCTTAGCACATTGTGTTCATTATGATTCTTGCCACGATTGAAACACCTCTATCCAGTCAAAACAATCCTTAGAATAGATGCAATTTGAAAATTTAGGGTTAGGTTTCCGCCGAAACCATCTCGGACCCACCGAGTCGAAAAACTCGGTCCCGCCGATTCGGCTAACGCCATTGCACTAGTAACTCTCGGTCTGACCGAGAATTGCTAATCGGTGTGACCGATTTTAGAACTTTGTGAAACCCTAGCAGTCTCGGTGCCACCGAACTATGACTCGGTCTGACCGAGTTCACTAGTTTAGGTTCCAAAACTACTTCGGTATCACCGAGTTCGAAAATCGGGTTATCCGAAATGCTTTCTGTGGAAAACTAAAACTAAGTTTTTGAATCATTCTTTTGCAAAAATCTCTGCATTTTGTGATGCTCATCCACTCTATCTCATCTATAACTATTCACAGGGTCAGCAGTCAGTGTTTGCAGCATGTCAGACCAAAGTGACAGTCAGAACAAGTCAGAAGAGCACAATGACATGAGTGAGGGTACTAGTCCCTCTAGCACTTCAGATGATGGCAGCATGGGCACCCCAAGCAATTTGCCTAAAGCTGCCACCAGGACAAAGAAGAAAAGAACCTTAGAATCTGAGGATGAGGATTATATGGCAGTAGAAGATGTGTCCACTTCCAAGAAGAAGGTGGTCAAGAAAGAATATGGGTCAGCTGCAGCCACTAAACCAGTTGTGCAGAAGAAGGCACCTGCAAGAAGGATTCCCACTTCCAAACCCAGGAAGGTTGCCACTGGAGAAACCATGAAGTTTACTATTGAGTCAAAAGATGAAGCTACTGGTCAAGATAAAAAGAAGAAGAGGGTCAGAACCACCACTGTCAAAGTTCTTGGCAATCCCTCTATGAGGAGAGACCCAGAGGAAGAGGAAGAAGAGGTTGCTGCACCAGCACCCAAGGCACAAAAGCTGATGGGTGATGCTATAAAGTCAGGGGCTGCATCATCAAAGCCTAAAGCTTCCCCCAAGCCCAAGAATGGACCAAAGAATACCAGGAGTATACCAGCTGCTGAGAAGAACAAGGCCCCAGTGCCTGAAGTTGCTGCTGAGGAAGATGATGAAGGACAAGTCCTGAGGAAGCTCAAACCAAAGATTCCAGACCACAATGATGCTCATCCTGTGGCTGAGAACATGAAGCTAAGAAAGGATGCAGGACTCAGACAGTGGAGATTGTCAGATCCATATGCTATTAGGAGAAGGACTGCTGTTGATTACAGGTTCCACACAAAGAAACAACAGGATTTCTATGAGACAGTGTTGTTGGACAAGAAGCCTATAGTTTGTGACATGAGGTGGGTCGACTGGACCTACATGAAGGAGAATGAGGAACACTGTCCTGGAGTGCAAGACAGTTTCATTGCTTGTGGAGTTGCAGACTTTGTTGGGCAGAAGCTCACAAAGTGGAATGATGAGCTCATTATGCAATTCTACTCCACATCACATTTTTATCCAGATGGCAGGATAGTTTGGATGTCTGAAGGTACAAGGTACCAATCAACCATTGAGGAATGGGCAAATCTGATAAATGCCCCAAAGGAGAGTGAAGATGACTTGGATGTCTATGCCAAGAAGAAGATGGATCACAATTCCATGGCTCATATGTACAAGGAGATCCCAGATGCTGCAGTTGAGACACATAAATTTGGATCTGTACATTATCTTCTGTCAGGGCTGCCAACGATCAACTGGATCCTAAGGCATACTCTATTGCCCAAATCAGGTGACCACAACATGATCAGAGGGCATGCAATTAACTTGCTACACTTGTTTGATGTGCCACAGAAATTCAAGGTCATGAGCCTCATGGTTGAAACTATCAAGAGGACAGCAGCAGACCAGAAGAGAAGTTGTGCATATGCCCCACAAATTCAGGAGTTGATTAACTCAAAGATGGGCACAGGAACATATCTGTTGGATAAGGAACATTTTGCTATCTATCTAGAATTTGAGGACAATCAAGTTGTGATGAATGAGAATGAACCATCATCAGTACAAGCTCAAGAGAAGAATAAGAAAGCAAAGAAAGAGAAGGCTGCCAAGATGCCAACACAAGAGGAGGCATCTGAGTACTTTTTGAAGAACAAGCAGGAGCAGCTTGGTTACTTGATAGCATCAACTCTGAGGATTGAGTAGGGGTTGGCCACCCTAACTCAAAACCAGGAGAGCCTAGAAAGAATCATGGAACAAAAATTCTATGATTTAGATGTCAAAGTAACTGAGATTCAGTCAGTTGTGGAGCAGCTACAAGATGACATGCAGGAGAGGAAGGGCAAGACAACCACTGATGCATTTGCCAGAGTGCCTAGAGCTCAGAGATCAGCTGCAGTGCCTGTGACAGACACCAGAGCCACTTCATCTGCACCAGCTACAGCTCCTACAGCTCCAGTGCAACGAGCTCCAGCACCAACTCCTCCAGCTCCATCCACATCTACTGAAGCCTTCGTCCAAGGAGCCATCTCTACACCACCACCTGAAGACCAAGCCTGAGAGTCGATCTAGTACTATGCATTTTCTATGAACTTTTTGGTAACTTGTTGCCAAAGGGGGAGAAAAATGTATAGATCATAGGCTTCGAGAGAGAGTGTTGCTTTTTTGTTCTCTCTTGTCTTCTTGGTTGAACTTTGTTTGTCTATGATTGCTTGAGACTCTATGCTATTATCTGTGAGACATTGATGATCATGTGTTTGATCATAAGCTACACTTATGCATGTTAGATGATATTATCTTACTTCTCCTTATATGATCATTCACTTTGCTTGGTGATGAGTGCATGTATTCAATCTTTATTATTTTGAGCGCTCCACCAAGATGTATGTGACATGGAAGAGTAACCCATGAGCCCAATTCCTTGTGCATTTGCAGTCCAAAGCAAATCTTAAATTATGCACAAATTTAGGGGGAGCTCTTGCTTATCACATACTTCTCAAAGCGACGATGTTTTTCAATCTTATTATCATTTGTCGAAGCTTTGATCTATATGTTGTCATCAATTACCAAAAAGGGGGAGATTGAAAGTGCAACTATCCCTAGGTGGTTTTGGTAATTCATAACAACATATAGCTCATTGAGCTAATGCTATTCCAAGACAAATATTTCAGGAAAGCTCAATGAATGGCATGTCATGGATGATGAAAGTGGATCCCTCAAAATACTAAGGACAAAGGATTGGCTCAAGCTCAATACATTTTACATTTTAGTGATCCAAGATCACATTGAGTCTATAGGAAAAGCCAATACTATCAAGGAGGGATGAGGTGTTGCTTAATGAGCCTCTTGCTTCAAGTGCTTAGTGATATGCTCCAAAAACCCTCAACTACTTTCTCACATCCACATATGACCTAAACTCAAAGTCAAAATCGGTCCCACCGATTCTTTCTATCCGGCGCCACCGAGTTCAAATGTCATAGCCACTGCCACAAACCCTAGGCCAATCGGTCTCACTGATAGGGATCTAGGTCTCACCGAGATGGGATTGTAATCTCTCTATTTCCCTTCGTAACGTTTCGGTCTAACCGAAGTGAGCGATCGGTCCCACCGAGATTGCAATGTAAACTCCCTGTTTCCTTTTCGTAACATTTCGGTCTCACCGAAAAGAGAGAATCGGTGCCATCGAGTTTACCTGACCAACTCTCTGGTTAGCTAATTACCAAAATCGATCGGTCTCACCGAGTTTGTGTAATCAGTCTCACCGAGATTACGTTATGCCCTAACCCTAATCATATCGGTCCTACCGAGTTGCATGTCGGTCCCCGAAAATCCTAACGGTCACTAGATTTGCTAAATCGGTCAACCGAGTTTGTTGATTCGGTCCCACCGAGTTTGGTAAATTGTGTGTAACGGTTAGATTTTGTGTGGAGGCTATATATACCCCTCCACCTCCTCTTCATTCGTGGAGAGAGCCATCAGAACAAACCTACACTTCCAACTTACCATTTCTGAGAGAGAACTACCTACTCATGTGTTGAGGCCAAGATATTCCATTCCTACCATATGAATCTTGATCTCTAGCCTTCCCCAAGTTGCTTTCCACTCAAATCTTCTTTCCACCAGATCCAAATCCTATGAGAGAGAGTTGAGTGTTGGGGAGACTATCATTTGAAGCACAAGAGCAAGGAGTTCGTCATCAACACGCCATTTGTTACTTCTTGGAGAGTGGTGTCTCCTAGATTGGCTAGGTGTCACTTGGGAGCCTCCGACAAGATTGTGGAGTTGAACCAAGGAGTTTGTAAGGGCAAGGAGATCGCCTACTTTGTGAAGATCTACCGCTAGTGAGGCAAGTCCTTCATGGGCGACGGCCATGGTGGGATAGACAAGGTTGCTTCTTCGTGGACCCTTCGTGGGTGGAGCCCTCCGTGGACTCACGCAACCGTTACCCTTCGTGGGCTGAAGTCTCCATCAACGTGGATGTACGATAGCACCACCTATCGGAACCACGGCTCAAAAAACATCCGTGTCTCCAGTTGCGTTTGAATCCTCCAAACCCTTCCCTTTACATTCTTGCAAGTTGCATGCTTTAATTTCAGCTGCCTATATACTCTTTGCATGCTTGCTTGAATTGTGTGAAGATTGCTTGACTTGTCCAAAGATAGCTAAAATCTGCCAAACTCTAAAATTGGGAAAAGGTTAAGTTTTTAATTGGTCAAGTAGTCTAATCACCCCCCTCTAGACATACTTCAAGGTCCTACAGTAATGGGCTAGCTGAGTGCTGAAGCTATGTGATGTTGTACTCTGATGTATTTCAATTATGAAATCCTGCTTCCTTAATATGGAAAAGGAATATATTGTGTGCTTAATACGAAATGACAATTAGATTAGTAAATGGATCCTTAATAAAAGGGAAATTAGCCTGCTAATTGGGTTTTTCTATTGCAAACAATTACTGAGAAAACACCGTGGGCGATGACCTCAGGCAATGCACATAGTTTCTAGGAATAAACCATCTTGGATCCGTAAACAATCACACATGACATCCTCTTGAAAACTATTAGCGTTAGGCCACCTTGCGCAAATGTTTACCACATAAAAAGTGTTTGTGATGGACAACCTTTGCCACAGAGTTTCTTCTATGCACCGTGTGTGATGCATTCAATAACGCAAATGATAAAATTGTTAATATCGTGTGCAATGGCAACGCTATCACAAATGATTTAATGGGGAAAATTGTGTGAGATGTAGCTGTGAATGGAAACGTTTTCCTTGGAGAGACTCTGTGGGATGTATATATGAACGGAAACATAGTTCTTGGATTAACTGTGTGGGATGTACACACTAACAGAAACGTATTCCTTGGATTTACTGTGTGGAATGTACATATGAACGGAAATGTTTAGCGGGGACTGACTGTATGGGATGTGCTTACGACCAAAAACGATTTCGCCTGTATAATTGTATTTTTAGCACAACTGTATGTATAACCGTATTTTGATCGCTCTTCAGTCGCACACGACCTCATTTTGCCAAGCATGTGTGCTAGGAGGGCATATCCCAGACGTTTCTGGGTCATGTGGGAAGGACCCCCCTATCACAGTCACCCACTAGGCGACGGTTCAGAATGCTGTCGCAGAAAGGGGTTAAAAACTGTTTGTATAGCACCTCGCTGTACTAGTGTGTATTCACTAAGTCCTAATGTTTTGTTCCGGTTCTCTATTAAAAGGAGGCCTTAATATCCCTTAGTTTCCTTATGGATCCCGCTGCCACGGGAGGGTAGGACAAAAGATGTCATGCAAGTTCTTTTCCATAAGGACGAATGACTATATACGGAATACATGCCTACATTACATCGATGAATTGGAGCTAGTTCTATTTCGCCCTAGGTTATAGCTATTGCATGGTGAATGCCATCCGACATAATTATCCATCACTAATCCAATGCCTACAAACTTTTCACATATTGATCTTTGCTAAGTTGATTTCTCCGCACTGCTGTTACAATCACTACAAAACTGTTACTACTATTGTTACCACTGTTACCGTTACTTGCATACTACTTTACTACTAAAAACTTTGCTGCAGATATAGTCTTTCAGGTGTGGTTGAATTGACAACTCAACTGCTAATACTCGTGAATATTCTTTGGCTCCCCTTGTGTCGAATCAATAAATTTGGGTTGAATACTCTACCCTCAAAAACCATTGTGATCCCCTATATTTGTGGGTTATCAGTTCCGTACATATATACAAGAGATAATTAGATTTATGCCCCTAGTTGTGTCCCACTCGTCTGTTTTACCCCTAATTCCCAAAAGTCACCGGTTCTGTCCAAGTCACTTCGCTCCTCTTATGCTTTTGCCCTTTGACCGTTTGACCGTCAGTTTGAAAACTTCATAACTAATTCATACTAAATCAGAAAAATGCAAATAAGATACCAAAATGTTTAGAAAACATCACCTATATGTCACTGTCATTTGCATTCATGAAAAAAGTGTTGGAAAGTGCACATCCAAGTTTTAGCTCTTTTGATACCACCATGAATAGTAAACTCTAAAAAATTCAAAAAAAATTCAAAAACCATATGGTGGCAAAGAAAGTGCTTGCCAAGTTTCATTAGGGCACGACATTCATGGAAGTTGTGGCAAAAAAATAATCCATTTTGGACTGCTGATTGTTTTTTTTTTGCCGCAACACCCACGAATGTTATTCCCTGATGAAACTTGGCAGGCACTTAAAACATTTGTCATTCTTTGCCACCAATTTTTTTGAACTTTTATAGATTTTACTCGGATGGGCACTTTCCAACACTTTTTTCATGAATACAAATGACACTGACATATAGGTGATGTTTTTCTGAACATTTTGGTATCTTATTTGCATTTTTCTGATTTAGTATGAATTAGTTATGAAGTTTCAAACTGACGGTCAAATGGTCAAAGGGCAAAAGCATAAGAGGAGCAAAGTGACTTGGACAAAACCGGTGACTTTTGGGAATTAGGGGTAAAACAGACGAGTGGGACACAACTAGGGGCATAAATCTAATTATCCCTATATACAAGCAGTTTTACAACACCATTAGGTTTAATTATTGGCCAGAAATTGAACAATTGAACTAGGCATAATCTAGGATGTGATGTACCTGCTCGTTGCACATGCTGCTATTGCAAGCTGCGACTGTCCGTTTGCACAAGCTTGATGCCATGCACTTGTTGTCGCCGCTGCCTCCCACGTAGGCTACCCCTAGGTTTGTATCTTCATTTTCTTGTCCTTCCATTTACTTGAAGCCCGGCGACCAGCATCCAACGTGGGCGCGAGGAAGACCACTGTCGGTCGGTCCAGCGGCGGCTAGGTTAGAACCGAACCAGACTGGAGGCTGGAGCGAACGAATTGGGGATTTTTCCTGCTGTTGATCGATATGAGAGGTGCTCATTTGGGCTGTGAGCCTGCTATAGGGCCTGCCTTGCACTTACATTACTGGCCCATCCAAATTGATACGTTTTCTTCATTTTTTTACATTGCCTGATCGTGCGCTAGGACAAACAAAACTAGCATGGGCCAACCTGGATGACTCAAACTAGGTGCACACTTTCCAGCCACCCAATGCGGCCACCCATACCAGCCCCTACGATGGCGCCACCCCTTATTCCATGTATGATTGGGGCAGTGAATAATATTCCAGTGGCGCTTTTGATTTACCCATAGAATGGTTCAATTGCTTGTTTCTATGAACTAAGTTGGCCAATAATGAGAAGGATGCCAGTCTTTTCATCCTATTGTAGATTGCTTAGATCTCGATACACCAAATATAATCGTGTGAGATATATAGTAAAAGCCAGTGTAATGTGTGTTGCTACAACTAGTCTGACAACCCATCCTCATATAACATAGGATGCACCATCTTATCAGATTAACCATTCGACTTACGAATGCAGTGTGGGAAGAAAGGAGTATTGGGTCTGCGTATCCAAGCAAGTGATGCCATGGACTCCTTCATAGAACCTTGTAAGTAAAAAAGAAGTTGCAGTGTGCCTATACAAAGAGCTAGCATAAGTTTAGTTACCTGCTTCTTGGAATTTTAGTTAGCCACTGATTACAAAATTGTTCAATTACCTTGCTTGGCTTAATTTAGTTTGCTACTCATTACATAGTGACAAATCCTGTTAATCCTATTATAGATGGCACCCATCTATGTGTTTAGTACTTACTATTTGTAGAATTACCTGTTTGCCTGAACTTAAATAGCTACTTAAGCACGTAGATTCATGTGTAATTTACCTTGTGATATCTACTTATAGGGTGCATCAAAATTCATATGTAATTTACCTTGTGATACCCTGTCTGTTTAAATGGTTTGCTGTTATGACTTCTAGCACTAGTAATGTTTGCATGTTCATCGACATACAACTGTCAGGTTTATATGAGGGACAACATCTTTTTAACTTATATATATGTGTGTGTCAGAACCATTTTGCTTACATCAAAGAAATTTACAGATGTCTGTGTTGCTGGTAAATGGTACCGACTTGTTACTTTAGTACGTTGCCAAGAACTTGTTAGTTTTACTAGTTCATGTGTAATTAAATATGTTGCCAAAACTAGTTAGTTTTACTAGTTTGATGTTAGTTTATTATGGCTCTTGCAACACTTTATTTATGATTGCTAACTTTCAAGTTTTCATGATCCAACTGAAACTCCAATGGCACAACAGGTATATTTTGAAAAACTTGCTTGTTTAACTGGTTTACTGCTGTAACTTATTGCTCTAATCATGTTACCAGCTTCAACTTTTCAGGATCCAATTGGAACTCTAGTTACATAGAAGGTACATTTTAAAAAACTTATTTGTGTAACAGGTTTGCTATTATAATTGTTGCTCTAATCAAGTTACTGACTATTCAACTTTTCAGGATCCAAGAGAAACTCCAATGCCACAACAGGTGAATTTTGCAAAACTTGTTTGTTTAACTGCTTTGCTGCTGCAACCGGTCGCTCTAATCAAGTTACTGGCTACTCAACTTTTTAGGATCCAAGAGAAACTCCAATGCCATGATAACCCACAAGTATATGGGGTCAATTGTAGCCTTTTCGATAAGTAAGAGTGTTGAACCCAACGAGGAGCAGAAGGAAATGACAAGTGGTTTTCAGCAAGGTATTGTCTGCAAGTGCTAAAATTGTGAGTAGCGAAATAGTATGATAGCAGGATAATTCGAAAGAGGAATTAACAATAGTAGTAACAAAAGTGCAGCAAGGTAGCCCAATCCTTTTGAGGCTAAGGACAGGCCAAAACGGTTTCTTATGATAAGCAAAGTGTTCTTGAGGGTACACAGGAATTTCATCTAGTCACTTTCATCATGTTGGCTTAATTCGTGTTCGGTACTTTGATAATTTGATATGTGGGTGGACCGGTGCTTAGGTGCTACTCTTACTTGAACAAACATCCTACTTATGATTAACCCTCTCGCAAGCGTCCACAACTACGAGAAAAGTATTAAGAATAAATTCTAACCATAGCATTAAACTTTTGGATCCAATCGGTCCCTTACGGAATAGCGCATAAACTGGGGTTTAAGCTTCTGTCACTCTCGCAACCCACCATCTAATAACTAATCCCCAAATATGGTGAAGTGTCATGTAGTCGACGTTCACATGACACCACTAAGAGAATGGCAACATACATATCATCAAAATAGCGAACCCATATCAAGTTCACATGATTACTTGCAACATGATTTCTCCCGTGACCTCAAGAACGAAAGTAACTACTCACAAATGATAATCTTCCACCAAGATCAGAGGGGTATTAAATAGAATAATGGATCTGAACATATAATCTTCCACCAAATAAACCACATAGAAATCAACTACAAGATGTAATCAACACTACTAGTCACCCACGAGCACCAATCTATAGTTTTGATACAAAGATTGAACACAAGAGATGAAATAGGGTTTGAGAGGAGTTGGTGTTGTGAAGATGTTGATTAATATAGTCCTTCCCAAGATGGGAGAGTTGTTGGTGATGATGATGATGATGATTTCCCCCTCCGGGAGGGAAGGGCAAAAGTGCTCCTTGCTACCTCTTGAGCACTGCGTTGGATTTCCCCGACGAGGAGAGGATGATGCAGTAAAGTAGTGTAAGTATTTCCCTCAGTTTTTGAGAACCAAGGTATCAATCCAGTAGGAGACCACGCACAAGTCCCTCATACCTACACAAAATGATAGCAACTCGCAACCAACGCTTAGGGGTTGTCAATCCCTTCACAGTCACTTACGAGAGTGAGATCTGATAGAGATAATATTTTTGGTATTTTTGATAGATAGATGCAAAGTAAAAAGTAAAGGCAAAATAAAAACAAAGAAAGTAAATAAAGTGATATAGATTGATATGATGAGAATAGACCCGGGGGCCATAGGTTTCACTAGTGGCTTCTCTCAAGAGCATAAGTATTCTACAGTGGGTGCACAAATTACTGTTGAGCAATTGACAGAATTGAGCATAGTTATGAGTATATCTAGGCAATGATCATGTATATAGGCATCACGTCAAAAACAAGTAGATCGAAATGATTTTGCATCTACTACTATTACTCCACTCATTGACCGCTATCCAGAATGCATCTAGAGTATTAAAAACAGAGTAACGCCGTAAGCAAGATGACATGATGTAGAGGGATAAATTCATTCAATATGATAAAAACCCCATCTTGTTATCCTCGATGGAAACAACACAATACGTGCCTTGCAACTCTTTTTGTCACTGAGTAAGGACAACGCAAGATTGAACCCAAAGCTAAGCACTTCTCCCATTGCAAGAACTACCAATCTAGTTGGCCAAACCAAAAAGATAATTCGAAGAGACTTGCAAAGATAACTCAATCATACATAAAAGAATTCAGAGAAGAATCAAATATTTTCCATAGATAATACTAGATCATAAACCCACAATTCATCGGTCTCAACAAACACACCGCAAAAGAAGATTACATCGAATAGATATCCACGAGAGAGGGGGAGATCATTGTATTGAGATCCAAAAAGAGAGAAGAAGCCATCTAGCTACTAGCTATGGACCCGAAGGTCTGAAGTAAACTACTCACACTTCATCGGAGGGGCTATGGTGATGATGTAGAAGCCCTCCGTGGTGGATGCCCCCTCTGGCGGAGCTCCGGAACAGGCCCCAAGATGGGATCTCATGGATACAGAAGGTTGCGGCGGTGGAATTAGGTTTTTGGCTCCTGTTCTGATCGTTTGGGGATACGTAGGTATACATAGGAGGAAGGAGTACGTCGGTGGAGCTCCGAGGGGCCCACGAAGTAGGGGCGCGCCCAGGGGGGCACCCTCCACCCTCGTGACCTCCTCGGAAGCTTCTTGGAGTAGGGTCCAAGTCTCCTGGATCACGTTCGGTTGGAAAATCATGATCCCAAAGGTTTCATTCCGTTTGGACTCCGTTTGATATTCTGTTTCTTCGAAATACTGAAAAAGGAAAAAAACAGCAATTCTGGGCTGGGCCTCCGATTAATAGGTTAGTCCCAAAAGTAATACAAAAGTGGAAAATAAAGCCGAATGTAGTCCAAAACAACAGATAAAGTAGCATGGAGCAATCAAAAATTATAGATACGTTGGAGACATATCAGGCATCCCCAAGCTTAATTCCTGCTCGTCCTCGAGTAGGTAAATGATAAAAAAGAATTTTTGATGCGGAGTGATACTTTGGCATAATTTCAATGTAAATCTTCTTAATTGTGATATGAATATTCAGATCCGAAAGATTCAAGACAAAAGTTCATATTGACACAAAAAATAATAATACTTCAAGCATACTAATCAAAGCAATCATGTCTTCTCAAAATAACATGGCAAAAGAAAGTTATCCCTACAAATTCATATAGTCTGGCTATGCTCCATCTTCCCCACACAAAATATTTAAATCATGCACAACCCCGATGACAAGCCAAGCAATTGTTTCATACTTATGACATTCTCAAAACTTTTTCAATCTTCACGCAATACATGAGCGTGAGCCATGGATATAGCACTATAGGTGGAATAGAAGGGTGGTTGTGGAGAAGACAAAAAGAGGGAAGATAATCTCACATCAACTAGGCGTATCAACGGGCTATGGAGATGCCCATCAATAGATATCAATGTGAGTGAGTAGGGATTGCCATGCAACGGATGCACTAGAGCTATAAGTATATGAAAGCTCTATAAAAGAAACTAAGTGGGTGTGCATCAACTTGCTTGCTCACGAAGACCTAGGGCATTTTGAGGAAGCCCATCATTGGAATATACAAGCCAAGTTCTATAATGAAAAATTCCCACTAGTATATGAAAGTGGCAAAATAAGAGACTCTATATCATGAAGATCTTGGTGCTACTTTGAAGCACAAGTGTGGTAAAAGAATAGTAGCATTGTCCCTTCTCTCTTTTTCTCTCATTTTTTTTATTTTTTTATTTGGGTCTTTCTCCTATTTTTTTGGCCTTTTTTTTGTAAAGTCCGGAGTCTCATCCCGACTTATGGGGGAATCATAGTCTCCATCATCCTTTCCTCACTTGGGACAATGCTCTAATAATGATGATCGTCACACTTTTATTTTTCTTACAACTCAACAATTACAACTCGATACTTAGAACAAAGTGTGACTCTATATGAATGCCTCCGGTGGTGTACCGGGATATGCAATGAATCATGAGTGACATGTATGAAAGAATTATGAATGGTGGCTTTGCCGCAAATACAATGTCAACTACATGATCATGCTAGTAGTATGACAATGATGGAGCGTGTCATAATAAATGGAACGGTGGAAAGTTGCATGGCAATATATCTCGGAATGGCTATGGAAATGCCATGATAGGTTGGTATGGTGGCTGTTTTGAGGAAGGTATATGGTGGGTGTATGATACCGGCGAAAAGTGCGCGGTATTAGAGAGGCTAGCAAAGGTGGAAGGATGGAAAAAGTGCGTATAATCCATGGATTCAACATTAGTCATAAAGAACTCATATACTTATTGCAAAAATCTAGAAGTTATCAAAGCAAAGTATTACGCGCATGCTCCTAGGGGGATAGATTGGTAGGAAAAGACCATGGCTCGTCCCCGACTTCCACTCATAAGGAAGACAATCAATAAATAAATCATGGTCCGAGTTCATCACATAACGGTTCACCATACGTGCATGCTACGGGAATCACAAACTTCAACACAAGTATTCTTTGAATTCACAACTACTTTAACTAGCATGACTCTAATATCACCATCTTCATATCTCAAAACAATTATCAAGCATCAAACTTATCTTAGTATTCAACGCACTCAAAAGAAAGGTTCACATATCTTGAACACCAAGTATATTAACATTAAGCGAATAACCATGCTAATAAAGACTCTCAAAATAATCTAAGTGAAGCATGAGAGATCAAATAGTTTCTTTAAAACAAATCCACCACCGTGATCTAAAAGATCTAAGTGACGTACTAGAGAAAAATCATCGCACTCAAAAGATATAAGTGAAGCACTATGAGCAAAACTATCAAGCTCAAAAGATATAAGTGAAGCACATAGAGTATTCTAACAAATTCCAATTCATGTATGGCTCTCTCAAAAGATGTGTGCCGCAAGTATGATTGTGGTAGACCAACAAGCAAATACACAAATAATAGAAGACGCTCCAAGCAAAACACATATCATGTTGGTGAATAAAAATATAGCTCCAAGTAAATTACCGATGGAAGTGGACGAAAGAGGGGATGCCTTCCAGGGAATCCCCAAGCTTTGACTTTTTGGTGTCCTTGGATTATCTTGCGGTACCATGGGCATCCCCAATCTTAGGCTCTTGCCACTCCTTGTTCCATAATCCATCAAAAGAATTCACCCAAAACTTGAAAACTTCACAACACAAAACTCAACAGAAATCTCGTGAGCTCCGTTAGAGAAACAAAACAAAAGACTACTTCAAGGTACTGTAATGAACTCATTCTTTATTTATATTGGTGTTAAACCTACTGTATTCCAACTTCCTTATGGTTCATAGACTGAATTACTAGCCATAGATGTATTGAAATAAGCAAACAACACACGAAAAACAGAATCTGTCAAAAACAGAACAGTCTGTAGCAATCTGTAACTAACGCAAACTTCTGGAACTCTAAAAATTCTACCAAAATAGGAAGTCCTGGAAAATTTGTTTATTGATCATCAGCAAAATGAATCAACGCAAAAGCACGTTCCTGTGAATTATAATAACTAAATTCGTGCGCGCAAAGTTTCTGTTTTTCAGCAGAATCAAATCAACTATCGTCGTAGGTTATCCTATAGGTCCTACTTGGCACAAACACTAATTAAAACATAAAGCCACATCCAAAAAGAAGGTCGATAGATTATTTATTCCTAAACAGAAGCAAAAACAAAAAACAAAAAATAAAATTGTCTTGCCTCCCAACAAGCACTATCGTTTAACGCCCTTAGCTAGGCATAAAAGAAAGGATAGATCTAGGTATTGCCATCTTTGGTAGGCAATCCATAATTGGCTCTCATGATAGATTCATATGGTAATTTTATTTTCTTTCTAGGGAAGTGTTCCATAGCCTTCTTTAAGGGAAATTGAAATCTAATATTCCCTTCCTTCATATCAATAATTGCACCAATCGTTCTAAGGAAAGGTCTACCAAGAATAATAGGACATGAAGGATTGCAATCTATATCAAGAACCATAAAATCTACGGGCACATAATTCCAATTTGCAACAATAAGAACATCGTTAATTCTTCCCATAGGTTTTTTATTAGTGGAATCCGCAAGATGCAAGTTTAGAGAGCAATCATCAAAATCACGGAAATCTAGCAAATCACATAAAGTTTTGGGGATAGTAGAGACACTAGCACCCAAATCACACAAAGCATGAAACTCAAAATCTTTAATTTTAATTTTAATAGTAGGTTCCCACTCATCATAGAGTTTTCTAGGGATAGAAACTTTCAACTCAAGTTTTTTCTTCATAAGATTGCATCAAGGCATCAACAATGTGTTCGATAAAAGCCTTATTTTGACTATAAGCATGAGGAGAATCTAGCACGGATTGCAACAAGGAAATACAACCAATCAAAGAGAAATTTTCATAATTAAATTCCTTGATATCCAAAATAGTGGGTTTAGCAACATCACCGTTTTTTTATTTCAATCCCACTTACATCAATTTCATCATCAAGATCTAGAAACTCCGAATTCTTAGAACGCCTTCTAGGTAAAGGAAGATAATATTCAGATTCATCAAGATTCATATTGCAAAAAAAAGATTTAATGGGGGATACATCAATAACTTCTAGATCTTCATCTTGATTTTCATAGGGATTGGAAGAACATGCTTTAATAAAGGCATCTTTGGAAGCACGCATCCTAGCGGTTCTTTCCTTGCACTCATCAATGGAAATTCTCATGGCTTTGAGAGACTCATTGATATCATGCTTAGGAGGAATAGATCTAAGCTTTAATGAATCAATTTCAAGAGAAATTCTATCAACGTTCCTAGCCAAATCATCAACTTTAAGCAATTTCTCTTCAAGCAAAGCATTAAAATTCTTTTGTGAATTCATAAACTCTTTAACACTACTCTCAAATTCAGAGGGCATCTTATTAAAATTTCCATAAGAGTTATTGTAGGAATTTCCATAATTATTAGAAGGATTGCTAGGATAAGGCCTAGGATTAAAATTTCCTGTATAAGCGTTGTTTCCAAAACTATTCCTACCAACAAAATTCACATCCATAGATTCATTATTATTCTCAAGCAAAGTAGATAAAGGCATATCATTGGGATCAAGAGGAGTATTTTTAGGAGCAAACATCTTCATAAGTTCATCCATCTTTTCACTCAAAACATTGATTTCTTCTATAGCATGCACTTTTTTACTAGAAGATCTTTCGGTGTGCCATTGAGAATAATTAGCCATAATATTATCAAGCAATTTGGTAGCATCCCCTAACGTAATTTCCATAAAAGTGCCTCCCGCGGCCGAATCTAAAAGATTTGTAGAAGCAAAATTCAATCCGACATAAAAATTTTGTATGATCATCCATAAATTCAAACCATGAGTAGGGCAATTGCGAAGCATTAATTTCATTCTTTCCCAAGATTGGGCAACATGCTGATGATCAAGTTGTTTAAAATTCATGATATCGTTCCTAAGAGTGATAATCTTAGCGGGAGGAAAATACTTAGAGATAAAAGCATCTTTGCACTTATTCCAAGAATCAATACTATTTTTAGGCAAAGACGAAAACCAAACTTTAGCACGATCTCTAAGTGAAAATGGAAATAACTTCAATTTGACAATATTGTTATCCGTATCTTTCTTCTTTTGCATATCACACAAATCAACAAAATTGTTCAGATGAGTAGCGGCATCTTCACTAGGAAGGCCGGCAAATTGATCTTTCATAACAACATTCAACAAAGCGGTATTGATTTCACAAGACTCATCATTATTAAGAGGAGCAATCGGAGTACTAAGGAGATCATTATTATTGGTATTCGAGAAATCACACAATTTGGTATTATCCTGTGCCATGGCAACAAGTAATCCAACACACAAGCAAACAGAAAGGAGACGGGAAAAAGGCAAACGGGAAAGAAAGAAGGAGATTGGGAAAGAGAGGGCGAATAAAACGACAAGGGTGAAGTGGGGGAGAGGAAAACGAGAGGCAAATGGCAAATAATGTAATGCGAGAGATAGGGATTGTGATGGGTACTTGGTATGGTTGACTTGCTTGCGGGAGCCTCCCCGGCAACGGCGCCAGAAATTCTTCTTGCTACCTCTTGAGCACTGCGTTGGATTTCCCCGAAGAGGAGAGGATGATGCAGTAAAGTAGCGTAAGTATTTCCCTCAGTTTTTGAGAACCAAGGTATCAATCCAGTAGGAGACCACGCACAAGTCCCTAGTACCTACACAAAACGATAGCAACTCGCAACCAATGCTTAGGGGTGGTCAATCCCTTCACGGTCACTTACGAGAGTGAGATCTGATAGAGATAATATTTTTGGTATTTTTGATAGATAGATGCAAAGTAAAAAGTAAAGGCAAAATAAAAACAAAGCAAGTAAATAAAGTGATATAGATTGATATGATGAGAATAGACCCAGGGGCCATAGGTTTCACTAGTGGCTTCTCTCAAGAGCATAAGTATTCTACGGTGGGTGAACAAATTACTGTTGACAATTGACAGAATTGAGCATAGTTATGAGTATATCTAGGCAATGATCATGTATATAGGCATCACATCCAAAACAAGTAGATCGAAACGATTCTGCATCTCCTACTATTACTCCACTCATTGACCGCTATCCAGCATGCATCTAGAGTATTAAAAACAGAGTAACGCCGTAAGCAAGATGACATGATGTAGAGGGATAAATTCATGCAATATGATAAAAACCCCATCTTGTTATCCTCGATGGAAACAACACAATACGTGCCTTGCAACTCTTTTTGTCACTGAGTAAGGACAACGCAAGATTGAACCCAAAGCTAAGCACTTATCCCATTGCAAGAACTACCAATCTAGTTGGCCAAACCAAAAAGATAATTCGAAGAGACTTGCAAAGATAACTCAATCATACATAAAAGAATTCAGAGAAGAATCAAATATTTTCCATAGATAATACTGGATCATAAACCCACAATTCATCGGTCTCAACAAACACACCGCAAATTAAGATTACAACGAATAGATCTCCACGAGAGAGGGGGAGATCATTGTATTGAGATCTAAAAAGAGAGAAGAAGCCATCTAGCTACTAGCTATGGACCCGAAGGTCTGAAGTAAACTACTCACACTTCATCGGAGGGGCTATGGTGATGATGTAGAAGCCCTCCATGGTGGATGCCCCCTCCGACGGAGCTCCAGAATAGGCCCCAAGATGGGATCTCGTGGATACAGAAGGTTGCGGCGGTGAAATTAGGTTTTTGGCTCCTGTTCTGATCGTTCGGGGATACGTAGGTATATATAGGAGGAAGGAGTACGTCCGTGGAGCTCCGAGGGGCCCACGAGATAGGGGGCGCACCGGGGGGGGCGCCCTCCACCCTCGTGACATCCTCGGAAGCTTCTTGGAGTAGGGTCCAAGTCTCCTGGATCACGTTCGGTTGGAAAATCACGATCCCGAAGGTTTCATTCCGTTTGGACTCCGTTTGATATTCTGTTTCTTCGAAATACTAAAAAAGGCAAAAAATAGCAATTCTGGGCTGGGCCTCCGGTTAATAGGTTAGTCCCAAAAGTAATGTAAAAGTGGAAAATAAAGCCCAATATAGTCCAAAACAGTAGATAAAGTAGCATGGAGCAATCAAAAATTATAGATACGTTTGAGACGTATCACTCCTACCCAAGTTCCGCCTCGAGGCGGTGGCGCTTCGTCCAGAATGTCCTCCTCTGATTTTTTTTCTAGTTCAAAGTGACTTATATACCAGAAGATGGGCACCGGAGGTGGGCCGAGGAGGGCAGCACCCACCAGGGCGCGCCTGGGCCTCCTGGCATGCCCAGGTGGGTTGTGCCCACCTGGTGGCCCTCCTCTGGTACTTATTTTCTCCAATATCTATTAAATATTCCATAAAAAATCCTCGGGGAGTTTCATCTCATTTGGAGTTGTGCAGAATAGGTAGCTTGACGTAGCTTTTTCAGGTCCAGATTTCCAGCTGCCAAAATTCTCCCCCTTGGTGCATACCTTGCATATTATGAGAGAAAAGGCATTATAATTACTCCAGAAAGCATTAATATACAGTTAAACAACATAAATAATAGTAGGAAAACATGATGCGAAATGGACGTATCATGCCACTACAGGTACCTTTTGCAAAACTTTGTTTGTTTAACTGTTTTGCTGTCGCAACTGGTTGCCATGATTTAATTACTTATATTTTTCAGCATCCAATTGAAACACTTTAATTCCTTGTTTATTTAATTGTGTTGTTGCTCTAACTCCCAGTTGAGATGTTTTGCTAACTTCAACTTTTCCGAATCCAATCAGAATTATAATGGCAAAACAGGTTAGCCAAAGATCAAAGAGCGAGGTCCCCATGGACGTTGGATCATCCCAGAGCAGTGGCATAGGCCCAACTGTGCATCATGAATTGCCAACTGTTGAAGCTCTAGAGGCTAAACTATTGGTAGAAAGAGAGTCTGCTTTTGCACTTATAGATGAAATTGACATGTTGAGGAAGCAAACAACACAGTCACAAGAAATACTCATGACAACCATAAAATATTTGGTGGATTTCAAAACAGAGCAAGCTGAGACTGACCGCATTGTTCAGGTCCTAGAGGGAAAAAGGAAATTAAAATCCCACTTGGTAAATCATAGGTGAAATGTTTTTCCATCATTGAATAACCTTTGAGTTGTTTCACTACTCCAGGATGCTGCCAACGCGACACTACGATCAGAGACCCTTCGACGAAACTGTGTGTGATGCAATAATCGCAAACGGTGGTGTAAAAACCGTCAAAAAAGGTGGAAAGAGTTTGCGATGACGTATGCATCAAACACAGTTCAGAGTTGGATTTTGTGTGCAATGAAGGGCATATTATTCAGTTCAATTAACTGTTTGCGATGTGGAGGAACAAAATAAATGGGCTGCCAGATGAAGGTGTGTGCGATATACAACAAACGGTTCACTCAGATGAACTGTTTTTGATTAGGCAACACAAAAGAAACGGTTAGCCAGATCAAGGTGTGTGCGATATACGGCATGTGGTTCACTCGGATGAACTATTTGCATTGAGACAAGACAACAGAAACGGTTCAATATAAAAAGATGTGTGTGATACGCGACAAACAGGTCTGTAATCAGAAATGTGTGTGAAGACCGATAATAACATAGATGATTGCTTCTAATAAGACGTATGTGATATGCTCTATCTACACAACATCTATTGGCCATTGGGGGATGGGCGGTCATCCGGATACGCCGTAAGGATGCAAAGAGGCATCCTATATCAGCAAGGACTAGTTGTTCCACCAATAGATCATGTAAGAGAACTCTCAAGTTAAGTGTGCTCAGGCTAGAGCAGCCATCAGATGGGTGACTGGATGGGAAGTTGTGTTGATGTTAAATTAACTGATAGGATGGGTCATATCTGTCAAATTGAATAACCAATATGACCCATCCCATGAGTTAATTTAACCTCGAGGTCCTTGTTATTTATTTATTTTTTATTTTTTAACACATGTTAAAGAAGGTCTACCGCATTACTTTTTGACAATGTGCGATACGTGGCATACAGTTGATCTATCTGACCTGTTTGTGATGGAATAAGCCGTATGTGTTGTGGGCAAATGCTTGCTAGTGTACAACCGTTTGCGATTGATGAATTCATCACCGACGGGTTCCCTAGTGTGGCCCGTGTTCATCTCATCATCATCTACTTCTTGTGCTAGCTCAATGTTCCTTATATGCTAAGTTTGCATTAATTGATGGAATTTTATGAACATGCCACCATTTCCAGCCATTTCCCCACCCGTTTCCCGCATCCCAGTGATATTGCGCATAAACCTAGGCAGTGTACGACGCACGGAGGCAACAAGCGTAACCTGTAGCACATCCACCTTTTCCAAGCATGCCAACCCACCAAAGCGTCGCCTCTGCCATCAACCTCTGTCGAGGCCACGACACTCCCCGGCAACGCGATGGACGACACCGTGATGCACGTCATCGTCAGGGTTGAGCAGACCCTTGGCGCATGGCGCTTCAGCACCGTGGATCAAGATAGGCATGTCAGCGCCGAGAGGCTGCAGCTCACCGCACAACATGATCGATGGCGCGCCACAGAGCAAGCTAGGCGCATACGCGCTGATAGGCTGTGGCTCGCCGCGTGGCGAGACCATTGGAGCGCCGCAGAGCGACAGACATGGCGCGCCGCACAGCAAAAGCGGATCCATTGGTGCTTGCCTGCTATCGATAGGGTGTCACAGCTGGGTACACGTCCCGTCAGTACCCCCATTCCTTGCTAGGAGTGGGCATAGGCCTTCTGCGACGTACTTGCACTAGAGGCCGGCCGCGCCGTACTTGCACCGGACGCATGCCGCACCGTTGGCATGGGTCGCGTCATTCGCCTTGTCCGCATCCCGCTCGATGCCAACACGCTGGTCGGTAGGCTCGACTGCCTCCTAGTCCCAGGTGTCCACCTGGGCGCAGTAGGAACATGTACGTCGCATCCTCGAGCTGGTGATGTCCGATGAAATAGCCAACTTGGAGCTCGAGATCGCGCTCCAGATGTACCGCAAGCATGTCGACCGCTTGGACAAACACCTGCACGAGTTCAGGCAGAACCAAGAGCTACCGTAGGCAAGGGCTGCTGGTCATGGTCTCATGGACGCATTTTATTTTTTGTGAGTCGTTTCGACATGGATAGCTATGTATTCATAGCAATCATAGTATTTCTCTGTTTATTGCTCTGTTTCAATGTGTGTACTCTATTTTTCGTTCTTATATGTTCTGTTTCAATGGGTGTTTATACGCTTTCTATTCTGTATATGTGGATGATAACAGCTAGATTCAAATTAGTATACAAAAACAGATAGAAAATGGAATTCATAATATATATTATTAATAGTTCATTAGTTCATCACAAAACATATATAATATCATCACATATACGTGATGATACTTAACTACTAGGTACAATGCATAAAATTGAAAACAAACAATACTAAAACTAATAATCCCTCCTGGGGGCAGTTTTCCTGCAGCCCCTCGCCAGCAGTTCCCTGGTGCGCGATGTCTTCCCAGCGTGGAGGCAATACTCTGCCTCCTCCGCCTCGCAGCGCTTGACGTACCGATCTGCCTCTTGCAGGCGGACGAGCACGAACGATCTTGTCATTTTATTGGGTGCCCACCGGAGCTCCTCATCAGTGGCACGCTGGAGCTTATCAGTCCACCTCGACGCATTGATGAGTCGCCTAACAGCTTTGACCTTCCTCGCGAAGTACCCGTCTTCGTACAACTACTTTGCACGACAACACGCCGGCCCCCAAAAGCTCCACCGCCTCCTTTTTCCAGGCGACATCATGGGCTTCACAGGCCGCCTGGTAACTGGCATCCTCCTCTGCCATCTCCTTCTTGAAAGCCACTTGCCTGGCTTTCTCAGCTGGCGGCAGTGACTTCCAAACACAAAGATCTTACTAGCCCCAAAACAAATCCAAAGTTGGGGGGTCCGGCGCAACCTCGTCCGGCGGCGCGTAGGGGTCCTCATCGCTGCTCTTTGAGTGAGCGTCCTCGGGGGGTGGCGACTCCTTGTCGGTGCATGGGCAGACCGGTAGCGCCATGGTAGAGATTTGAGAGAGAGAGAGAGAGAGAGCAAGGGGAGGATGTAGATGAGAATGCAGGCAGGACGACGTGAGCAAGGTAGTATTTATTGGCAGTCGGAATCTACACCAACGGGAACAGTACACACGCCGGTCGCCGGAATTTATGAGTATGGTAGTTTGAATTACACATTATTCCCGCAGCAAAATCCGTGTGTGAACATAATAGCTCACGGGTTCCAATACAGAATCGTGTCTCATTAATAACCCCCGCCACTCACCTTCCAAACCTCGAGGCACGAAATAGAGTGCTAATCGTGTGGGGACCGGTTGTTTTCCCAGATTTTACATTTTCTTTTTTTGAACACCAGATATTTACATTGTTTGATGATTTTTTAACTCGACACAAGTACACAAATATGATTTTTCAAACCATTATGGTTAGCCGTTGCATGTAAATGTAGTTCAAATTTGAATTACGGTCATTAAATGGCTAGAAAATCACTTAAATGTCTTTAAAAGGTCAAATGACCCCTGAAATTTTTCAAATTTTCACATGATAGTTGAATTAGTGCACGTTAAACATAGAAAAAAATAGATGGTCGTAAGAGGAAGCTATCTCCCACTCGTCATCAAACATGCATTGTTCCCTCTCGGAACCACGAGCCTTCTAGTGAGTTGCTCCGGCTTGTGAAGGGCGCGTGTCCAAATTTTTGTCAAACAGGCCAATTTTTTAGCCGCATCATCTTGGTGGCATGACATTACATCAAGCACGCTTTCATGTTTTTCTGATCATTTTTAATTTTTTGGAATTAAAATGCCATGGCACTCCATTCATGTGTCCATGTCGTGAGACCAATATGTTTTTTGTCCATGGCACTCCATTCCTTCTAATTTGAGACCAATATTTACTGCACATGGAATTAAAATATTTTTTGGAATTAAAATGCCATGGCACTCCATTCCTTCTAATTTACTGCACATGGAATTAACTCGCACACAAGTACACAAATATGTTTTTTGTCCAACCGTTATGGTTAGCTATTGCATGTACATGTAGTTCTAATTTGAATTACGGTCATTAAATGGCTAGAAAATCATTTAAATGTCTTCAAAAGGTCAAATGACCACCGAAATTTTCCAAATTTTCACATGACAGTTGTATTAGTGCATGTTACACGTAGAAAAAAAATGAAGGTCATAAGAGGAAGCTATCTTCCGTTCATCATCAAACATGCATTGTTCCCTCTCGGAACCACGAGCCTTCTAGTGAGTTGCTCTGGTTTATGAGGGTGCGTGTCCAAAATTTCGTCAAACAGGCCAATTTTTTTACCACATCATCTTGGTGGCATGACACTACATCAAACAAGGTTTCATGTTTTTCTGATCATTTTTCAATTTTTTGGAATTAAAATGCCATGGCACTCCATGGGAGAGGGACGCGCTGTCGAGCAGAAGCCCTCGTCGCTGCCATTGAAGCACCAACACGCCCTCTCACCATGGTGAGTGTAAGAAGGGTACCAAGAAGAAAGCAGAGGAAGGAGGGGAATACGGGAAGGCACCATCCCTCTCCCTTTTTATAGAAGGGTAGGGCCGGGGCCTGGCCTCCCAACCCAAGGGTGGCCTCCCCGCTCGACCAATGCGGCCTCCTGAGGCACAGGGAATCAGGACCGACCCGTTGCTCCAATCAGCGACACCTGGTTTCCTGCCTCGGCGTTAATGCCCATGCCCTCCGCATCCGCCGCTTGCCCTTTCTAAGGCATGGAGGACATGTGGCAAGCGAGCCAGAGGCATAAAGACAAGTGGGGCGACCGTTTTCCATCCCGTGATGATGGGGCGCGGCACCATGCAGGCCACGACATGAGTCCACTTTGTAAATGAGTAGCGCCCCTGCGAATTCCTCTTTTTATGAGGGAGGCGTGGGCCGCCTCTTCACTATTCACTGCAAGGTGACGCAAGCGTGCTGCGACCGTCCCATGCACGACCCCCACGTCACGCACTCAACATGGATCGTGGGGAAGCGCAACTGACGAGAAGTTTACAGCGGTTAATCTCTGCCACGCATGCCCGCGCACTGCTTTGGGCCTGGCGCTTATGTGTGGCCCAGGCCTGGGGGCTCCTATCGGTATACAAAAGTATGGGCTCCTCTGTACCCCTTACTTGTGCACGGGCAGTCGTAGCCACACCTGCGTCAAGGCTTGGCAGAGCAGCGGAAGGACAAGATACAAGACTACCAAGACAGCATTCGAGCTAGTGAATTGAGAACAGAAGGCAAGCTGGGCGTCCCCCGGCAACAACCTTGCCGGGGTGGCTTGCGTGGCCCCAGCAAGCTCCTTGCCGGGGAAGCCCATGAAGCACCAGCAAGGCCATCACCCCTGAGGCTGAGAGCTATGACATCATCGACAACGTCAAAGCCAAGGCTCGGGTGCGCAAGCATAGTGACATGCAGATCCTTGTGAAGACTTGTGGCATGCAGGTCTACGTAAAGACCATAAGATGAAGATCTCCGGCAAGACCCTTGCCGGGGACGACTGCGAGGGCCCGGCAAGACCCTTGCTGGGGACAATTACGGGGCCACAGCCAGGCCCGCTCCCGACAGGGTTTTTTGCCACCTCACAACCACTCTAGCGCAATGGCCAGTGTGCCAACTAAGCAGACGCCTGTGTGGTGGCATGCAGATCTTCATTGAGGCTCTACTACCGCGCCAGCACAGCAGATGGCCAGCCAGCCTAGCATTGCATGCCTCGTCAGCCTGGACGCATGTCAAGGCAAGGAGAGGCAGCGACGGAAGGGCAGGCTCCTGTTACCACCCCCGATAAAGTTAGAGGGCACGTAGGCAGCGCATTAAATGCATTTGTCCGACGATGTCAATGATAAGCATGTGCACTGTAGATACTTTCCACCTCCTGTGTGACGCTGTGGCAACCCCTTCGACATATAAAAGGAGGCCCGAGGCGTACTGGGAGAGGATTTGGACTTTTTGGATTGGGCATGCACCGCAGCTAGTTCAAGAACTCAAGAACACTAAATATACACCAAAAGCAGGACTAGGGTTTTACGCACCATTGCGGCCCGAACCTGCTAAAAATCCCTCGCGCTGATCACTAGACCTGCTCTTTGCGCAGCTCTCTCCCTGCCAACCATAGAAGGGATCCTCGCGATCTCATAGGTGTCCTTTCCCCGACATATTTGGCGTGCCAGGTAGGGGGTAGAAGTTGTGAGAATCTGGTCTAGTAGTTAGTGCATCAGTTTCTTCATCGCCATGGCTCCGAAGAAGAAGACGATCGCAACAGTCGGTTCTTCTGGAGCCGGTCTTCCCGTGCCAGCGTGGACGGGCGACATGGCAGATGCCGGTGGCAGAGGAGACTAGGATCATCCACGCCACCCTGATACTAGAATCCAGACGAGTGGCATCATCCACAGCGGCGACGATGATCCACCCACCGCCGCACCCAAGGATGGGGCCGTGCTGCCTACGGGCAGCGCGGCGACCTCCAAGGGTAGGAAGATGACCCCGCCAATGCACGGACCGCAGTCCTCCCAGGTCATGCGCGACGAGCAGCGCTGCGACGTTGGCGACCCCTGGCGTCGTCGTGGCAAGAGCCCTCAGCGCCATTCTCAAGATGTGCTGGGATGACATGTACAACAAGATGTTGTTGCAAAAGGGTGCACGGCTGCAGAACCGTATTGAACTCCTTCTAACACAGTTAGAAGTCCGAGCTCCTCCCGTTCCTCGTGCTTGTTGCTGCCGCCAATGTGAGTCGAAGCATTGGCACGAGCGCAGCTACTCCTCGACTTCCCTCCTACTGCGGAGAAGCAAGAGGAGTGGAGGGGTGCTATCCAAAGCCTTATTGGCCACACCAACAGGGATGGCCACCAGGAGGCAAGTCCCTCGTGGCGCCGGACCATAGAGCTAGCGCGCGTTGACAATGGAAGGGGTGGGGGCGCTGCAACCACGATGCACTCCCCTCCGTCGTGGCAATAACGGTCGCCAGCTTGTCGGGTTGACGCCCATGATAACGTGTCCACGATGGCGTCCAACCCACGAGCGCATCGCGACCAACGTCAAGTTCTTCGGGAACGGCTCAAGGAGGATGCCCAGACCACCATTGAGCGACGGCGGGAAGCGCGCCACCAATTTGATAGGCGTGCAGGGCCCACCACGTACAGGCCTGCGCTAGAGGATGCTAACAACTTGCCTTACGTAATAACCTGTCCAGCATTCACCCGTGGGTTGCGTCAGTTCGAGTGGCCCACAACCCGCACGTTCAAACCGGAGGTCCCGGAGAATTACGATGGCAAGAGCCATCCGTCCTAGTTCCTGAGCGTTTACACCATTGCGATGCAAGCTGCCGGGGCTCGGGACGGCAAGGTGCTCGCCAACTATTTCCCGTTGGTGATCAAGCCCAATGTCAGGTCATGGCTGATGCACCTACCAATAGATTCCATCTCCTCTTGGTCGGATCTGTGCCACGAGTTTGTTGGCGCCTTTACTGGAGGCCACGTAGCTCCTGCCCAAGCAAGTGATTTGCACGTCATCCCTCAGAGGGTCGGCGAATGCTTGCGCAAATACATACAAAGGTTCAACCATGTGCAGTACAACATCCCGATGTTCATCCCGCCGCTGTCATCAGTGTGTTCCATCAAAATGTGCGCAATCGCAAGATGCGTGAAGAGCTGGCGATGAACAAGGTTGCGGATGTTGCGAACTATATGTTCTGGCCGATAGGTGTGCCTGAGCTGACGAAGGGAGGAAGTACCCCAGCGAAGATGCCAATGCGGGAAGTGACTATGAAGATGAAGACATCGTCGCCCCGGCAAAGAAGGGCTGACGACGCAATAGGAAGCGTAAGGGCAAGACCGTGCTTGCCATCGAGAAATCTGGTGACCCCGACACCGCTAAGAAGGCCATGGTTGACGACCCCGGCAAGGAGATTACCGGGTGCGACGCCTGTCGAGCCTTAGTGGCTACCGGCAAGCCAGAGGGCTTCGACAAGCAATATTGCAAGATTCACCGTACCAAGGGCCACGACCTCCAAAATTGCCGCCAAGTTCAGTAGTTGATGGAGAAGCAGAGGGCTGAGTACGAGAGACGGGACAAAGAGAAGGGCCAAGATGGCACTGATGGGTCCGGCAAGAAGCATGGCGGCCGAGGAGGTCGCTACAGCAAGGATAAACAACAAGAGAGGCCTGCGCGAGGCCACGACAAGGAAGAAGTAGATTATGATTGTGACAACAACGACGAGTCCACCGAGCACGAGTTTCAGAAGGCAACGGAGGTCATTTGTGTTGATGGAGGTGCCTCATTGCATTCTTCCCACCGCCAACTTAAACAGTGGGCGCGTGAGATTAATGCGACGGAACCGATGGTCGACACCCAGAAGCCACTGAAATGGTCCAACACGCCTATCATTTTCGATGCCGAGGATCAGCCTGATCGCACAACCGTAGTCGGGTGTTTGCCATTGTTGGTCTCAGCAACAATATGCAACCTCAAGGTGACGAAAATGCTTGTTGACGGTGGGGCCGGTATGAACTCGATCTTTCCCAACGTGATCAAGAGGTTGCAGATCCCTGATGAAGATATCGAAGAAACAGGTACATTCCAAGGGATCAACCCAGGGAGAAGCCAGCCTAAAGGGAAGGTCACGCTACCTGTCACGTTTTGGTGACCTGAACTACAGGATAGAGAAGATCGTTTTTATGTCGCCGAGATCTCGTTGCCATATAATGGGATCCTTGGCCGTCCAGCACTGACAAAGTTCATGGCGGTGTCACACTATGCGTACAACAAGCTAAAGATGCCCGGCCCAATGATCATCATCACCGTCAGCTACGACAAGAGGGATGCGCTCATTTGTACCGATCAACTCTACCGAGATCTAGTTGCAGCATCCGCCGCCAAGACACTTGATCCTGCCACTGGGAAGAAGACTGGCAAAGCCTTGGTCGTCAGCAAGACTTCAACCACTGGCAAGACTCCTAGCCCCAGCAAGGACTCCCGCATCCACTCCACTCTGACAAACGCGCCTCTTTGAAGTGCTGCGTTCCCATTGAGCATGTGCCAGAGAGATCCACAGGCAAGAGCAAGAGATCCAAGGCAGCCCCACTAGAAACCAAGAAGGTACCTGTCAAGGAGGATGGCACGGGTAGAGATTTTACCATAAGCTCCACCCTTGACAGCAAATAGGAAAGCGCGCTCGTCGCCTTCCCGCGGGTGAATGTCGATGTGTTTGCATGGCAAGCATCCGACATCCCTAGCGTTCCCAGGGAGGTGATTGAGCACCACCTTCCTGTCTATCCCCATGCGGGGCCCGTCAAACAGAAGGTCGGAAAGCAAGCTTCGGAGCGACAAGAGTTCGTCATCGAGGAGATCAAGAAGTTGGAAGTGGCGAGCTTGGTCAGAGGAGTGCTCCACCCAACGTGGTTGGCCAATCCAGTGGTAGTGCATAAGGCAAATGGGAAGTGGAGGTTGTGTATTGACTATACAGATATAAATAAAGCTTGCCCAAAGGATCCTTTCCCTTTGCCACACATTACTAGATAGTGGACTCCACTGTCGGGTGTGACCTGCTCTCATTTCTTGATGCCTACTCAGGATACCACCAGATCTTCATGGCGAAGGAAGATGAAGAAAAGACCACGTTCATCACCCCATGTGGTACGTACTGTTTTGTATGAATTCCTTTTGGGTTGAAAAGCACTGGTTTGACGTTCGCCCGAGCAGTCCAGATTGGTTTTGAGCCCCAGCTACATAGAAATATGGAAGCTTATATGGATGATATAGTGGTCAAAACCAAGGACAAGGCCACGCTCATGCAGGATCTGGAGGAAACATTTGCAAACTTGCGCAAGATCAACCTCAAGCTCAACCGTGAGAAGTGTGTGTTCGGCGTCCCATCCGGCAAACTTTTTGCGTTCTTTGTGTCTCAACGCGGAATCGAAGCAAATCCCGACAAGATCAAAGCGATTGAGCAGATTGAGGCGCCGAGACGAGTTAAGGATGTCCGTAGGCTCGCCGGTTGCATTGCTGCTTTGAGTAGGTTCATCTCCAAATCAGCTGAGCGCACCCTGCCTTTTTTCAAAGTTTTGAAAAAGGCGGGAACAATGAAATGGACTCTGGAATCGGAGGCAGCGCTGCAAGATTTGAAGAGGTACCTCTCCTCCACGCCAATACTAGTCATGCCTAAACCGCAAGAGCCGTTGCTGCTATATCTAGTGGCGACGAATCAAGTGGTTAGTGCTGCACTAGTGGCACAGAGAGAAGTTGAGGGAGAGGCAGCGGCAACGGCGAAGCCATCAGATGATGGGCCGGAGCCTTCCCTGGTAGGGCCTTAAGCTGGCAAGGCAGAACCCGTGGCAATGCCCGGTCCCGGCAAGACAGAGTCTGCGCAAGTGAGCAAAGTGGAACAGAAGAAGAAGGTAATGCAGCACCCGGTTTATTTTGTCAACTCCCTGATACGTCTCCAACATATCTATAATTTTTGATTATTCCATGCTATTATAATATCTATTTTGGATGTTTAATGGGCTTTATTATACACTTTTATACTATTTTTGGGACTAACCTATTAACCGGAGGCCCAGTCCAAATTGTTGTTTTTTTGCCTATTTCAGTGTTTCACAGAAAAGGAATATCAAACGGAGTCCAAACGGAATGAAACCTTCGGGACAGTCGTTTTTGGAACAAACGCAATCCACGAGACTTGGAGTGGACGTCAAGGAAGCAACAAGGCGGCCACGAGGCAGGGAGGCGCGCCCAGGGGGGTAGGCGCGCCCCCACCCTCGTGGGCCCCTTGTGGCTCCCCTGACTGACTTCTTTCGCCTATATATACTCATATACCCTGAAAACATTAGAGAGCAACACGAAACCCTATTTCCACCGCCGCAACCTTCTGTACCAGTGAGATCCCATCTTGGGGCCTTTTCCAGCACTCCGCCGGAGGGGGAATCGATCACGAAGGGCTTCTACATCAACACCATAACCTCTCCGATGAAGTGTGAGTAGTTTACCTCAGACCTTCGGGTCCATAGTTATTAGCTAGATGGCTTCTTCTCTCTCTTTGCATCTCAATACAAAGTTCTCCTCGATCTTCTTGGAGATCTATTCGAATGTAATACTTTTTGCGGTGTGTTTGTCGAGATTCGATGAATTGTGGGTTTATGATCAAGATTATTTATGAACGGTATATGAATCTCCTCTGAATTCTTTTATGTATGATTTGTTATGTTTGCAAGTCTCTTCGAATTATCAGTTTGGTTTGGCCTACTAGATTGATCTTTCTTGCAATGGGAGAAGTGCTTAGCTTTGGGTTCAATCTTGCGGTGTCCTTTCCCAATGACAGCAGGGGCAACTAGGCACGTATTGTATTGTTGCCATCGAGGATAAAAAGATGGGTTTTATATCATATTGCTTGAGTTTATCCCTCTACATCATGTCATCTTGCCTAATGTGTTACTCTGTTCTTATGAACTTAATACTCTAGATGCATATTTTATAGCGGTCGATGTGTGGAGTAATAGTAGTAGATGCAGAATCGTTTCGGTCTACTTCTCGCGGACGTGATGCCTATATACATGATCATGCCTAGATATTCTCATAACTATGCACTTTTCTATCAATTGCTCGACAGTAATTTGTTCACCCACCGTAATACTTATGCTATCTTGAGAGAAGCGACTAGTGAAACCTATGGCCACCGGGTCTATTTTCCATCATATAAGTTTCCGATCTATTTTTTGCAATCTTTACTTTCCAATCTATATCATAAAAATACAAAAAATATTTATCTTATTATCTCTATCAGATTTCACTTTTGCAAGTGGCCATGAAGGGATTGACAACCCCTTTATCCCGTTGGTTGGAAGGTTCTTATTTGTTTGTGCAGGTACGAGGGATTTGAGTGTAGCCACCTACTGGATTGATACCTTGGTTCTCAAAAACTAAGGGAAATACTTACGCTACTTTGCTACATCACCCTTTCGTCTTCAAGGGAAAACCAACGCATGCTCAAGAGGTAGCAAGAAGGATTTCTGGAGCCGTTGCCGGGGAGTCTACGCACAAGTCAAGACATACCAAGTACCCATCACAAACTCTTATACCTCGCATTACATTATTTGCCATTTTCCTCTCATTTTCCTCACCCCCACTTCACCCTTGCCGTTTTATTCGCCCTCTTTTTCCCGTTTGCCTCTTTTTCGCTTGCTTCTTGTGTGCCTGTTTGCCTCGATGGCGTTGCCTAAAAATGTTGATCCTCACCTTAGAAGGTTGGAAGAAATCGAAAACAACGTTAGAAGCTTTATGACTTTACAATTTGAGCATAATAATTTCTTTAGAAACGAGCTTAAAGAACAAAAAAGCTTTATGGATTACATGAATACAGAGCTTGATGATATGTCTATGGAATTTTATGGTTTGAAATCTCAGTTTGCTCGTCTTGAAAACTTAATAGTCCAAATTTCGGATAAGCAGGCCACCTTAGTTAATAAGATGGCCGCCAAACTAGAAGGGTTAGAAGGAAATAGGGATGAAGATCTAAAAGTGATTGATGTGTCTCCTATTAAATCTTTGTTTTGCAATATGAATCTTGATAATGATAGGACTAGAGATGAGTCAACTTTAGTTAAGAGGCGTCCCAATGATTCGGAGTTCTTAGATCTTGATGCAAAAATTGGTAAAAGTGGGATTGAAGAGGTCAAAACTTTACATAGCAATGAACCTACTATTTTGGATTTCAAGGAATTTAATTATGATAATTGTTCTTTAATAGATTTATTTCCTTGTTGAAATCTGTGTTAAATTCTCCTCATGCTTATAGTCAAAATAAAGCTTTTACTAAACATGTCGTTGATGCTTTACTGCAATCTTATGAAGAAAAACTTGAATTAGAAGTTTCTATCCCTAGAAAACTTTATGATTAGTGGGAACCTACTATTAAATTTAAAATTAAAGATCATGAATGCTATGCTTTGTGTGATTTGGGTGCTAGTGTATCCACGATTCCAAAAACTTTGTGTGATGTGTTAGGTTTTCGTGAATTTGATGATTGCTCTTTAAACTTGCACCTTGCGGATTCCACCATTAAGAAACCTATGGGAAGGATAAATGATGTTCTTATTGTTGCAAATAGGAATTATGTGCCCGTAGATTTTATTGTTCTTGATATAGATTGCAATCCTTCATGTCCTATTATTCTTGGTAGACCTTTCCTTAGAACGATTGGCGCAATTATTGATATGAAAGAAGGAAATATTAGATTCCAATTTCCATTAAGGAAAGGCATGGAACACTTTCCTAGGAAGAAAATCAAATTACCTTATGAATCTATTATGAGAGCCACCTATGAATTGAATACCAAAGATGGCAATACTTAGATCTTTTTCCAGAAGATAGCGCTTATTGGGAGGCAACCCAATTTTATTTTTGTTCTTTGCTTTTTGTTTCTGTTTAGTAATAAATAATTCATCTAGCCTCTTGTTAGATGTGGTTTTATGTTTAGTTAGTGTTTGTGCCAAGTAAAACCTATAGGATCTTCTTGGGTGATAGTTTCTTGATTTTCAGTTGATTCTTTTTCCAGAAGATTAATAAACAAATTATTTAGGACTTCCTATTTTGGTAGAATTTTTGGGGTTCCAAAAGTACTCAAAAGTTACAGATTGCTACAGACTGTTCTGTTTTTGACAGGTTCTGTTTTTCGTGTTTTGTTTGCTTATTTTGATTAATCTATGGCTAGTATCGGGGGGTATGAACCATAGATAAGTTGGAATATAGTAGGTTTAACACCAATATGAATAAGGAATGAGTTCATTACAGTACCTTAAAGTGGTGGTTTGTTTTATTTCGCTAATGGAGCTCATGAGATTTTCTGTTGAGTTTTGTGTTGTGAAGTTCTCAAGTTTTTGGGTAAAGATTTGATGGATTATGGAATAAGGAGTGGCAAGAGCCTAAGATTGGGGATGACCAAGGAACCCCAAGGTAAAATTCAAGGACAACCAAAAGCCTAAGCTTGGGGATGCCCCGGAAGGCATCCCCTGTTTCCTCTTCGTCCATCGGTAACTTTACTTGATGCTATATTTTTATTCACCACATGATATGTGTTTTGCTTGGAGCGTCTTGTATGATTTGAGTCTTTGCTTTTTAGTTTATCACAATCATCCTTGCTGTACACACCTTTTGTAGAGACACACATGAATTGGAATTTATTAGAATACTCTATGTGCTTCACTTATATATTTTGAGCTAGACAATTTTGCTCTAGTGCTTCACTTATACCTTTTTAGAGCACGGTGGTGGTTTTATTTTGTAGAAATTATTGATCTCTCATGCTTCACTTATATTATTTTGATAGTCTTTTAGAACAGCATGGTAATTTGCTTTGGTTATAAAATTAGTCCTAATATGATGGGCCTCCAAGTTGGGTAAAGTAAAAACTTTCATATGGAGTGCATTAAACATTATGATAAATTTGATACTTTATAATTGTTTTGAGATATAAAGGTGGTAATGTTAGAGTCATGCTAGTTGGGTAATTATGAAATTGAGAAATACTTGTGTTAAAGTTGGCAAGTCCCGTAGCATGCACGTATGGTGGACGTTGTGTGACAAATTTGAAGCATGGGGTGTTCTTTGATTGCCTTATGAGTGGAGGTCGGGATCGCGCAATGGTTAACTCCTACCAACCCTTCCCCTAGGAGCATGCGTAGTAGTACTTTGCTTCGAGGGCTAATAAACTTTTGCAATAAGTATATGAGTTCTTTATGACTAATGTGAGTCCATGGATTATACGCATTCTTACCCTTCCGCAATTTGCTAGCCTCTACGGTACCGTGCATTGCCCTTTCTCACCTTGAGAGTTGGTGCAAACTTCGCCGGTGCATCCAAACCCCGTGATACGATACGCCCTATCACACGTAAAACTCCTTATATCTTCCTCAGAACAGCCACCATACCTACCTATTATGGCATTTCCATAGCCATTCCGAGATATATTGCCATGCAACTTTCCACCATTCCATTTATTATGACACGCTCCATCGTTGTAATACTGCTTTGCATGATCATGTAGTTGACATCGTATTTGTGGCAAAGCCACCTTTATAATTCTTTCATACATGTCGCTCTTGATTCATTGCATATCCCGGTACACCGCCGGAGGCATTCACATAGAGTCATATTTTGTCCTAAATATTGAGTTGTAATTCTTGAGTTGTAAATAAATAGAAGTGTGATGATTTCCATTATTAGAGCATTGTCCCATGTGAAGAAAGGATGATGGAGACTATGATTCCCCCACATGTCGGGACGAGACTCCGGACGAAATAAAAAAAGGAGAGAAAAGAAAGAAAAAAAGAGAGAAAAAAGAGGCCAAAGAAGCCCAAATAAAAAAATGAGAGAAAAAGAGAGAAGGGACAATGTTACTATCCTTTTTCCACACTTGTGCTTCAAAATAGCACCGTGATCTTCATGATAGAGAGTTTCTTATTTTGTCACTTTCATATACTAGTGGGAATTTTTCATTATAGAACTTGGCTTGTATATTCCAATGATGGGTTTCCTCAAAATGCCCTAGGTCTTCGTGAGCAGGCAAGTTGGATGCACACCCACTTAGTTTCTTTTTGATGAGCTTTCATACATTTATAGCTCTAGTGCGTCCATTGCATGGCAATCCCTACTCCTCGTATTGACATCAATTGATGGGCATCTCCATAGCCCATTGATTAGCCGCGTCAATGTGAGACTTTTTGTTATTGTTTTCTCACATAATCCCTATCATCATACTCTACTCCACCCATAGTGCTATGTCCATGGATGACGCTCATGTATTGCGTGAGGGTTGAAAAGGCTGAAGCGTGTTAAAAAGTACTACCTCTGTCCTGGTTTATTAGTCCCCTTTGTAATTTGTGCCAAATTTTAACCAAAAATTTAACTAACAAAATGCTAATGCATGTTAACAAAAATTATATCGTTGGATTCATAGTTGAACATGGTTTTTAATGATATATTTTATTGTGACATGCAAGAACATTTTGTTAGTTAAACTTATGGTCAAAACTTGGCACAAAATACAATGAGGACCAATAAACCAGGACAGAGGTAGTATGAACCAATTGCTTGGCTGAAACCGGGGTTGTGCATGATGGGAGCATTTTGTGTGACGAAAATGAAGCATGGCCAAACTATAGGATTTTGTAGGGATAAGCTTTCTTTGGCTATGCTATTTTGATAAGACATAAACTGCTTGGTTAGCATGCTTGAAGTATTACTATTTTTATGTCAATATTAAACTTTTATCTTGAATCTTTTGGATCTGAACATTCATGCCACAATAAAGAATTTGTTTTTATCATTTACCTACTCGAGGACGAGCAGGAATTAATCTTGGAGATGCTTGATACGTCTCCAACGTATCTATAATTTTTGATTGTTCCATGCTATTATATTATCTGTTTTGGATGTTTAATGGGCTTTATTATACACTTTTATACTATTTTTGGGACTAACCTATTAACCGGAGGCCTAGTCCAAATTGTTGTTTTTTTGCCTATTTTAGTGTTTCGCAGAAAAGGAATATTAAACGGAGTCCACATGGAATGAAACCTTCGGGAGAGTCGTTTTTGGAACAAACGCAATCCAGGAGACTTGGAGTGGATGTCAAGGAAGAAACGAGGCAACCACGAGGCAGGGAGGTGCGTCCAGGGGGGTAGGCGCGCCCCGACCCTCATGGGCCCCTCGTGGCTGCCCTGACCGACTTCTTTCGCCTATATATACTCACATACCCTTAAAGCATCTGAGAGCACCATGAAACCCTATTTCCACTGCCGCAACCTTCTGTACCCGTGAGATCCCATCTTGGGGCCTTTTCTGGCGCTCCGCCGGAGGGGGAATCCATCATGGAGGGCTTATACATCAACACCATAGCCTCCGATGAAGTGTGAGTAGTTTACCTCAGACCTTCAGGTCCATAGTTATTAGCTAGATGGCTTCTTCTCTCTCTTTGGATCTCAATACAAAGTTCTCCTCGATCTTCTTGGAGATCTATTCGATGTAATACTTTTTGCGGTGTGTTTGTTGAGATCTGATGAATTGTGGGTTTATGATCAGGATTATCTATGAGCAATATTTTAATCTCCTCTGAATTCTTTTATGTATGATTTGTTATCTTTGCAAGTCTCTTCGAATTATCAGTTTGGTTTGGCCTACTAGATTGATCTTTCTTGCAATGGGAGAAGTGCTTAGCTTTGGGTTCAATCTTGCAGTGTCCTTTCCCAGTGACAGCAGGGGCAGCAAGGCACATATTGTATTGTTGCCATCGAGGATAAAAAGATGGGGTTTATATCATATTGCTTGAGTTTATCCCTCTACATCATGTCATCTTGCCTAATGCGTTACTCTGTTCTTATGAACTTAATACTCTAGATGCATGCTGGATAGCGGTTGATGTGTGGAGTAATAGTAGTAAATGCAAAATCATTTTGATCTACTTTTCGCGGATGTGATGCCTATATACATCATCATGCCTAGATATTCTCATAACTATGCGCTTTTCTATCAATTGCTCGATAGTAATTTGTTCACCCACCATAATACTTATGCTATCTTGAGAGAAGCCACTAGTGAAACCTATGGCCCCCGGGTCTATTTTCCATCACATAAGTTTCCGATCTATTTTATTTTGCAATCTTTACTTTCCAACCTATATCATAAAAATACCAAAAATATTTATCTTATTATCTCTATCAGATCTCACTTTTGCAAGTGGTCGTGAAGGGATTGACAACCCCTTTATCATGTTGGTTGCAAGGTTCTTATTTGTTTGTGCATGTACGAGGGATTTTAGTGTAGCCTCCTACTGGGTTGATACCTTGGTTCTCGAGGGAAATACTTATGCTACTTTGCTGCATCACCCTTTCCTCTTCAAGGGAAAACCAACGCATGCTCAAGAGGTAGCACTCCCTCTTGCATGGGGCTAGATCAAGATATTCTGGTATGCACAAGCTGCTTTTCGGCCTCCTTATAGCCTCAAGAAAGCTGCATCACTATTGCCAAGCACATGACATCATCGTCGTCACTCGCCTCCCGTTGCAACGGATCCTGCACAACCCAGATGCAACCGGGAGGATTGTGGAGTGGGCGTTGGAACTGTCAAGCTTTGGCCTCAAGTTTGAAAGCACTTCAATGATCAAGAGCAGAGCCTTGGCAGAGTTCATAGCAGAATGGACCTCCACGCCTGACGAAGAAGTTCAAGAGACCACTCTTCCCAGCAGGGAGAGAAGCTGTGATTGGATTATGTACTTTAATGGACATTTCTCGCTGCAAGGCACTGAAGCTGGCGTGCTACTCGTCGCACCCACTGGAGAGCGCCTCAAGTACGTAATCCAGATGCATTTTCCGCAAGAAAATTCAACAAACAACACTACAGAGTACGCGGGGCTACTTGCCGATCATAGGATCGCGGCATACCTCGGAATCAGGAATCTCATCATTAGATGTGATTCGCAGCTTGTCGTCAAACAAGTTAACAAGGACTATCAGAGCCCGTTAATGGAGGCCTATGTAGATGAAGTGAGGAACTTGGAGGAGCTTTTTGACGGTCTACAAGAAAAGCATGTCCCTTGAGCAGAAAACAACATTGCCCATGACATGTCAAAACGCATTGCCCTCAAGTTGCATGTGGAACCAGGTACCTTTATGCTCCAATTAACTCAGCCATCCGTTGAACCATCAGCAGGGCAGAATAAGCGAAGAAAGGTGGGCCTCGGCAAGTACTTTCCTGCTGAGCCCCCAGGAGCCGCCCGCAAGGAATTCGCCGGGAACCCCAAGCTTGCCGAGGAGCAGCAGTTTCTGGCAGGGCCACAAGCCCTTGCCATAGAGAAAACTGCCCCCATGGCAGAGGACATACCTTTAGTCCTTGCCGTCGAGCCTCAGGCTCCGGCATGGGCACAACACACCGTTCGGTTCCTCCAAATAGGGGAGATCCCTGAGGAACAGGAAGAAGCAGAAAAAGTAGCCCGTCGGTCCAACATGTACCTGTTTGTGGATGATGTCCTATACAGAAGGAGACCGAATGACGTGAAATTGAAGTGTATTCCTCGGGAGGACGGACTGGAGCTGTTGGCAGAGATACATGGAGGCATATGTGGATCCCACATAGGGTTGAGAGCCCTTGCTGACAAAGCATTCTGGCAAGGTTTATTTTGGCCCACCGCTCTCTAGGATGCAACTGCGCTAATAACCAAGTGTGAAGCATGCCAATTCCATTCAAAGAAGCTTCATCAACTAGCCCAAGTTCTTCAAACAATCCCTCTTTCCTGGCCATTTTTGGTCTGGGGGCTCGACATACTGGGCCCCTTCCCCGTGCTGTCGGGGGCTTTGAGTACTTGTACGTTGTGATCGACAAGTTCACAAAGTGGCCAGAAGTGGAGCCAATGAGAAAGGTGACAACACAGTCAACTGTCAAGTTCTTCAAGGGACTCGTTTGCCGTTTTGGTGTGCCAAATAGAGTCATCACCGACAACAGCACACAGTTCACGAGCTGCACCTTCATGCAGTATATCTAGGACCTCGGCAGCAAAGTTTGCTTTGCTTCTGTTTCTCATCCAAGAAGCAACAGCCAGGCAGAAAGGGCAAATGCTGAAGTGTTGCAAGGCCTCAAAACAAGAACTTCCGACAGGCTACGCAAGTGCGGAAGACGCTGGATTGATGAATTGCCAACGGTTCTTTGGTCAATCAGAATGACACCAAATCGAACCACTGGCTAGACACCCTTTGCCCTGGTATAAGGGGAAGAAGCAGTTCTCCCCATAGAACTCATATAAGGGTCACTTCGAGTTCTCTCTTATGATGAGTTTAAGCAAGAGCAGTTGCACCAAGATGGTGCAATGCTCCTTTAGGAAGATCGTCTTCAGGCTGCTGTGCGAGCTGCGAGCTACTAGCAAGCCTTGCACCGCTACCATAGCCGCAAGGTTCATGCCCGAAGCCTTGAAGAAGGCGACCTTGTTCTTTGGTGTGTTCAATCCGCCAAGAATTAAAAAAAGTTGACGCCAAAGTGGGAAGGCCGTTATCGGGTAATACGAGTCACCAGGCCCGGCGTAGTCCCCCTGGAGACCGAAGATGGCATTCCGATGAGAAACTCCTGGAATATCAAACATCTTCGCAAGTTTTACCCGTAATGCTCTGTTGCCGGGAGCCCCGACAATCCCCTTTTGTACTAGCCTTGCCGGCAAGGCATGTGACCCTATGTACAGAGCCAGGCGCAGACCCTGTGCACAGCAAATAGCTGTCAGTATGTACAGTTTCCTGTTAATTTCCATGTTTATGTATATGCTTATATGCATGCATGCTTGCCCAGGATATTGTACTACCCTTAATTCAAGCAGGTACTAATAAACCGCCAAGGTTCCATGCTCCCGTCCTCTCTTCTTTCCAGCCAATGTGAAGACGCTCGATTCTACCATTTTCTATCATGAACTTGGCTCCAGCAACAGGTTGAGAAGACTGCCCGGCACTGCGATCCCCAGCAAAACAAACAGATAAAGTTTTGTCAATTCGTGTTCGTAACTTATAACTTGCACATTAGAAGACCCCGCCACTCTTCTTAAACTTAGGCGCTCCCATCCCTCACTTGAACGTTGTTTCAATCAGAATGGTTGCAGTAACCTTTGGTAAGAAGAGATTGGCAGGGGGCTGGACCGTTTTTCTGGTAATCCGGCAGATGTGACTCTCCCGCAGGCGCAAAGGGCGCCAACAAGGTAGCTTGCCGGAAAACTCATTTATTTACATTAAAGAGGCGTTTCACCTCTGCATGGATGTATACATGCATGGGTTCCCGACAAGGCTCATCTTTTTCATTGACATGCTGATGCATGTACAAATGTTACAGAACATAAGCATGTACTCGAGAGATTACATTATCTAGCAAATTAAGATTTGGCAAGTGCCTATAAGTTAAAAAAAGATAAGTGCTCCGTAATCCCCGTTCTTGACCTTTTCCTCCCCAGGCACGACAAGTGAAGACAAAGACGGGCATGGGGAACGCGTCGATGGAGAGCATGGCGGGGGTAGCCCGTCGACCACCGATGCCAGAGCCAGCAGGGCGCAACACCCGGCAAGGCGTGTTGCCGGGGGAGGAGGCGGTGCAGATGATGGTGCTGCCACTGATGGTCAGCAGGAGTTGGAGTCGTCATCCTCCCGCCCGCTGCCGTCGTCGTCGCTGGCGCTGTCCTCCTCGTGGAGAATGTGCCCCTTCGACAAGCTATGGACGCAGGCGAAGGTTTTCCACCCATGGCAAAGATACATGATGTGAGAAGCGGGGAAGTCGACGTCGACCCACATGTTGCCGTTCCCGCAGCCCCTCATGCGCAGCCTCAAGGCCTGCGGCGGGTCATGCTCCATTACCCAAGCAAACGGGGTAGGGAGGCGCAGATGACCACACATGGGCTTATACAGCCTGATGAAGAACTCGCGGGGCTGGTCTCCGACATGGCCTCCATTGGAGGAGGGGCCGCCAGCGGAGGCGCGGCTGGTGCGCCGCCACATCCTCCTCTTCCCCGAGCACCGCGGCGACCTCGGCCTCGCCCCCTCCCTCTTCCTATCATGGCGGGCTCCGCCGCCTTGAAATCCGGAGGAGGGGCGATGTGCTGTCGAGCAGAAGCCCTCGTCGCCGCCATTGAAGCACCAGCACGCCCTCTCACCATGGTGAGTGGAAGAAGGGTACCAAGCAGAAAGCGAAGGAATGAGGTGAATACAGGAAGGCACCATCCCTATCCCTTTTTGTAGAAGGGAAGGGCTGAGCCTGGCCTCCCAACCCTAGGGCGGCCGCCCCGCTCGACCAATGCGGCCTCTTGAGGCGCCGGGAATCAGGACCGATCCACTGCTCCAATTAGCGACGCCTAGTTACCCGCCTCGGCGTTAATGCTCATGCCCTATACATTCGCCGCATGCCCTTCCTAAGGAATGGAGGACACATGTCGAGTGAGCCAGAGGCATAAAGACAAGTGGGGCGACCGTTTTCCACCCCGTGATCATGGGGCGCGGCGCCATGCAGGCCACGACCCAAGTCCACTTTGTAAATGAGGTAGCGCCCCTGTGAATTCTTCTTTTTATGAGGGAGGCGCGGGCCGCCTCTTTACTATTCACTGCGAGAGGCGGCGACGGATGGGACGGGCTCATGTTACCATCGTGCCAGCACAGCAGCTGGCCAGCCAGCCTAGCATTGCATGCCTCGTCAGCCTAGACGCGTGTCAAGGCAAGGAGAGGCGGCAACGGACAGGACGGGCTCATGTTACCACCCCCGATAAAGTTAGAGGGCACGTAGGCAGCGCATTAAATGCATTTGTCCTATGATGTCAGCGATAAGAATTTGCACTGTAGATACTTTCCACCTCTTGTGTGCCGTTGTGGCAACCCCTTCGACATATAAAAGGAGGCCTGAGGCATATTGGGAGAGGATTCAAACGTTTTGGACTGGGCATGCACCGCAGCTAGTTCAAGAACTCAAGAACACTAAATATACACCAAAAGCAGGACTAGGGTTTTACGCACCATTGCGGCCCGAACCTGGGTAAAAATCCCTCGCGCTGATCATTAGACCTGCTCTTTGCGCAACTCTCTCCCCGCCAACCGTAGAAGGGATCATCGCAATCCCATAGGTGTCATTTCCCCGAAAAATGTCTTCAAAAGGTCAAATGACCATTGAAATTTTCCAAATTTTCATAGGACAGATGTATTAGTGCATGTTACATGTAGAAAAAATTGAAGGCCGTAAGGGGAAGCTATCTCCCGTTCATCATCAAACATGCATTGTTCCCTCTCAGAACCACAAGCCTTCAGGTGAGTTGCTTCGGTTTGTAGTACATCATCTTGCTGGCATGACATTACATCGACCAAGGTTTCATATGTTTCTGATCTTTTTTTAATTTTTTGGAATTTAAATGCCATGGCACTCCATGCTTAATTGTGTCATAGCCGTTAGACCAATATGTTTGAAATTCTTTCCAATTTATTGCACATGGAATTAAATTGCACACAAGTACACAAAATATAACTTTTCAAACCATTATGGTTAGTTGTTGCATGTACATGTAGTTCAAATTTCACGGTCATTAAATGGCTAGAAAATCACTTAAATGTCTTAAAAGGTCAAGTGGCCCCTAAAAATTTCCAAAATTTGACATGACAATTGTATTAGTACTAAAAAATTTCTTGTACATCTAAAACACCATCTGTTGCAACTTTACTCCAAATTCGTATTTCACAACTAGTAAAAAATATCTACGACATCACACATAGTTGTTTTGGAGGAACCGTTTGCGATGAAAATTTCTGGGTCTATTTCAGTCTTCCTCATTAAGCTTCGACGGCTCGTCTGCGATAGTGCCGGCAACCCCCGAATCCACGAATCCAGATCCCCATTCCCGCACCCCCTTCTTGCAAAGATGACACCATGGAAACATTCGTGAAGGCCCGTATGAAGGCCGTGTCCCCCCGAGTGCCGCCGCCTGCGCCAAGAGCGCGGCCGCCTATGCCAAGAGTGCTGCCGCATCCACATTGAGCACGGCCGCTTCCGCCAAGAGGGCGTCTATGGTAGCCAACAGGGCAGTTGCAGCAGCCGAGACAGCTGTAGCTGCTACTGCGACAGCGGCTGCAAATGCCGAGAGCGCTTGAGCTCCCGTCTGTGCCGTCGATGTCGCCCTGGCCTGGGTCGAGGCCATCCACACCAAGATATTCCAGGCCACCTCGGAATCCAGCACGAGCCAGGGGCCATTTGGAAGGAGTTAGAGTCTGTCCGTCGAGGAATCGGTGGTGGAGTACCAACACGAGCTCTGACGCAGCCACTACTATGAGTACTACAACCTTGAGGGCGGCGCCAAGGACGAGGACGAGGACGAGGACATGGTCGACATCAGCAGGGGGATGCGGAGTCCATGAACGGTGGCATGTCGCCAGAACAAGTCATCGACGTCTCATCTCACACCAGCGATTCATAGGCCGCGCGGCGGCAGATTTGTTAAAATTATGCATACTTAGGCTTTGTTTTTAATGATGTTCTTTTGCTAGAGCAATGTTTAGGTCAACTGGCTCTATTTAATTACTAAAATTGCTCGATTCAGTAAGTGTGGTCTGTGTGCTGTACGCTCTTTTGTGTGCCCAAATTAGCAAGCGATGTTAAATTATGCAATGACGTACCCGGGGAAATTTCCACCAAAATTTGAATTATCATACTCATCCCATGCGCGTAAAGCAGAAGAATCGTTTGCAATGCACACTATCGTTCAAAGTGAATGGTGTCCGGCGGCACTGCGCAAAGTTTCCCTCCACATTTCAAAATTTTTGGCCTATCGCTGAAATATCTACCCCCTTCCCCACCCCCTTTCTCCCCGACAAGAAGTCACATTTCCCCTGTTTCCTCCTTCCTTCCTTCCTTCCTTCCTTAGCTATAGCCGCTTCCTCACTTGCTTCCTCGCTCTCGCCGTCTCGCATCCTACCACCGGGATCGCCGTGGTCTTCTTCAAAGACCTCTCCAGCGGTTCCTCCTTCGACGACGACTCCTTCACCACCCGGGTATGCCTCTCTTCTCTCTCTCTCTCTCGAGCTATGACTTGAATGAAGGTTTTTACCTGATGGTCGATTTGAGTCATTTCTTCCTCTTGTAGTTCCCTAGGACCATCAGTTCCAACGAATGGAGCGGGGCAGCTGAAGATATGTCTGTTTGTTGTCACCATCAATCTCCATGTGTGAAGCTAGTTGCATTTGAATCTGTGGACAGTGCAGAGAAGGTTAGACCCTCTTTCGTTGTTACAAATCATTTGTTAGATGTGATTCAGACACTTTGACAGTCCCAACCCATTCATACCACACCTTCAACCAAACACATCCTAAGACAGTGTCACAGTTTGTACCTAGTATCCAAAAAATGTTGCCATCTCATCAGCGGTGCCATTAGAAAATTATTTGGCACCACTTCAGCTGTTTGTGCAGCCAACTTGTCCACACATCCGAGCAGCCAAGCAGTAAAATATTAAATCTTTATGGCACAAAGGAACTGGGCATCGGAGCAACTAGGTGCTCCAGAGTTTGGGTCCCTGATTTTTTTCTGCTGCATCGGCTCGCCGATGTAGGGCACTGGTGCGAGATGTAGCAATAGTTGTCTTTACACCAGTTTTGGCATACATAGTGGATGGCCTTACTGCTATTAGTTATATGTTACTAAACTTGTGCATGTACACACATGTTAGTATCAATTTGCTGTCATCCAAACACTGTCGCTATGCGGTTGCAGTTATATTTACCTTCCTATTAAAATGTTCTATTTGTTATTTATAGTACATGAGTAAGAAATAGTAGCGTTGTTGTAGTTAATTATAGCTTCTGATGTTTCAGAATTTGGTTGTTGTCTCAGTAGCAATTAATTCATTCGCACATTGTTCTTTTTGAGAAGATATGTCATAATTAACTTGTTTCTTCATGTCTGGGAAAACGAACACCTATGGGGTCACAAGGATCCCTTCTATGTTCGGCGGGGGATTAGCTGCACGAAGAGCAGGTCGAGCCGTTCGCACACAGGGGATTTTACCCACGTTCGGGCCGCAAAGATGCGTAACACCCTAGTCCTGCTTGTCCGGATTTATGTTTTTTGAGCTTTTGAACTAGCTATGATGTGTGCCTGGTCCAAAAGTCCGAATCCTCTCTCTGTATGCCTTGGGCCTCCTTTTATATGTAAAGGGGTTGCCACAGCGGCACACAGGAGGTGGCAAGCTACAGTGTACGAGATTATCGCTCGGCACCGTAGGACAAACGCATTTAATGTGTTGCCTACGTGCCCTCTAGCTTTATTAGGGACAACAACAGAAGCCATCCCGTCCGTCACCGCTCCTCCTTGCTTCGACACACGTCCAGGCTGACAAGGCATGCAGCGCCATGCTGGCTAACTAGCTGTTGTGTTGGCATAATGGTAGAGCCTCCACGAAGATCTGCATGCCGCTACACAGGCGCCTGCTTAGTTGGCCCGCTGATCGTTGCACTGGAGTGGTGGTGAGGTGGCGAACCCTTGCCGGGCGCGGGTTTGGCCACGGCCCAGCGATCGTCCCCGGCAAGGCTTGCCGGGGGCCTTGAAGTCGTCCCCGGCAAGGGTCTTGCCAGTGGTCTTCGTCTTCTGGTCCCCCGTGGACCCGTGGGCTGCCAATCTTTATGAGTATCTGCATGCTACCATGCATGCGCTCTCAGATCTTGGTCTTAACGTTGTCGATGTTATCAGTGCTCTCAGCTCCAAGGGTGGTGGGCTTTGCTGGTGCTGTTTAGGTTGCCCCGACAAGGGTGTTGCTGGGGGAGGTCCAGCTTGCCCTCTGCTCCTTGTTCTTCGAGTATCTGCCTTGGTAGTTTGTGGGTTTTTGTCTCCCTCTGCCTCGCCAAGCCCTGCCGCAGGTGTGGCTGCGGCTGTGATATGTCTCCAACGTATCTATAATTTTCGATTGTTCCATGCTATTATATTACCCCTTTTGGATGTTTATGGGCTTTATTTTACACATTTATATCATTTTTGGGACTAACCTACTAACCGGAGGCCCAGCCCGTATTGTTGTTTTTTTGCCTATTTCAGTATTTCGAAGAAAAGGAATATCAAACGGATTCCAAACGGTATGAAACCTTCGGGAGCGTGACTTTTGGAACGAACATGATCCAGAGGACTTGGAGTGCAAGTCAAGAAGCAATCGAGGCGGGCAGGAGATAGGAGGGCGTGCCCACCCCTCCTGGGCGTGCCCCCTATCTCTTGGCCCCCTCGGGCGGCCACCGACATACTTCTTCCTCTTATATATACCCACGTACCCCGAAAACATCCAGGGAGCCAATGAAAAACGATTTCCACCGCCGTAACCTTCTGTATCCGTGAGATCCCATCTTGGAGCCTTCGCCGGCGCTCCGCCGGAGGGGGAATCGACCATTGAGGGCTTCTACATCAACACCATAGCCCCTCCGATGAGTTGTGAGTAGTTTACCACAGACCTTCGGGTCCATAGTTATTAGCTAGATGGCTTCTTCTCTCTTTTTGGATCTCAATACCATGTTCTCCCCCTCTCTTGTGGAGATCTATTCAATGTAAACTCTTTTTGCGGTGTGTTTGCCGAGATCCGATGAATTGTGGGTTTATGATCAAGTTTATCTATGAGAAATATTTGAATCTTCTCTGAATTCTTTTATGTATGATTGAGTTATGTTTGCAAGTCTCTTCGAATTATCAGTTTGGTTTGGCCTACTAGATTGATCTTTCTTGCCATGGGAGAAGTGCTTGGCTTTGGGTTCAATCTTGCAGTGTCCTTACGCAGTGACAGAAAGGGTTGCAAGGCACGTATTGTATTGTTGCCATCGAGGATAAAAAGATGGGGTTTATATCATATTGCTTGAGTTTATCCCTCTACATCATGACATCTTTCTTAATGCGTTACTCTGTTCTTATGAACTTAATACTCTAGATGCATGTTGGATAGCGGTCAATGTGTGGAGTAATAGTAGTAGATGTAGGCAGGAGTCGGTCTACTTGTCACAGATGTGGTGCCTATATACATGATCATGCCTAGATAATCTCATAATTATTCGCTTTTCTATCAATTGCTCGACAGTAATTTGTTCACCCACCGTAATACTTGTGCCATCTTGAGAGATGCCAGTAGTGAAACCTATGGCCCCCGGTTCTATCTTTTATCATATAAGCTTTAAATCTACTTTTATTTGCATCTTTACTTTTTGCATCTATATTATAAAATACCCAAAATATATTTATCTTATCATACTATCTCTATCATATCTCACTTTCGCAAGTGGCCGTGAAGGGATTGACAACCCCTTTATTGCGTTGGTTGCGAGTTCTTTGTTTGTTTGTGTAGGTGCGTGGGACTTTTGAGGAGCCTCCTACTGGATTGATACCTTGGTTCTCAAAAACTGAGGGAAATACTTACGCTACTATTGCTGCATCACCCTTTCCTCTTCAAGGAAAACCAATTCAAGCTCAAGACATAGCAAGAAGGATTTCTGGTGCCTTTGTCGGGGAGGTCTTCGCTCAAGTCAAGACATACCAAGTACCCATCACAAACTCATATCCCTCGCATTTACATTATTTGCCATTTGCCTCTCCTTTTCCTCTCCCCCACTTCACCCTTGCCGTTTTATTTGCCCTCTCTTTCCCAATATTCTCCTCCCTCTTTTTCGCTTGTTTGCTCGTCATAATGGCTAGTTCCTTATCCGCTCCTATGTCTCCCGAGTTTGAAGTTCTTCACTTCAAGCAAAGGCAAGGAGAAAACTTAGAAGATGCTTGGTATAGGATGATGGAATCTTATCGCAATTGCACCCTAGAGGTGAACTTTAGAATTCTTCTTCGCAATTTTTATGTTGGGCTAAATATGACGCATAGACAACTCTTGGATGGCATTGCCAAAGGAAATTTTATTGAAATTGATCCTAGTATTGCTCATGAAGTTATAGAGGGAATAGTGGGAACACTACCTCAAAAATAGGGATCACATCCTACCGAAGAAGAAACACAAGTGTTTGGAAAGAATTCCGAAGTCACAATTTTTTTACAAAATCTCTTGAGCCTCTTAAAAGTGTTGGCGGAAATCTTCACCGCATGAATATGTTGATTACTCTTTGCAATAAGCGGTTGGATTCTTTAGATCTAAAAATTTCCGAGTATGAAGGGAAACGTAAAGAACCTCCCGGATTCGAGCATGACTCCGCTAAAAAATTGAAAATCAAGGATGGCACTACTTAGATCAATCTTCGCTTTTATGCCTACCTAGGGGCGTTAAACGATAGCGCTAGTTGGGAGGCAACCCAATTTTATTTGTGCTTTTTGTTTTTGTTTCTGTTTAGTAATAAATTTTGCATCTACCTTCTGTTTAGATGTGTTTTTATGTTTTAATTAGTGTTTGTGCCAAGTAGAACCTATAGGATAACCTATGGTGATAGTTGATTTGATTCTGCTGAAAAACAGAAAGTTTGCACGCACGAAATTAGTTTCGTTAAATCAGAGAAATGTGCTTTTGCGTTGATTCTTTTTGCTTCTGATCAATAGTCAAATCATCCAGGACTTCCTATTTTGGTAGGATTTTTATGGTTCCAGAAGTTTGTGTTAGTTACAGATTGCTACAGACTGTTCTATTTTTGACAGATTCTACCTTTCGTGTGTTGTTTGCTTATTTTGATGCATCTATGGCTAGTAAAATAGTTTATAAACCATAGAGAAGTTGGAATACAGTAGGTTTAACACCAAAACAAATAAAGAATGAGTTAATTACAGCACCATATGTGGTGGTTTTTTTTCTTTCACTAACGGAGCTTATGAGATTTCCTGTTGAGTTTTGTGTTGTGAAGTTTTCAAGTTTTGGGTAAAGATTTGATGGATATGGAATAAGGAGTGGCAAAATCCTAAGCTTGGGGATGCCCATGGCACCCCAAGATATTCAAGAGTAGCCAAAAGCCTAAGCTTGGGGATGCCCCGGGAAGGCATCCCCTCTTTCGTCTTCATTTATTGGTAACTTTACTTGGAGCTATATTTTTATTCGCCACATGATATGCGTTTTGCTTGGAGCGTGTATTATATTAGTCTTTGCTTTTTAGTTTTCCACAATAATCGTTGATGTACACACCTTTTGGGAGAAGCCTACTTGATTAGAATTTATTAGAATACGCTATGTGCTTCACTTATATCTTTTGAGCTAGATAGTTTTTGCTCTAGTGCTTCACTTATATCTTTTAGAGCACGACGGTGGCTTAATTTTGTAGAAATTGCTAGTCTCTCATGCTTCACTTATATTATTTTGAGAGTCTTTTAGAACAGCATGGTATTTTCTATGGTTATAAAATTGGTCCTAGAATGGTAGGCCTCCAAGTTGGGTATAATAAAAACTATCATAGGAAGTGAATTGGATGCTATGATCAATTTGATACTTGATAATTGTTTTGAGATATGGAGGTAGTGATATTAAAGTCATGCTAGTTGGGTGATTATGAATTTAAAGAATGCTTGTGTTGAATTTAGCAAGTCCCGTAGCATGCATGTATGGTTAAAGTTGTGTAACAAATTTGAAACATGAAGTGTACTTGGATTGTGCATCCTTATGAGTGGCGGTCGGGGACGAGCGATGGTCTTTTCCTACCAATCTATCCCTCTAGGAGCATGTGCGTAGTGCTTGGTTTTTGATGACTTTTAAATTTTTGCAGTAAGTATATGAGTTCTTTTGACTAATGTTGAGTCCATGGATTATACGCACTTTTACCTTTCCATCATTGCTAGCCTCTTCGGTACCGTGCATTGCCCTTTCTCACCTTGAGAGGTGGTGCAAACTTTGCCGGTGCATCCAAACCACGTGATATGATACGCTCTATCACACATAAACCTCCCTATATCTTCCTCAAAACAGCCACCATACCTACCTATTATGGCATTTCCATAGCCATTCCGAGATATATTGCCATGCAACTTTCCACCGTTCCGTTCATCATCATGACATACATTACTTTTGTCATATTGCCATTGCATGATCATGTAGTTGACATAGTATTTGTGGCAAAGCCACCATGCATAATTTTTCATACATGTCATTCTTGATTCATTACCATCCCGGTACACCGCCCGAGGCATTCATATAGAGTCATATCTTGTCCTAGTTTCGAGTTGTAATTCATATGTTGTAATCAATAAAAGTGTGATGATCATAATTATTAGAGCATTGTCCCCCCCAAAAAAAGAAAGGCCAAAAGAAAAAAAAGAAAGGCCAAAGAAAAAAAACAAAAGAAAAAAGAAGAAAAAAAATAAAAATAAAAAAATAAAAAGGGGTAATGTTACTATCTCTTTTTCCACACTTGTGCTTCAAAGTAGCACCATGTCCTTCATATAGTGAGTCTCATATCTTGTGCTTCAAAGTAGCACCATGTTTTTCATATAGTGAGTCTCATATGTTGTCACTTTCATATACTAGTGGGAATTTTTCATTATAGAACTTGGCTTGTATATTCCTACGATGGGCTTCCTCAAATGCCCTAGGTCTTTGTGAGCAAGCAAGTTGGATGCGCACCCACTAGTTTTCTTTTGTTGAGCTTTTCATTCATTTATAGCTCTAGTGCATCCGTTGCATGGCAATCCCTACTCCTCATGTTGACCAATTGATGGGCATCTCCATAGCCAGTTGATTATCCTCGTCAATGTGAGACTTTTTTTTGTCTTCTCCAGACAATCCCCATCATCATATTCTATTCCACCCATAGTGCTATATCCATGGCTCAAGCTCATGTATTGCGTGAAAGTTGAAAAAGTTTGAGATTATTTAAGTACAAAATAATTGTTTGGCTTGTCATGGGGTGTGTAGAATTTGGGAACATCTTTGTGTGATGAAAATGAAGCATAGCCTAACTATATGATTTTGTAGGGATGAACTTTCTTTAGCCATGTTATTTTGAGAAGACATGATTGCTTTGATTAGTATGCTTGAAGTGTTACTATTTCTTATGTCAGTATGAACTTTTATTTTGAATCATTTGGATCTGAACATTCATGCCATGATAAAGAAAATTACATTGAGAATTATGCTAGGTAGCATTCCACATCAAAAATTCTGTTTTTATCATTTACCTACTTGAGGACGAGCAGGAATTAAGCTTGGGGATGCTTGATACGTCTCCAACGTATCTATAATTTTTGATTGTTCCATGCTATTATATTACCCCTTTTGGATGTTTATGGGCTTTATTTTACACATTTATATCATTTTTGGGACTAACCTACTAACCGGATGCCCAGCCCGTATTGCTGTTTTTTTGCCTATTTCAGTATTTCGAAGAAAAGGAATATCAAACGGAGTTCAAACAGAATGAAACCTTCGGGAGCGTGATTTTTGGAACGAACGTGATCTAGAGGACTTGGAGTGCAAGTCAAGAAGCAATTGAGGCGGCCAGGAGATAGGAGGGCACGCCCACCCCTCCTAGGCGCGCCCCTATCTCCTGGGTCCCTCGGGCGGCCACCGACGTACTTCTTCCTCCTATGTATACCCACGTACCCCGAAAACATCTAGGGAGCCAAGGAAAAACAATTTCCACCGCCGTAACCTTCTGTATCCGCGAGATCCCATCTTGGAGCCTTCGCCGGTGCTCCATTGATCGACCACGGAGGGCCTCTACATCAACACCATGGCCCCTTCGATGAGTTGTGAGTAGTTTACCACAGACCTTCGGGTCCATAGTTATTAGCTAGATGGCTTCTTCTCTCTTTTTGGATCTCAATACCATGTTCTCCCCCTCTCTTGTGGAGATCTATTCGATGTAAACTCTTTTTGCAGTGTGTTTGTCGAGATCTGATGAATTGTGGGTTTATCATCAAGTTTATCTATGAGAAATATTTGAATCTTCTCTGAATTTTTTATGTATGATTGAGTTATATTTGCAAGTGTCTTCAAATTATCAGTTTGGTTTGGCCTACTAGATTGTTCTTTCTTGCCATGGGAGAAGTGCTTAGCTTTGGGTTCAATCTTGCGGTGTCCTGACCCAGTGACAGAAAGGGTTGCAAAGCATGTATTGTATTGTTGCCATCGAGGATAAAAAGATGGGGTTTATATCATATTGCTTGAGTTTATCCCTCTACATCATGTCATCTTTCTTAATGCGTTACTTTGTTCTTATGAACTTAATACTCTAGATTCATGCTGGATAGCGGTCGATGTGTGGAGTAATAGTAATAGATGCAGGCAGGAGTCGGTCTACTTGTCATGGACGTGATGCCTATATACATGATCATGCCTAGATAATCTCATAATTATTCGCTTTTCTATCAATTGCTCGACAGTAATTTGTTCACCCACCGTAATACTTATGCTATCTTGAGAGAAGCCACTAGTGAAACCTATGGCCCCGGGTCTATCTTTTATCATATAAGCTTTCAATCTACTTTTATTTGCATCTTTACTTTTTGCATCTATATTATAAAATACCAAAAATATATTTATCTTATCATACTATCTCTATCAGATCTCACTTTCGCAAGTGGCCGTGAACGGATTGACAACCCCTTTATTGCGTTGGTTGCGAGTTCTTTGTTTGTTTGTGTAGGTGCGTGGGAATTTTGAGGAGCCTCATACTGGATTGATACCTTGGTTCTCAAAAACTGAGGGAAATACTTACGCTACTATTGCTGCATCACCCTTTCCTCTTCAAGGAAAACCAACGCAAGCTCAAGACGTAGCAGGCTGCCCGTGCACTAGTAAGGGGTACAGAAGTACCCATACTTTTGTACACCGACAGGAGCCCCCATGCCTAGGCCACACATAAGTGCAAGGCGTAGTTGGGCCAGGCCAAAGGCAGTGCGCGGGCAGGCGTAGCAGAGATGGATCACCATGATCTTTCTGTCAGTTGCGCTTCCCCATGACCCGCATTGGGCCAGTGACGTAGGTGTCGTGCGTGGGATGGGCGTGGCACGCATGCATAACCCCGCAGTAAATGGTAAAGAGGTGGCCCGCGCCTTCCCCATAAAAAAGGGAAATTCATAGGGGCACTGTTCATTTACCCTCTCTGCTCCTCCCAATCTTGGAACCACCGTTTCCCTTCTTCTTGCTTGAGCGAAATCCAGAGTTCTTGCTCCTCCTCGCAGCCGCCGCGCCTCTATTGCTTTCAGTTCCCATGCCTCTTCTCAGCCGCCATGGCGCCCAAGGCAAGCAAGAGCAAGGGTGCGGCCAAGGCTACCGAGGGGGGAGAGGCGTCGGAGAATGAGCTGGTGAGGTTGCGGAAGAAACAAGCCCTCTTCGTCTCATTGATCATCGCGCTCACCCTCAGGGATCAGTTCCAGTACCTGTGGGGGAGGGAGACGATGGGGCATCCCCCAACGATGGTCATCCCCGCCCCCTTCGCCAAGCATGGTCCGAAAACTTATCCCTTCTTCGTTGATTATTTTTCCTGCGGCCTTTGCCCCCCTTTCTCTGAATTCTTCAACGATGTCATGAACACATTTGGCTTCCGCCTTCTGGATTTCAAGCCAAATGATGTGGCGTGCATGGCGTTCTTCTCCCATCTTTGCGAAGGTTTTGCTGAGGTTCATCCCAACACGGCACTCCTTCGCCACTACTTCACCCCCCTTATCCAACCAGGGATGCCGTCTCTGGCTGCGTTACTTGGATCCCCGGGGCTTCGAGCAAGGGTGTGTATCCGGAGGAGGCCAGAAGGAGCGGTGGGATGAGTGGCGTGGCCGGTGGTGCTAGATTGTGGAGGAGGACCTGCGGTCGTTCTGCGAGGTTCATCGGACTCCGCCGGTCCGCGACAACGACTGGAGCAATCTCGACCCCAACGATAAGAAGCTCACGGTCGCCACCACCAGATATCATTGCCTCGTTGTCGCCGGCCTCACCCTAGAGATGATTGGCGCTAACTTCATCTACCGCCGTATCGCCCCTTTGCATCAAAAGGGGAGACCGGCCTGGGATTTCAAGAATGCAGTGGATATCATGAGGCTTCGCCCTGGCCTGAAGCATAACTTCATGGCGATGCAGCATGTGTCCATCCGCCAGAGGCTCTTTCATATCAAGGTTGACGAGGACGGCAACTCCTAGAGGACCGGCAAGGCTGCAAATACCGGCAAGACCAGCAACCCGTTCAGGTTGCCGGCGGGAGTGCATCCATTGAGCAACAACTCTCGCCTGACTGACATCATTGCTATGATGCCAGTCTTCAACACCCATGGCCTGGACCCAACCTGGGACGAGCCAAAGGCGGAGTTGGTGCAACATTTCTTCGACAACTTGTTGGAGGGATCCACTTGCGCCAAGCCAGAGCTCATCCGCCACACCACCGATGAAGAGGTGGCATATATTGCCGCCACGGCAGACGAGGCAGCACTTGCCGTGGAGGCCGGCAGGTTTGGCACTGTGGCGGACGAGGCCGAAGAGGCTGAAGAGGAGAGGAGATTCCTTGAGGGGATGGGGCCTGCCGGGGAAACCAGTGGCTTCGCCGGCAGGGCCCCCCTTGCTGAAGAAGCGGCGGAAGAGCCGGCCGAGGAGGCATCTGAGGCGGACGAGCCCTTGTCCCCACAGAAGAAATGCGTCATGTGGCGGACCGGCTCTGGCAAGCCAGTCCAGTCCAGCAGGGCCATGCAATGGCAAGAGGCCCAGGTGCAACCCATGCGCCAGACGAGGCGCGCAGCCGCGACAGAGAAAGAAGCCGCGGTGGCAAAGAAGGCCACGGCTGCGGCGGCGAAGAAGACCACGGCTGCTGCCTCCTCCTCATCCAAGCGCGCAAGTACCCCGTCCCCTTCCCCCATGGGCTCCATCCCGGTGGACGACTATGACCTCGGGTCTTTCATCCTGAGGAGGAAAAGGAGGGCAGAGGATGAAGATGAGTAAGCATTTCGCGCCCTCATCCATCCCTTGATCTTCCATTTTGATTGTCTTGCCTTGACTTGATCTTATCTTTCACAGCGACATGGAGACGCTGGCTCAGCGGGTGGCAAAGAGAGCCAAAGCCTTGTCGAGCGACGAGCCCCCGGCAAGCACCCCACGTGCGTCGGGGACCATCTTCATCAGCCCAGAGTCCAGCCCCGAGCGCAGCCCCCACACCAGCCCCCAGCATAAGTTCGTTATTTGTTTCTTGTTGGCTGGCATTGGGGTGCGCAGCCTTATTGATGATCTTGCCAGGACCGCAGGAGGAGAGCAGTAGCAGGAGGAGCCACTAGGGGCCACCCCGACACGCTGCCCCCATCGACTACGCCGACCAGAGGGGCGTCCCCGACAAGGGCACCCACCGACAAGTCCATGCACACGGAGGAGGAGGCGGCGGCCACAGGTGCTGGCGACCCCATCCCGACAACAGACGTCGCCGGGGAGGGGGATGCATCCTCCCCACTTGCCGTGGGTAAGTTACTCGCCTCTGCTCCTTGCCATCGTTGCCTTGATTTCTTTCCTTTTCTCTGTCTTGAACTTTTATGATTTTGGCCTTGCCTTACTCCCCTTTTTGGCTTCAGATCCTCCCCTAGCAAACCAGGCGGACGTCGATGCCGTGATCGCGGAGACTGCCAAGGACGCCGAGGCCAAGGCCACCAACATCGCTGCTGAGGAGGCCGCCAGGGGATCCACTGAGGAGGCCGCCACGGGGCCTGCCGGGGAGGCCGGCAAGCCTGCCACTCGAGAGGCCTCCAAGGAGCCTGCGAGGGAGGCCGGTGAGGCTGCCGCCAAGGAGGCTGCCACGAGGCCTGCCGGGAAGGCCGGCGAGGCCACCACTGGAGAGGCCGCCAAGGATCGTGCCAGGGAGGAGGTGGTCAATGACCAACCTTCCTCCTCCTCAGGCTCTGCCCCGAGCAGGTACTTGAAGGTTGGTGATGATCTTTTCGTCAGCATCCCATGAGCGGCAGGCACCAGAGCGCCAATCGAGGGGGAGGTCTTTGATGAGGAGATCCTCACTACCGCCAGGCTCCAGGTTGTTGACGAACCGAGTGTCAGCAGTGGTGGTTACAAAGAGGACCAACTCCTTTAGGCCTTGAGAGCCAACTTCCACAAGCTCCAAGCTCTCCATCAGGCTTGCAAGGAGAAGATGGACTCCAGGATGGCAGCCATGGACAAGGCCAAGGCGGACTTCCAAGAGCGCGTCACTCGAATGCAGGGCTGGTCCTCGACCAAGAGGCACTGGATGCTTTGGTCCTCGACCTTTCTTGCACTGGATGCTTTGGTCCTCGACCTTTCTGGCAAGCTAAAGGAGGCCGTTGACCGCGCTGAGGCCACAGAGGCCGCTAGGGTTGAGCTGGCCGGCAAGGTGGAAAAGCTGGAGGTGGACCTAGCAAAGCTTGACAAGGAGATCTCCACGCTCAAGGGAGACAGAGAGAAGACCCTCTACAACCTGGCGAAGATGCCGACCACCATATCTGAAAAAACCAAGTTTCGCTCCAAGGCCAACGAGTCCATTGACGATCTGAGGCTGAAGCTGAATACCCAGGAGAAGATGCTTTCGGAGTCCCAAGCTCGCGAGCAGACCCTGACCAAGGAGCTCGCGGACGAGTTGTTGCTGTTGCGGACTGCTGTCACTTCCCATAACGAGCTCGTGGCCAGCACTAAGCTTTGGACCAGCCGCCTTGTGGACATTGTGGAGAAGCTCACTGCGCCGCTGTCTGATGTCTACTACACAACCTTCTTCTTGTAGACGTTGTTGGGCCTGCAAGTGCACAGGTTTGTAGGACAGTAGCAAATTTCCCTCAAGTGGATGACCTAAGGTTTATCAATCCGTGGGAGGCGTAGGATGAACATGGTCTCTCTCAAGCAACCCTGCAACCAAATAACAAAGAGTCTCTTGTGTCCCCAACACACCCAATACAATGGTAAATTGTATAGGTGCACTAGTTCGGCGAAGAGATGGTGATACAAGTGCAATATGGATGGTAGATATAGGTTTTTGTAATCTGAAAATATCAAACAGCAAGGTAACTAATGATAAAAGTGAGAGTAAACAGTATTGCAACGATAGGAAACAAGGCATAGGGTTCATACTTTCACTAGTGCAAGTTCTCTCAACAATAATAACATAGATAGATCATATAACAATCCCTCAACATGCAACAAAGAGTCACTCCAAAGCCACTAATAGCGGAGAACAAACATAGAGATTATGGTAGGGTACGAAACCACCTCAAAGTTCTTCTTTCGGATTGATCTATTCAAGAGTTCGTAGTAAAATAACATAGAGCTATTCTTTCCGCTTGATCCATCATAGAGTTCATACTAGAATAACACCTTAAGACACAAATCAACCAAAACCCTAATGTCACCTAGATACTCCATTGTCACCACAAGTATCTATGGGCATGATTATACAATATGCGTCACACAATATCAAATTCATCCAACCAACACAAAGTACTTCAAAGAGTGCCCCAAAGTTTCTACTGGAGAGTCAAGAAAACGTGTGCCAACCCCTATGCGTAGGTTCATGGGCGGAACCCGCAAGTTGGTCACCAAAACATACATCAAGTAGCACGTGATATCCCACTGTCACCACAGATAAACACGGCAAGACATACATCAAGTGTTCTCAAATCAAAGACTCAATCGGATAAGATAACTTCAAGAGGGAAACTCAATTCATCACAAGAGAGTAGATGGGGAGAAACATCATAAGATCCAACTATAATAGCAAAGCTCGCGATACATCAAGATCGTGCCATAGAGAGAACACGATAGAGAGAGATCAAACACATAGCTACTGGTACATACCCTCAGCCCCGAGGGTGAACTACTCCCTCCTCATCATGGATAGCGCCGGGATGATGAAGATGGCCACCGGTGATGGGTTCCCCCTCTGGCAGGGTGCCGGAACGGACTCCCTAGAGGTTTTTGGTGGCTACAGAGGCTTGCGGCGGCGGAACTCCCGATCTATCTTGATATTCGATAGTTTTAGGGTACGTAGGCTTATAAAGGCGAAAGAAGTCGGTCGGGAGGTGCTCGAGGGGCCCACGAGACAGGGGGCGCGCCCAGTAGGGGGGCGCCCCCTATCTCCTGGCCTCCTCGAGGATCTTCTGACTTGAACTCCAAGTCTCCAGGAAGATATTCTTCCAAAAAATCACGATGCCGAAGGTTTCATTCCGTTTGGACTCCGTTTGATATTCCTTTTCCTCGAAATACTGAAACAGGCAATAAAACCGCAATATGGGATGGGCCTCCGGTTAATAGGTTAGTCCCAAAAGTAATATATAAGTGTATAATAAAGCCCGTAATCATTCAAAACAGATAATAAAATAGCATGAATGCTTCATAAATTATAGATACGTTGGAGACGTATCAGCATCCCCAAGCTTAATTCCTACTCGTCCTCGAGTAGGTAAATGATAAAAGAAAGAATTTATGAAGTGTGAATGCTAGAAGGTGCACAAGTTTGATCAATGATAATTTCAATCACCTTTTCTAGCATGATAATATGTCATAACAGTAGTTCATCTCATAAAACTTCTCACGATAAAGTAACAAGCAATTCACATGTCAAAGCATAGACCATAAACTTTCTTGAAAACTAGCAAAATTCATTCTCAGTCATCAAACAATTGCAATTCATCTTATTTTCAGGAAAAGCAAACTCCACATACTCAACTATCATGTAGTCTTCTACAATTGCTAACACTCATGCAATACTAATGGTTATGAAGTTTCAATCGGACACTAAGAAAGATAGGGGCTTATAGTGTTGCCTCCCAACGTATTCACCTTTGGGTGATGTCAACAATAATAGTTCATGCTAACTTACATCCAATTGGATATATATATCAGGATCACCCCAACATAGAGTGCTTGCCAAAGGATAAAATGAAAAAGGGAAAGGTGAAGATCACCTTGACTCTTGCATAAAGTAAAAGATAGGCCCTTCGCAGAGGGAAACAGAGGTTGTCATGCGCTTTTAGGGTTGGATGCACAAAATCTTAATGTGAATGAACGTCACTTTATATTGCCACTTGTATATGGACCTTTATTATGCAGCCCGTCGCTTTTATTGCTTCCATAACAAGAGATCGTATAAAGCTATTTTCTTCACACCAAAAGATCATACATATTTAGAGAGTAATTTTTATTGCTTGCACCGATGACAACTTACTTGAAGGATCTTACTCAATGCATAGGTAGGTATAGTGGACTCTCATGGCAAAACTGGGTTTTAGGATATTTGGAAGCACAAGTAGTATCTCTACTTGGTGCAAGGAATTTTGGCTAGCATGAGGGGGAAAGGCAAGCTCAACATGTTTGAATGATCCATCACAATATACTTTAACTGAGATGTCAGAAAACATAAACCATTACATTGTCTTCCTTGTCCAACATCAACTCTTTAGCATGTCATACTTAATGAGTGCTCCCAATTATAGAAGATGTCTAGGATATTGTATCTATATATGAAATATCTCTTCCTTCAATATTCTTTCATGAATTGTTCAAATTACCAATACAATGCTAGCTAACCTTCAATAAATTTACAACCTCTACTTCTTAGATGTGAAGTCATTAATCCCCATGGAATAAGCAAATGAGACATATATAATTTCAGATTTATGACAATCAACTCATTCAACAATTTACTCATAGGATATAAGTGAAGCACGCGAGTAAATGACAAACTACTCCAAAAAGATATAAGTGAAGATCAATGAGTAGCTAAATAATTATGTAACTATGCGAAGACTATCTCTCATTAAAGAATTTAAGATCTTATATTGTATTCAAACAGCAAGCAAATCAAAATAAAATGACATTGCAAGGATAGCACAACTCATGTGAAGAAGCAAAAACTTAGGCTCAACCGATACTAACTGATAGTTGTTGAAGAAGAAAGGTGGGATGCCTACCGGGGCATCCCCAAGCTTAGATGCTTGAGACTTCTTGAAATACTATCTTGGGGTGCCTTGGGCATCCCCAAGCTTGAACTTTTGTGTCTCCTTAATTCCTCTCATATCATGGTTTCTCTTTTTATCAAAAGCTTCATCCACATCAAACTCAACAAGAACTCGAGAGATAGGTTAGTATAAACCAATGCAAAAACTTATCATTTTCTACTGTAACAAATTACTAAAATTATTATTCAACATTGCACACTAAATTACTCTGCATATTTAATACTCTTATCCTCAAATAGAATCATTAAACAAGAAAACACATGCAAACAATGCAAACATAACAGCAATCTGCCAAAACAGTACAGTCTGTAAAGAATGCAAGAGTATCAATACTTCACTAACTCCAAAAATAATGAAATAAAATTACCACTGTAGTAAATTTATCATAGCTCATTATGCAAAAATTTTCAACATTATACCATGCTCTGACTTTTCTAGGGAATTTTTGCAACAGCGGTAAACTTTCTGTTTTCAAACAGCAACATGTATACTAGCAAAATAAGCATGGCAAAGGCTATCCTTGACTTTTTTTATTGAAACTAAAGATGCAAAACATTATTCTAAGTAACATAAAGCAAATACTAACAAAAGAAAATGATGCTCCAAGAAAAACACATATCATGTGGTGAATAAAAATATAGCTCCAAGTAAAGTTACCGATGAACGAAGACGAAAGAGGGGATGCCTTCCGGGGCATCCCCAAGCTTAGGCTCTTGGTTGTCCTTGAATATTACCTTGGGGTGCCTTGGGAATCCCCAAGCTTAGGCTCTTGCCACTCCTTATTCCATAGTCCATCGAATCTTTACCCAAAACTTGAAAACTCCACAACACAAAACTCAACAGAAAACTTGTAAGCTCCGTTAGTGTAAGAAAACAAAACCACCACTTAGGTACTGTAATGAACTCATTCTAAATTCATATTGGTGTAATATATACTTTATTCCAACTTCTCTATGGTTCATACCCTCCAATACTACTCATAGGTTCATCAAAATAAGCAAACAACACATAGAAAACAGAATCTGTCAAAAACAGAACAGTCTGCAGTAATCTGTATCAAACGTATACTTCTGGAACTCCAAAATTCCTACCAAATTAGGAAGTCCTAAGCAATTTGTGTACCAATCCATAGCAAAAGAATCAGATCAGAATCACGTTTCTGTGAACTACGAAAACTAATTTACTTGGTGCAAAAGTTTCTGATTTTCTGCAGGATCAACACAACTATCACCGTAAGCTATCCTAACGGTCTTACTTGGCACTTTATTGAAACAAAAGCTATAAAACATGATTACTACAGTAGAATAATCATGTGGACACACAAAAACAGTAAGGATAAATATTGGGTTGTCTCCCAACAAGCGCTTTTCTTTAATGCCTTTCTAGCTAGGCATGATGATGACAATGATGCTCACATAAAAGATACGAATTGAAACATAATGGGAGCATCATGAAGCATATGACTAGCACATTTAAGCCTAACCCACTTCCTATGCATACGGATTTTTTGAGCAAACAACTTATGGGAACAATAATCAACAAGCATAGGAAGGCAAAACAAGCATATCTTCAAAAATTTAAGCACATAGATAGGAAACTTGACATTATTGCAATTCCTACAAGCATATATTCCTCCCTCATAATAATTTTCAGTAGCATCATGAATGAATTCAACAATATAACCAGCACCTAAATCATTCTTTTCATGATCTACAAGCATAGAAAATTTACTACTCTCCACATAAGCAAAATTCTTCTCATTCGGAATAGTGGGAGTATCATAAGAGACTTGAACATTAAAAATTGTTTCCACATTAAAAGAGTAATGTTCAGAAAAAGGGTAATCATAATCATGACAATATTTATAAATATAATCATCACCACTTTTTATAGCATAAGTTTCATCACAATAATCATCATAAGAAGCAACTTCGTTATCATCATAATCGATTGAAACCTCTCCCAAGATAGTGGAATCACTAAATAAAGTTGACACTCTTCCAAATCCACTTTCATATTCATCACAATAAAATTCAACATCCTACAAAATAGTGGGATCACTACTTCCTAAAGTTGACACTCTTCCAAACCCACTTTCATCAATAATCATCATAAGTAGGAGGCATGCTATCATCATAACAACTTTGCATATCAAAACTTGGGATGCTAAAAATATCATCTTCATTAAACATAGAATCCCAAGCTTGGAAAAACATTAATTTCAGCAAATATATTCTCAAATATTTCATTCTCATGAAACATAGCTTCCCCAAGCTTGGGCCTTTTCATATCATAAGCATATCACTCTCATCATTAATAGTATGGATATTCAAGGAGTTTATACTAACAACATTGCAATCATGCTCATCATTCAAAGATTTAGTATCAAGCATTTTAATGCACTCTTATTCTAGCAATTGAGCACAATTTTCCTTTCCATCAAACTCAGGAAAGATATTAAAAGGACAAAGCGTATGAGACAAACTCAATTCCATTTTTTTGTAGTTTTCTTCTATAAACTAAACTAGTGATAAAACAAGAAACAAAAAGATTCGATTACAAGATCTAAAGATATACCTTCAAGCACTCACCTCCTCGGCAACGGCGCCAGAAAAGAGCTTGATGTCTACTACACAACCTTCTTCTTGTAGACGTTGTTGGGCCTGCAAGTGCACAGGTTTGTAGGACAGTAGCAAATTTCCCTCAAGTGGATGACCTAAGGTTTATCAATCCATGGGAGGCGTAGGATGAAGATGGTCTCTCTCAAGCAACCTTGCAACCAAATAACAAAGAGTCTCTTGTGTCCCCAACACACCCAATACAATGGTAAATTGTATAGGTGCACTAGTTCGGCGAAGAGATGGTGATACAAGTGCAATATGGATGGTAGATATAAGTTTTTGTAATCTGAAAATATAAAAACAACAAGGTAACTAATGATAAAAGTGAGCGTAGACGATATTCCAATGACAGGAAACAATGCATAGGGTTCATACTTTCAGTAGTGCAAGTTCTCTCAGCAATAATAACATAGATAGATCATATAACAACCCCTCAACATGCAACAAAGAGTCACTCCAAAGCCACTAATAGGGGAGAACAAACGTAGAGATTATGGTAGGGTACGAAACCACCTCAAAGTTATTCTTTCGGATCGATCTATTCAAGAGTTCGTAGTAAAATAACATAGAGCTATTCTTTCCGCTCGATCCATCATAGAGTTCATACTAGAATAACACCTTAAGACACAAATCAACCAAAACCCTAATGTCACCTAGATACTCCATTGTCACCTCAAGTATCCATGGGCATGATTATACGATATGCGTCACACAATCTCAAATTCATCCAACCAACACAAAGTACTTAAAAGAGTGCCCCAAAGTTTCTACCGGAGAGTCAAGAAAACGTGTGCCAACCCCTATGCATAGGTTCATGGGTGGAACCCGCAAGTTGGTCACCAAAACATACATCAAGTGTCACGTGATATCCCATTGTCACCACAGATAAACACGGCAAAACATACATCAAGTGTTCTCAAATCAAAGACTCAATTCGATAAGATAACTTCAAGAGGGAAACTAAATTCATCACAAGAGAGTAGAGGGGGAGAAACATCATAAGATCCAACTATAATAGCAAAGCTCGCGATACATCAAGATCATGCTATAGAGAGAACACGAGAGAGAGAGAGAGAGAGAGAGAGAGAGATCAAACACATAGCTACTGGTACATACCCTCAGCCCCGAGGGTGAACTACTCCGTCCTCGTCATGGATAGCGTCGGGATGATGAAGATGGCCCGGCAGGGTGCTGGAACGGACTCCCGAGAGGTTTTTGGTGGCTACAGAGGCTTGCGGCGGCGGAACTCCCGATCTATCTTGATATTCGATGGTTTTAGGGTATGTAGGCTTATAAAGGCGAAAGAAGTTGGTCGGGAGGTGCTCGAGGGGCCCATGAGACAGGGGGTGCGCCCAGTAGGGGGCGGGCGCCTCCCTATCTCCTAGCCTCCTCGAGGATCTTCTGACTTGAACTCCAAGTCTCCGTGATGATATTCTTCCAAAAATCACGATGCCGAAGGTTTCATTCCGTTGGACTCCATTTGATATTCCTTTTCCTCGAAATACTAAAACATGCAATAAAACAACAATATGGGCTGGGCCTCCGGTTAATAGGTTAGTCCCAAAAGTAATATAAAAGTGTATAATAAAGCCCGTAATCATTAAAAACAGATAATAAAATAGCATGAATGCTTCATAAAATTATAGATACGTTGGAGACGTATCACTGTCTGCCATGGGCATGCCAAGTTTCAGGTTCTCCCATGAGGTGAACGTGACTGACAGCGCCAGGCTGTCTCTGTTCTTTGAGTGTGTCCTTGACGCCCTGAAGCTGCTCCAATCCACCAGGCGGCCTACCTAGCCGAGGAGTCCTAGAAGCTCTGTTGGGGCGCCTTCACCAAGGTGCTCACCAAGGTGGCACACTGGAACCCCAGTGTTGACTTCGCTCAGGCGCTTGATAGCTTGCCGGAGGGCGTCCACCGTCAGGCGCTCAAGGAGCGCAGCGAGCCCATCATCAGCTGCGTCAGCGGAGTCACGAGGCTGGAGGGCCAGCGCCAGGATCAGCTGCTTTATTCCTTGCTGTTGCTACGATTTTGCACCCAAGAAAATTTATCTTAAGTTAGAATCGCGACAACTTTTGATGTAATATAACCCTGTTATGCCTTGAACTGATTGCATGTTATCTTCCCGTTTAGTTCATCCTTGTATTTTCTGCACCCTACGCTTAATTGGATAGGCCTGCCGACGCGTGCACCCCTTGCCGCAATTGCTAGAAGGACAAATCCTTAGCAGCATGCAGAGGGCGTCGATGCCAACATGTTACCTTGCCGCTTTTCGCGCAGTCACATGAGTTGTCGAGCGGACTCGAAACATAACAAGGCCGCTGTTGATTACGGCAAGGTACCCCGCCGTCCTTACCAGAGAGCAACACATGAGCTGTCGAGCGGACTCAAAACAGAACAGGGGCGTTGCCAATCGGGGCAGGGTCCCTTTTGCATGCAGGTTCTTCATACAAGGACCAAAACCATCAAGGAAGATAACTTGATAAAAAAAAGGATTAGTCAAGGTTTGGTTGACTTAGCTTTTTGTTGCTATGCGGGTCATCGTCGCGGCTGCAGACGACGCCGCTCGCGTGGCTTCTCGCACCAGGGCAGCGCGGATGACTTTGATGTCCTCCACCACTGGCATCCGCCGTGTCGCCCGTCTGCGTGGGCACGGGCGGAACGACTACCGACGGGCCGATCACTGCGATCGTCTTCTTCTTTGGTGCCATGGCGATGGAGAAACTATTGTCCTAACTAACAGAACAAATTCTCACAACTAATTCCCCCTACCTAGCACCAAAGATGTCGGGGAAAACAAACACCTATGGGGTCACAAGGATCCCTTCTATGTTCGGCGGGGGATTAGCTCCACGAAGAGCAGGTCGAGCCATTAGCACACACGGCATTTTACCCAGGTTTGGGCCGCAAAGATGCGTAACACCCTAGGCCCGCTTGTCTGGATTTATGTGTTCTTGAGCTTTTGAACTAGCTATGATGCATGCCTGGTCCAAAAGTCTGAATCCTCTCTCGGTATGCCTCGGACCTCCATTTATATGTAAAGGGGTTGCCACGGTGGCACACAGGAGGTGGCAAGCTACAGTGTACGAGCTTATCGCTTGGCACCGTAGGACAAACGCATTTAATGTGTTGCCTACGTGCCCTCTAGCTTTATCGGGGACGACAACAGAAGCCATCTCGTCTGTCGCTGCTCCTCCTTGCTTCGACACGTGTCCAGGATGACGAGGCATGTAGCGCCACGCTGGCTAACTAGTTGTTGTGGTGGCACAATGGTAGAGCTTCCAGGAAGATCTGCATGCCGCCACACTGGCGCCTGCTTAGTTGGCCCGCTGATCATTGCACAGGACTGGTGGTGAGGTGGTGAACCCTTGCCGGGCGCGCGTCTGGCCGCAGCCCAGCGATCGTCCCCGGCAAGGCTTGCCGGGGGCCTTGGAGTCATCCCCAGCAAGGGTCTTGCCGGGGGTCTTCGTCTTTTGGTCCCACGTGGACCCGTGGGTTGCCAATCTTTATGAGATCTGCATGCTACCAAGCATGCGCTCTCAGATCTTGGTCTTAACGTTGTCGATGGTGTCAGAGCTCTCAGCTCCAAGGGTGGTGGGTTTGCTGATGCTATTTAGGTTTCTCCAGCAATGGTGTTGCCGGGGGAGGTCCAGCTCGCCCTCTGCTCCTTGTTCTTCGAGTATCTGCCTTGGCAGTCTTTGGGTTTTTGTCTCCCTCTGACTCGCCAAGCCCTGCCGCAGGTGTGGCTGCAGCTGCCCGTGCACTAGTAAGGGGTACAGAAGTACCCATACTTTTGTACACCGACACTTTAGTTTTTCAAAATAAGTATTGGTGATTTTCTATGTTGCTATAAACCCATTTTCCCTACAATTGTTACTGATCTAGTTTTAAATATTATAGGATGAACGGAAGTATTCTTACTTGGAGTGGGTTGATCAAGAGTGGCCACAGTCTTTGAAGATTTGCCTAGCAAAGCTCTAGAGCATGTATGAGGAAGAGAACAGAGGTAGGCTTAGAGAAAGTGTTGTCAACGCTGAAGAATATTGGAAGATGCGAGATAAAAAGAGGAAGGTGGAGAATGAGCGCAGATTTTTTCAATCAGACTTGGCTAGGATGGTGTTGGCGAAGGAGGAGGCACTTTCCCAGTTGGCCAGTGCAAAACAGGTTCTTACTGAACTGAAAGAAGAGGTGGATAAGATGAGCCTGGATGATCTTGATTAGGGAAATGAATATATTGTTCTAATATTGTTCTTATGAAGTTGAACTAGCTATATGTTGTACTGTGTTGTTTTCAGGTAGCTATCGTATTGTGATGTTAAAATGTATCTATGTGCTTGATATGAAATTCGCAAACAACTGTTTGATATGAAATGTGAATTTGCGTAATACTGGAATTATAAATTGTAAACTAATAAACCTGCTAAATGGATCATGGAACTTTGCAAACTGTTCTAGCAGTAAAAGCACTTGTGATGGATAGCCCAATGCCACTGTCGGCGTCCTGGATTTGGGGGTAACCAGCCCTGCCTGCCTGCGGCCCACCGCGTGGCTCCATCGGCAGCCTGGTACGGCCCGACTTCAACACCAACACCGCAAGACCCTCGTGACGGGCCAAGCCTCGTGAGGCGGGCGATGCCAAGATCCCCAATGGGATTGGCCTCCTCAGGAGGGCTCCTGAGGGGCGGAGAGTTCTATGCAAGCTAACTCACGAGGCTCAACTGACGTGAGCCATGACGACCAAGGCCAGGCGGGCGCCAGGTGGGCATCAGGCAGGCGCAGAGTGCAGGTATCCTCTTCGGTGCAAAGGAGGCATGCCACAGGCGCGGAGTCTCGAGGAGTCAGCCAAAGGTTTCCATTCCGGTGCAACAAGACCAAGGCCGCTAGGACGGCAAGATGGAGGTCATCGACGAGCCCACCACAACGTCACAACCAGAGGCTTTTCACAGTCCAAGACAACTTTTGTGAGGATAGACTATACTACGTGTCCCGTTTCAAATCCGGCCGTTGTGGGATCCCTTCCCACTCATATTTGGGAAGAGGACCAAGGCCACTATAAACAGGACTAGCCACCACCATAGGAGGGGGATCGAATCCATTCTCACCCGACCACCACACCAGCACTAGAACACCTCACCTCCTGAGGCTTGTTCACCCACTGTACCAGTTCATCCATAGCCCTTCGAGGCAATCCACCACACCACACTGGATTAGGGTGTTACACCACAACGGTGGCCCTAACCAGTATATATCGTTGTGGCTTTGTGTCTCTTTGAGCTCGACACGTTAGGCTTAGGAGGATCGCGAGTAGGCAGGCTGGGCAAGTTGAGATCACCGCACGCATCCCAGAGTTTCAACCTCTCAAGGGTTGCCGGATCCCTAAATCCGACATTTGGCGCGCCAGGTAGGGGTGCGTTGGATCCTCTCTTCCGTTGTTCGATCCACCACCGCTCCGACACCTCCATGGCCGACGTGCGCCGGGCTCGCACCGAACGTCGGGCTGCTGTCGCCGCCCGCGTCGCTCAGACGGCTCCGGCGGGTGACGGTTGTGCCCGCCGTGCTCCTTCTCCGATGGCCAATGCCGCCATGGGCCCTGCCGGCCACGAGCAAGAAGCTTCGTTGCTGCACCCATCAATGTGGCGTGACGGCCGCACCGCTACTCCATCACTGACCCCAGCCAATTCGTCATCCGATGCGCGTCGCAGCCAGGTGGATGCGCAGGCCACTCTGCTGACGGCGTGGGAGCTTCTTCGCTACTGCCCGGTGGGTGATCTCTATGAGGAGTGGCTCGGGTGGATCGCTGAGTTCATCAGTGTCACGCACGGGGGCTCCGATGGGCCGGCTCGCTCGCTGCCTCAGCAACCACCTGCAGCGGGCAACGTGGCTCATGGGGCTCCTCCACCACCTCCAGCCCGGGGCGCCATCATCAAGCCAAGGCGTATGGCTCCACGACGCGACCCGCAGCGCCCGGCACCGGCTCGGGATGACATGAGCTGCCAGGGGTGCAGCATCCCCAAGGAGAAGCACGCGTGCTTCCAGCACCCCAGCGCCAGGCTCACGTGCCGCCACAAGAGGTGGCGGTGCGCGTGCACCAGGATCATATTCCACCCCCTCGACGACCTCCGGTGGCCACGGCACCACGCGTTTACTCCGGAGCTCCGCAACGTTGTCTGGCCAAGCAAGTTCAAGCCCGACCTACCTCCACGCTATGACGGCACCGCCGACCCCGCCGAGTTCTTGCAGCTTTGTGAGCTGATCATCGAGGCGGCCAAAGGCGACGAGAAGATCATGGCAAACTGGTTCCTGATGGCCCTCAGGATGGCGTGCGTTCTTGGCTCCTGAACGTTACCGAGGGGTCGGTTTCTTCCTGGGAGGAGATGCGCAGCCGCTTCATCGCCAACTTCCAGGGTACTCGCGACCGTCCACCGGCCGCGGATGACCTGCACCGCATCAACCAGCAACCTAGAGAGACCTTGCAGAAGTATATCCAGCGCTTCAACAATGTTCGCCTCAAGATTCCCAAGGTGTAAGACGAGGCCATCATCTCCGCGTTCACCGATGGCGTCCGCGATGTCAAGATGAAGGAGGAGCTCGCCATCCACGAGGACCTCTGCACTGCTCTGGAGATGTTCAACATGGCGAACAAGTGTGCAAGGGCTGAGGAGGGACGCCTCTCCCTCCTCGAGCTCCCCGATGTTGAGACAGAAGACAAGAAGACCAAGACCAAGGACGTGTAGCGCAAGGGGCCAGCCGTGCTTGCAGCCGAACCAGAGTCGAAGCATGGCCGCGATCACCCCGAGTCATCCAAGGGCAAGCGGCCGTTCTGCACCTTCCACAACGTTTACAACCACAACACCAACGACTACCGGGAGCTCAGGGCTCTCCACGACGGGCGCCTCGGTCGATGCCCTGAGCGCAACGATTGAGGATACGGTCGCAGAGGTGGCCGATGCGTAGGACGTTGGGATGGACGCGACCGTCGTCAGGAGTGGCGCGACCAGCCTCGTGAGGACCGCTGGCAGGGCGAGCCTCGCGAGGGCAACTGGAGGGAGCAGCCTCGTGAGGATCGACCTCAGGGTAATGCAGCCTTGCCTCCTCTGCCTCTACCGCCAAGGAGGAAGAAGATCACCACCAGGACGAGGGGGCTGGGGTCTTCTAGGAGCCTCGAGCCATTGCCTGCATCTTGGGCGGCTCACAGGCCCCGGCTTCCCACCGTATCTTTAAGCAGTTTGCGCGCGAGGTGAATGCGGTGCTCCCCAAGCCTGAAGCAATTCGCCCTCTCAAGTGGTCCAAGTGCGCCATCACCTTCGACTCCTCGGACCGGCTCAAGTGTGCGGCTACCGCTGGCACGCTCCCCATGCTCTGCTCCCCCGTCATCAGCAATGTGGTCATCACCAAGACTCTCATCGATGGCGGAGCATGGCTCAACGTTCTCTCTATTCAGATGTTCGACAGGCTTCAGGTACCATACTACCAGCTTCACCCCACCAAGCCATTCTTAGGAGTGACCGACGGATCGACACACCCAATCGGGCAGGTTCGCCTCCCTATCACCTTCCGCGAGTGCAACAACTACCGCACCGAGCTCATCGACTTCAACGTCGCTGACATCCTCCTACCCTACAATGCCATCCTAGGGTACCCAGCACTGGCCAAGTTCATGGCAGCCACGCACCACGGCTACAACGTCCTCAAGATGCCAGGAGGCGGCGGCGTCAGCACAGTCTCCTGTCAGGAGAAGGATGTTGTGTTCGAGCGGGCTTTCCAGGCTGCAGCAGTTGAGAACCCCGAAGACGAAGACGGCGCCCTCCCTCCTGAGGTCGCCCCCAAGATGAAGAAGTTGCAACTGGGATAGGGTCTCGTGAGGGAGCATCACTCGAGGATGCGGCGCTGAGCCTGGCGTCTCCGGACGCGGCCCCTTCACCCATCGCATAGGAAGGAGTGTCCGGCGCTCCTCTCAAGCTGGGCTCGGGGGCTCTCCTTTGGAGGGCCTCAGATCTAGCCAATGTCGCGAGAGTGGCGCTCGGGCACCATGTGGAGGCGCTCTTCAGAGAACGCTTCCCAGGAGAAGGCAGCAGGCGTGAGGCACCAGGTGTTTAGGAATTCGTCAGCAAGGCAATCAAGGAGATTCAGGAAGGAAGGGTTCTGCAAGGCGATCGTCGCCTGCCGCATGGCGCAGCTCACTGCCCTGGCGAGGGTAAGGAGCTTTGCGTCTGCATGGACATCCCCAGGCTCAACAGGGCCACGTCTCGATAGCTCATGTGGCCGTCTCATGTCGGCCAATGCGAGGGTCCACCTGAGAGCTACGTCCGCATGCCTTTTGGCCTGGCGGGTGCGGCTGAGGCATTCCAGCGCTGCATGAGGGACGCTTAGACGGCCTGCGAGGCCAGACACCAGGCGGTCCTAGCGGAGATGGAGGAGCACCTTCAGGATCCTCTCGGTCCCTCCGAGTCTCCCGAGGCTCAGTGCCGGAGCGGCTCATGAGGAACGACTTCAGCGACACGCATTTGTTTGGCTACTTCAACAACTCTTCAGCAACGGTACCAGGTGACATCTCTCTAGTTCGTTCAGTTTGGGGGCGCCCCTTGGGCTGCATCATCCCCAGGCCGTGTGGGTCCGTTCCTACGGCATGTATCCCTTCCACATTTATCAGAGCCAGTTACAATCCTTTGCAAGCTACTTTTGAATTATTGACTGCCTGACCAGTGCTTCATCGCTCAGAACGTCTCGCGCCCTTGCAAGCCCTCCCATGACCGCCTCATGATTAAGTACTGGCACGACGTCTGTGCTCAGGTCTGTCCCTGCAGCATCACTAAACCCAAGTAGCTGAGCTCTGGCTCACGGGCTAGTCCCTGTGTACGTCACCTCCTGTGGCTCTTGGTGCCTTGTTCTCGCATGAGCTAATCGCGGGTGAATGAGTGAGGGCGCGTGACCTGGTGCCCCCGTGGCCACGGGAACGGCGCGCCGGTTGTTTTTCTTCTGGATCTTTGCATGAGAAGACTGGGCATGACGTCTGTGCTCGGGTCCGTCCCTGCAGCGTTGATAAATCCAGCGGCTGAGCTCTGTTTGGCGGGCCGGTCCCGTTCAGGTCACCTCCTGGGGTCATTGGTGTCTAGCCTTCTCATGCAATAACCTCATGAAACTCATTCGGTGCAGGCTGCCTAACCATCTCGCAGGACCAACTCAAGCATCTCCAATCAAGACCAGGCGCAATCCACCTTGAGATAGGGCCTCGTGAGTCCCGCGCTGGCTCACGGGTGCCCATATACACCTCCTCCGGCCCTGCGGTGCATGCCACGTGTCAGGGCAGGGCTGTACACGCCCTGGGGGCTCTCCTCATAGGGAGCCCCCTCCCACGCACCAGTGGAAGCACCATGCTCCGTGCTGGCCGTTGACACTACCGAGGAGCGGCTATGCCCGTGCAAGAGCGGAAGCGCTATGCTCCGCACTGGTGATAAACAACTAGGGGTGGCCTCATGGCCGCATTAACCTCAGGGAGCCTCCGGGCTCAGTGGCTAGCGTCACCGCGCTGCTCTCCCTCGGGAAGGTAGCGCGAGGAGGCTGGGCACGGGGGCTACTCTTAGGTCACGCCTGGCGTACCCCACCTTGCCAGACCTCACGGGCCTGGTCTTCGCGCACCCCTTCCAAGTGAGAGCTCGGCGAGGAAAATGTAGGATGGTTTGTTCGTACGTCAAGGGGGACTCCTAAGAATCGCGTCTCAGGAGCCTAACTGGTCACGTAGCCCCTCACCTCTTGGGCTCGTCCTGGTGATCCAGACGGCTCAATGACGGCTGAGGCATGCGCGGGGCCGGGCCCTGCCGACGCAGAACGCCAAGACCTGGCTGTCACCCTTCTTTTTCAAGCCATTCGCACGTCAAGGGGGACTCCTAAGCATCGCGTCTCAGGAGCCTAACTGGTCATGTAGCCCCTCACCTCTTGGGCCCATCCTGGTGATCCAGACAACTCAACGATGGCTAAGGCATGCGTGGGGCCTGGCCCTGCCGACGCAGAACACCAAGGCTTTCCCCTGCATCTTTTCCTAAGCTGTTCGCACGTCGAGGAGGACTCCTGAGCATCGCATCTCACAAGCCTAACTGGTCATGTAGCCCCTCACCTCTTGGGCTCGTCCTGGTAATCCGGACAACTCAACGACGGCTGAGGCATGCGCGGGGCCGGGCCCTGCCTACGCAGAACACCAAGGCTTGACCCTGCATCTTTTCCTAAGCTGTTTGCACGTAAAGGAGGACTCCTGAGCATCGCATCTCAGGAGCCTAACTGGTCATGTAGCCCCTCACCTCTTGGGCTTGTCCTGGTGATCTGGACGACCCAACGATGGCTGGGGTACGCGCGGGGCCGGGCTCTGCCGACACAGAACAACAAAGCAAACGAAAAAGCTGAAGGAGCATAATCTAGTTATTACAAAACACATTGTTCCAAGAAAATAGTTTTAAACGCCTTCCCGAGGCATGTTGCATGATACAGGACAAACAGGGAAAAGTAGAATCGCCGGCACCTCTTCAGGCTTGGGCGTCACCACTGCCCGCCAGCAGAGGCTCATCGCCAAGCGCGTCGCCTGTTCCACCGGCTTCAGTCGGAGGACCAACGACCAGGAACTTGCTCAACATAGCGTCCACGAAGCTCTTCACGGCGGCAGCGGCAGCATCCTGGGAGTCGGGGTCCACCGAAGTAAGGAAGGGGGAGAGGTCGAAGCTGGCATCCTGGAGATAAAGATGGCTGAAGACGCATGTCAGGGCCGAGGAACAAAGTGAGTGTGCCTCGCTTTCCACCAAGGAAGCAAACCCGTCGACAACATCTTCAAGCACCGCCACAACTTCAGGAAGTAGAGTAGCAGGGCTCTCCTTCGGGGTCATCACCATCGCCTTCTTCAGATCATCTCCAAAGAGCGCCTTCTGGGCCTTGTGGAAACGTGCCTCGTGAAGGAAATATGCCCTAGAGGCAATAATAAAGTTATTATTCATTTCCTCATATCATGATAAATGTTTATTATTCATGCTAGAATTGTATTAAACGGAAACATGATACATTTGTGAATACATAAGACAAACTTAATGTCACTAGTATGCCTCTACTTGACTAGCTCATTAATCAAAGATGGTTATGTTTCCTAACCATAGACATGAGTTGTCATTTGATTAACGGGATCACATCATTAGGAGAATGATGTGATTGACATGACCCACTCCGTTAGCTTAGCACTTGATCGTTTAGTATGTTGCTATTGCTTTCTTCATGACTTATACATGTTCCTACAACTATGAGATTATGCAACTCCGGTTTACCGGAGGAACACTTTGTGTGCTACCAAACGTCACAACGTAACTGGGTGATTATAAAGGAGCTCTAAAGGTGTCTCCAAAGGTACATGTTGAGTTGGCGTATTTCGAGATTAGGTTTTTTCACTCCTATTGTCGAAGAGGTATCTCTGGGCCCTCTCGGTAATGCACATCACTATAATCCTTGCAAGCAATGTAGCTAATGAGTTAATTACGGAATGATGCATTAAGTAACGAGTAAAGAGACTTGCTGGTAACGAGATTGAACTAGGTATTGGGATATCGACGATCAAATCTCGGGCAAGTAACATACCAATGACAAAGGGAACAACGTATGTTGTTATGCGGCTTGACCGATAAAGATCTTCGTAGAATATGTAGGAACCAATATGAGAATCCAGGTTCTGCTATTGGATATTGACCGGAAACGTGTCTCGGTCATGTCTATATAGTTCTTGAACCCGTAGGGTCCGCACGCTTAAGGTTTCGTTGACAGTTTTGTTATGAGTTTATGAGTTTTGATGTACCGAAGGTTGTTCGGAGTAACGGACATGACGAGGAGTGTCGAAATGGCCGAGACATAAAGATCGATATATTGGACACTATATTTGGACACCGGAAAGGTTCCGGGTGAGATTGGGACAATACCGGAGCGCTGGGAGGTTATCGGAACCCCACGGGAGGTATATGGGCCGTATTGGGCCTTAGTGCAAAGGAGGGGAAAGGATCAAAGGAGGGGGCGCGCCCCCCAAGCCCAATCCAAATTGGGAGGGGGCCGGCCCCCCTTTCCTTCCTCCCTCCCTCCTCTTCCTTCCGTCTCCCTCTCCTAATAGGAAAGGGGGGAGTCCTACTCCCGGTGGGGGTTGGACTACCCCCCTAGGGCGCGCCACCCCCCTTGGCCGGCCCCTTCCTCCACTCCTTTAGATACGGGGGAGGGGGGCACCCAATAGACACAACAATTGATCTCTTGATCTCTTAGCCGTGTGCGGTGCCCCCCTCCACCATAGTTCTCCTCGATAATATTGTAGCGGTGCTTAGGCGAAGCCTTGTAATGGTAGAACATCAAGATCATCACCATGCCGTCGTGCTAACGGAACTCTTCCCCGACATTCTGCTGGATCGGAGTACGGGGGACGTCATCAAGCTGAACGTGTGCAAGAACTCGGAGGTGTCGTAGTTTTGGTGCTTGATCGGTCGGGTCGTGAAGACGTACGACTACATCAACCGTGTTGTGCTAACGCTTCCGCTTTCGGTCTACGAGGGTACGTGGACAATACTCTCCTCTCTCGTTGCTATGCATCACCATGATCTTGCGTGTGCGTAGGAATTTTTTTGAAATTACTACATTCCCCAACAGTGGTATCAGAGCCAGTTTTTATGCGTAGATGTTATATGCACGAGTAGAACACAAGTAAGTTGTGGACGATACAAGTCATACTGCTTACCAGCATGTCATACTTTGGTTCGGCGGTATTGTTGGATGAAGTGGCCCGGACCAACATTATGCGTACGCTTACGCGAGGCTGGTTCTACCGACGTGCTTTGCACACAGGTGGCTGGCAGGTGTCTGTTTCTCCAACTTTAGTTGAACCGAGTGTGGCTACGCCCGGTCCTTGCGAAGGTTAAAACAACACTAACTTGACGAACTATCGTTGTGGTTTTGATGCCTAGGTAAGAATGGTTCTTGCTCAGCCCGTAGCAGCCACATAAAATTTGCAACAACAAAGTAGCGGACGTCTAACTTCTTTTTGCAGGGCATGTTGTGATGTGATATGGTCAAGACGTGATGCTATATTTTATTGTATGGGATGATCATGTTTTGTAACTGAGTTATCGGCAACTGGCAGGAGCCATATGGTTGTCGCTTTATTGTATGAAATGCAAGCGCCCTGTAATTGCTTTACTTTATCACTAAGCGGTAGCGATAGTCGTAGAAGCAATAGATGGTGAAACGACAACGATGCTACGATGGAGTTCAAGGTATTGCGCCGGTGATGATGGTGATCACGACGGTGCTTCGGAGATGGAGATCACAAGCACAAGATGATGATGGACATATCATATCACTTATATTGATTGCATGTGATGTTTATCCTTTATGCATCTTATCTTGCTTTGATTGACGGTAGCATTTTAAGATGATCTCTCACTAATTATCAAGAAGTGTTCTCCCTGAGTATGCATCGTTGCGAAAGTTCTTCGTGCTGAGACAGCACGTGATGATCGGGTGTGATAGGCTCTACGTTCAAATACAACGGGTGCAAAACAGTTGCACACGTGGAATACTCAGGTTAAACTTGACGAGCCTAGCATATACACATATGGCCTCGGAACATGGAGACCGAAAGGTCGAACGTGAATCATATAGTAGATATGATCAACATAGTGATGTTCACCATTGAAAACTACTCCATCTCACGTGATGATCGGACATGGTTTAGTTGATTTGGATCACGTGATCACTTAGATGACTAGAGAGATGTCTATCTAAGTGGGAGTTCTTTAGTAATATGATTAATTGAACTTAAATTTATCATGAACTTAGTACCTGATAGTATTTGCTTGTCTATGTTTGTTGTAGATAGATGGCTCGTGTTATTGTTCCGTTGAATTTTAATGCGTTCCTTGAGAAAGCTAAGTTGAAAGATGATGATAGCAATTACACGGACTGGGTCCGTAACTTGCGGATTATCCTCACTGCTGCACAGAAGAATTACGTCCTGCAAGCACCATTGGGTGCCAGGCTGCTGCAGATGCAACTGACGACGTTAAGAACGTCTGGCAGAGCAAAGCTGATGACTACTCGATAGTTCAGTGTGCCATGCTTTACGGCTTAGAACCGGGACTTCAACGATGTTTTGAACATCATGGAGCATATGAGATGTTCCAGGAGTTGAAGTTAATATTTCAAGCAAATGCCCGGATTGAGAGATATGAAGTCTCCAATAAGTTCTATAACTGCAAGATGGAGGAGAATAGTTCTGTCAGTGAACATATACTCAGAATGTCTGGATATAATAATCACTTGATTCAACTGGGAGTTAATCTTCCTGATGATAGTGTCATTTACAGAATTCTTCAATCACTACCACTAAGCTACAAAAGCTTCGTGATGAACTATAATATGCAAGGGATGGACAAGACTATTCCCGAGCTCTTCGCAATGCTAAAGGCTGCGGAGGTAGAAATCAAGAAGGAGCATCAAGTGTTGATGGTCAATAAGACCACCAGTTCCAAGAAAAAGGGTAAAGGGAAGAAGAAGGGAACTTCAAGAAGAACAGCAAACAAGTTGCTGCTCAGGAGAAGAAACCCAAGTCTGGACCTAAGCCTGAGGCTGAGTGCTTCTACTACAAGCAGACTGGTCACTGGAAGCAGAACTGCCCCAAGTATTTGGCGGATAAGAAGGATGGCTAGGTGAACAAAGGTATATGTGATATACATGTTATTGATGTGTACCTTACTAATGCTCGCAGTAGCGCCTGGGTATTTGATACTGGTTCTGTTGCTAATATTTGCAACTTGAAATAGGGACTACGGATTAAGCAAAGATTGGCTAAGGATGAGGTGATGATGCACGTGGGAAATGGTTCCAAAGTCGATGTGATTGTGGTCGGCACGCTACCTCTACATCTACCTTCGGGATTAGTTTTAGACCTGAATAATTGTTATTTGGTGCCAGCGTTGAGCATGAACATTATATCTGGATCTTGTTTAATGCGAGACGGTTATTCATTTAAATCTAAGAATAATGGTTGTTCTATTTATATGAGTAATATCTTTTATGGTCATTCACCCTTGAAGAGTGGTCAATTTTTATTAAATCTCGATAGTAGTGATGCACATATTCATAATGTTGAAACCAAAAGATGCAGAGTTGATAATGATAGTGCAACTTATTTGTGGCACTGCCGTTTGGGTCATATTGGTTTAAAGCGCATGAAGAAACTCCATACTGATGGACTTCTGGAATCACTTGATTATGAATCACTTGGTACTTGCGAACCATGCCTCATGGGCAAGATGACTAAAACGCTGTTCTCCGGAACTATGGAGCGAGCAACTGATTTGTTGGAAATCATACATACTGATGTATGTGGTCCAATGAATATTGAGGCTCGCGGCGGGTATCATTATTTTCTCACCTTCACAGATGATTTGAGCAGATATGGGTATATCTACTTGATGAAACACAAGTCTGAAACATTTGAAAGTTCAAAGAATTTCAGAGTGAAGTGGAAAATCATCGTAACAAGAAAATAAAGTTTCTATGATCTGATCGTGGAGGAGAATATTTGAGTTACGAGTTTGGTTTACATTTGAAGAAATGCAGAATAGTTTCGCAACTCACGCCACCCGCAACACCACAACGAAACGGTGTGTCCGAACGTTGTAATCGTACTTTACTAGATATGGTGCGATCTATGATGTCTCTTACTGATTTACCGCTATAATTTTGGGGTTATGCTTTAGAGACGGTCGCATTCACGTTAAATAGGGCACCAGCAAAATCCGTTGAGACGACGCCTTATGAACTGTGGTTTGGCAAGAAACCAAAGTTGTCGTTTCTTAAAGTTTGGGGCTGCGATGCTTATGTGAAGAAACTTCAACCAGATAAGCTCGAACCCAAATCGGAGAAATGTGTCTTCATAGGATACCCAAAAGAGACTATTGGGTACACCTTCTATCACAGATCTGAGGGCAAGACTTTTGTTGCTAAATTCGGATCCTTTCTAGAGAAGGAGTTTCTCTCAAAAGAAGTGAGTGGGAGGAAAGTAGAACTTGATGAGGTAACTGTACCTGCTCCCTTATTGGAAAATAGTTCATCACATGAACCGGTTCCTGTGACAACTACACCAATCAGTGAGGAAGCTAATGATATTGATCATGAAACTTCAGATCAAGTTATTACCGAACCTCATAGGTCAACCGGAGTAAGATCCACACCAGAGTGGTACAATAATCCTATTCTGGAAGTCATGTTACTTGACCATGGCGAACCTACGAACTATGAGGAAGCGATGATGAGCCCAGATTCCGTAAAATGGCTTGAGGCCATGAAATCTGAGATGGGACCATGTATGAGAACAAAGTATGGACTTTGGTTGACTTGTCTGATGATCGGCAAGCCATCGAGAATAAATGGATCTTCAATAAGAAGACTGACGCTGATGGTAATGTAACTATCTACAAAGCTCAACTTGTTGCGAAAGGTTTTCGACAAGTTCAAGGGGTTGACTACGATGAGACTTTCACATACGTAGCGATGATTAAGTCTGTCCGAAAGATGTTAGCGATTGCCGCATTTTATGATTATGAAATATGGCAAATGGATGTCAAAACTGCATTCCTGAATGGATTTCTGGAAGAAGAGTTGTATATGATGCAACCGGAAGGTTTTGTCGATCCAAAAGGTGCTAACAAAGTGTGCAAGCTCCAGCGATCCATTTATGGACTGGTGCAAGCCTCTCGGAGTTGGAATAAACGCTTTGATAGTGTGATCAAAGCATATGGTTTTATACAGACTTTTGGAGAAGCCTGTATTTACAAGAAAGTGAGTGGGAGCTCTGTAGCATTTCTGATATTATATGTAGACGACATATTGTTGATTGGAAATGATATAGAATTTTTGGATAACATAAAGGGATACTTGAATAAAAGTTTTTCGATGAAAGACCTCGGTGAAGCTGCTTACATATTGGGCATCAAGATCTATAGAGATAGATCAAGACGCTTAATTGGACTTTGACAAAGCACATACCTTGATAAAGTTTTGAAAAAGTTCAATATGGATCAGGCAAAGAAAAGGTTCTTGCCTGTATTACAAGGTGTGAAGTTGAGTCAGACTCAATGCCCGACCACAGCAGAAGATAGAGTGAAAATGAACGATGTTCCCTATGCTTCAGCCATAGGCTCTATCATGTATGCAATGTTGTGTACCAGACCTGATGTATGCTTAGCAATAAGTTTAGCAGGGAGGTACCAAAGTAATCCAGGAGTGGATCACTGGACAGCGGTCAAGAACATCCTGAAATACCTGAAAATGACTAAGGATATGTTTCTCGTTTATGGAGGTGACAAAGAGCTAGTCGTAAATGGTTACGTCGACGCAAGCTTTGACACTGATCTGGACAATTCTAAATCGCAAACCGGATACGTGTTTATATTGAACAGTGGAGCTGTCAGTTGGTGCAGTTCTAAACAAAGCGTCGTGGCGGGATCTACATGCGAAGCGGAGTACATAGCTACTTCAGAAGCAGCAAATGAAGGATTCTGGATGAAGGAGTATATTTCCGATCTAGGTGTCATACCTAGTGCATCAGGACCAATGAAGATCTTCTGTGACAATACTGGTGCAATTGCCTTGGCAAAGGAATCCAGATTTCACAAGAGGACCAAGCACATCAAGAGACTCTTCAATTCCATCCGGGACCAAGTCCAGGTGGGAGACATAGAGATTTGCAAGATACATACGGATCTGAATGTTGCAGACCCGTTGACTAAGCCTCTTCTATGAGCAAAACATAATCAGCACCAAGACTCCATGGGTGTTAGAATCATTACTGTGTAATTTAGATTGTTGACTCTAGTGCAAGTGGGAGACTGAAGGAAATATGCCCTAGAGGCAATAATAAAGTTATTATTTATTTCCTCATATCATGATAAATGTTTATTATTCATGCTAGAATTGTATTAACCGGAAACATGATACATGTGTGAATACATAAGACAAACTTAAAGTCACTAGTATGCCTCTACTTGACTAGCTCATTAATTAAAGATGGTTATGTTTCCTAACCATAGACATGAGTTGTCATTTGATTAACGGGATCACATCATTAGGAGAATGATGTGATTGACATAACCCATTCCGTTAGCTTAGCACTTGATCCTTTAATATGTTGCTATTGCTTTCTTCATGACTTATACATGTTCCTACAACTATGAGATTATCCAACTCCTGTTTACCAGAGGAACACTTTGTGTGCTACCAAACATCACAATGTAATTGGGTGATTATAAAGGAGCTCTACAGGTGTCTCCAAAGGTACATGTTGAGTTGGCGTATTTCGAGATTAGGTTTTGTCACTCCGATTGTCAGAGAGATATCTCTGGGCCCTCTCGGTAATGCACATCACTATAAGCCTTGCAAGCAATGTAGCTAATGAGTTAGTTACGGAATGATGCATTACATAACGAGTAAAGAGACTTGCCGGTAATTAGATTGAACTAGGTATTGGGATACCGACGATCAAATCTCGGGCAAGTAACATACCAATGACAAAGGGAACAATGTATGTTGTTATGCGGTTTGACCGATAAAGATCTTCGTAGAATATGTAGGAGCCAATATGAGCATCTAGGTTCCGCTATTGGTTATTGACCGGAAACATGTTTCGGTCATGTCTACATAGTTCTCGAACCCGTAGGGTCCGCATGCTTAAGGTTTCGTTAACAGTTTTATTATGAGTTTATGAGTTTTGATGTACCGAAGGTTGTTCGGAGTCCCAGATGTGATCACAGACATGACGAGGAGTCTCAAAATGGTCGAGACATAAAGATCGATACATTGGACGACTATATTTGGACACCGGAAAGGTTCCGGGTGAGATTGGGACAATAGCGGAGCTCCGGGAGGTTATCGGAACCCCCCGGGAGGTATATGGGCCTTATTGGGCCTTAGTGGAAAGGAGGGGAAAGGAGCAAAGGAAGGGGCCCCCCAATCCCAATCCGAATTGGGAGGGGGGCCGGCCCCCCTTTCCTTCCTCCCTCCCTCCTCTTCCTTCCCTCTCCCTCTCCTAATAGGAAATGGGGAGTCCTACTCCAGGTGGGGGTTGGACTCCCCCCTAGGGCGTGCCACCCCCCTTGGCCGGCCCCCTCCTCCACTCCTTTATATACTGGGGAGGGGGGCACCCCATAGACACAACAATTGATTTCTTGATCTCTTAGCCATGTGCGGTGCCCCCCTCCACCATAGTTCTCCTTGATAATATTGTAGCGGTGCTTAGGCGAAGCCCTGCAACAGTAGAAAATCAAGATCGTCACCATGCCGTCGTGCTGACGGAACTCTTCCCCGACATTCTGCTGGATCGGAGTACGGGGGACGTCATCGAGATGAACGTGTGCGTGAACTTGGAGGTGCCGTAGTTTCGGTGCTTGATCGGTCGGGCCGTGAAGACGTACGACTACATCAACCGCGTTTTGCTAACGCTTCCGCTTTCGGTCTATGAGGGTACATGGACAACACTCTCCTCTCTCGTTGCTATGAATCACCATGATCTTGCGTGTGCGTACGAATTTTTTTGAAATTACTATGTTCCCCAATACCTCGAGGGAGGTAAGAGTGTTGCGCTCCATGGCGGCCGCCTTCCTGGCCTCGGCGAGGGCCTCTTGGGCTGCCTCCGCCTCCTCCTTCAGCTTCGTCAGGCGGTCGCGCTCTCTAGCCTGCTCTAAGGCCGCGTTCTTCACATGGGCGTCTTGGTTGGCGACGGCAGCTTCCTGGGCCTTCAGCTTCTCCTCATGCTCCTTCAGCTGGCTAGCCTAGGCGGCCTGCCAGTCCTGGAGAGCCTTCAGATCAGCCTCCACCTCGCGGCACCTGTCCTCAGCTTCTGTGGCCTCCTTTCACACCAGGTCACGCGTCGTGGCGGCCACCCCGAGCGCCTTCTGGGCTTCCTCCACAGAACCCCAGGCCGAACGAACAGACGCATCAGCCTTGAGCCAACCAGAGATCAGCCCTAGGTGTGTCTGCGCCGAACAATGATCCGGGCCCTGAAGCTCACCTTGGAGGAGGTCCAGCGCCGCCCTTACCTCCTCCAGGGTCCCGGAGGGAGCAGGAGCGCCATGACTCGGCCACGCGCTGGGCAAGGGAGGAGACGCCTTCGGCGTCAAGGCAGAAGAAACCTCAGCCTCAAGAAGGACCGGGGCTCCGGAGGCTGGTTGACCTCAGCGGCCACGGCAAGGCTAGGCGCCAGAGGGGCCAGGCCTGCCGAGGGCACGGGACTCCTAAAGATGGGCATTTACATCCTCCGGAGATGGCATCACCTCCGGGGCCGCGGGGGCGGCGGCACTCTCCTTCACCAGGGCCGCGGCGTCCGCTTCAGCGTTTGCGGCCGCCGTGCCCTCTTTCTACTTCTTCGTTGGCTGCTGCCTAACGATAGGAGAAGACACTAAGTACCACTTCAAGAGCCAACAAACAAGGTTAAGGGAGAGACTTACTGGTCGATGAAGGCATAGCTCCTCTTCATGCTCAGCAGCGGTCGCAGGAGCGGAGCGGCTGGAGCCGAACTCTTGGGAGTAGGAGAACTTGCGGTTGGAGCCGATCGGGACGGCGTCGGTGAAGGTGGGCTGCTCCCCAGAGGAATCAGTGCGGTCCTGCTCTACTTCATGACCACTCGCTTGGGCTGCTTCGAAGAGGCCACCCCAGACCTCGTGGTGACTCCAGAAGGGCGCGGCACCTCTACCACCGGGGGTTCGTCATCATCATCATCGTCAGGAAGGTCACGCGGGAGCTCCCTTTGCTGCAGGACAGAGGATTCCTCCACAACCCCGTCCTCGGTGGCCTCGGAGGATTGGTCATCGGAGGACAGGTGCACGAAAGTAGTAGGCGGCGGGGAAGGCCCCAGCCGCACGAACCCAAGCTCGTCGAAGACAGGCATGGCCGCGACAGCCTCCTCAGCATCATCATGGCAGTACAGCAAAAGCCAGTCTTCCGGAGGGTCGCTCGGGTCCTTCCCCTTCAGATAGAGCAACACCTTGCTTAGCTCCTCCTCGGGAAGGGGATCTCGGCGCAGGCGGATTTTGTCGTCATCACCACTAAGCTTCCACAAGGGACGGGGGCGGTCTTGAAGCGGCGCGATGCGCTTCCTCAGGAACTTTTTGATGAGCATGGCCCCCGTCAGCTTCGCGCTCTTCAGCTACTTATCCATCTTCTTCACCCAGGCGTCAGGGAAGGGTCGGTGATCTTGTCAGAACGCCACCACTTCTCGAAGACGGGGAATGCGGTCGGCAGCTTCAGCGAGCTCTGGGAGCACTTGGCATCCATCAGAACCCACCTCTTCACGACATCCTCCACCTTCCCGGCACGGGAGATTGCGTTACCACCCGCGTCGTGACAAAGCTGATGCACCCAACCGTATTGTCGCCGTTCTTGTGAAGGAAGAAGAAATGGTGGAACATGGCAACGGAGGGCATCACCCCCACGAACGCCTTACAATAGAAGGCGAAAAGGGACAGAAGGAGGATGGAGTTGGCATGGATGTGGAGCGCATGAAAACCATAGTGGTGAAGGATGGCGAAGAAGAGGTGGGAGGATGGAGGTACCAGCCCCGAGTAGACGTTGTGCATGAAGAAGGGGAAGAAGGTGCTGCCCGCGGGCTCCGGTGCAGCGGTGGCGACCCGGAGCACTGTCTTCTTCCACTCATTGTCGTCGGTCGCTGTCAGGAGGAGCGTGGTTTGGAGCTTCTCCCCGGTCACGCAGGGCGCCAACAGCCCTGGCTCGCACCAAACAGGGCCGGCAGCCGGGGCAGGAGCCACGGTCTTCTCGGCGGCCATCGAGCAAAAGATTTGGGGAGGAATCGGCAGATCTAGTGAGTTATTCCACTGTGGGGAGAAAGGGATCTGGAGCAAGATGAAGAAGGAGCAACTTAAGCCTGGCGGCAGGCGGCACCCCTTTTGTCAGACGGAGATAGTTGCCGAGGCAGCGTGGGAAATGGAGTCGCCCACGTCCAATCAATCGCCATGCATCGTCAAGGACACAGGCGGTTAGGGCCCACGATGCTCCACCCTTGCCCTTTGGCTTCGCCAGGAAGCCAAGTCCGAGCGCGCCTTGGGCCCGGGGGCTACTGTCGACGTCCTGGATTTGGTGGTATCCAGCCCTGCTGATACGTCCATTTTGCATCATGCTTTTATATCGATATTTATTGCATTATGGGCTGTTATTTCACGTTATGTCATAATACTTATGGTTATTCTCTCTTATTTTACAAAGTTTACATGAAGAGGGAGAATGCCGGCAGCTGGAATTCTGGGCTGGAAAAGGAGCAAATATTGAAGGACTACTCTGTGCAACTCCAAAAGTCCTGAAACTCCACGGAACACCTTAAAATAAATAAAGAAAAATCGTCGCCAAAGATGAAGGCCAGGGGGCCCACACCCTGCTCATGAGGGTGGGGGCGCCCCCCTGGGTGCGCCCCCTACCTCATGGGCCCCCTGGTGGCTCTCCAACGCCCATCTTCTCCCATATGAAGTCTTTCGATGAGAAAAAATAGCAGAGAACCTTTCGGGACGAGACTCCGCCGGCATGAGGCGGAACCATAGCGGAACCAATCTAGGGCCCCGGCAGAGCTGTTCTGCCGGGGACACTTCCCTCCAGGAGGGGGAAATCATCACCATCGTCATCACCAACGCTCCTCTCATCGGGAGAGGGAAATATCCATCAACATCTTCATCAGCACCATCTCATCTCCAAACCCTAGTTCATCTCTTGTATCCGATTCTTGTCTCCAAGTTCGGGATTGGTGCTAGTAGGTTGCTAGTAGTGTTAATTACTCCTTGTAGTTGATGCTAGTTGGTTTATTTGGTGGAAGATCATATGTTCAGATCCTTTATGCACAATATTACCCTTCTGATTATGAACATGAATATGCTTTGTGAGTAGTTACGTTTGTTCCTGAGGACAAGGGAGAAGTCTTGCTATTAGTAGTCATTTGAATTTGGATTCATTCGATATTTTGATGAGATGTATGTTGTCTAACCTCTAGTGGTGTTATGTGAACGTCGACTACATAATACTTCACCATTACTTGGGCCTAGAGGAAGGCATTGGGAAGTAATAAGTAGATGATGGGTTGCTAGAGTGACAGAAGCTTAAACCCTAGTTTATGTGTTGCTTCATAAGGGGCTGATTTGGATCCATATGTTTCATGCTATGGTTAGGTTTACCTTAATACTTTTGTTGTAGTTGCGGATGCTTGCAATAGAGGTTAATCATAAGTGGGGTTCTTGTCCAAGTAAGGGCAGTACCCAAGCACCGGTCCACCCACATATCAAATTATCAAAGTACCAACGCGAATCATATGAGCGTGATGAAAACTAGCTTGACGATATTCCCATGTGTCCTCGGGAGCGCTTTTCCTATTATAAGAGTTTGTCCAGGCTTGTCCTTTGCTACAAAAGGGATTGGGCCACCTTGCTGCACTTTATTTACTTTTGTTACTTGTTGCTCGTTACCATTTATCTTATCACAAAACTATCTGTTACCACTTATTTCAGTACTTGCAGAGAATACCTTGCTGAAAACCGCTTATCATTTCCTTCTGCTCCTCGTTGGGTTCGACACTCTTACTTATCGAAAGGACTACGATAGACCCCCTATACTTGTGGGTCATCAAGACTTTTCTGGCGCCATTGCCGGGGAGTGAAGCGCCTTTGGTAAGGAAAAAATTATTTAGTGTGCTGAAATTTTCTATCACTTGTTACTATGGAAAGAAATTGTTTGAGGGGCTTGTTCGGGGTATCTTCACCCCGTCCGGTTGAGCCAGGAGTTGCTCCTCAACCTACTGAACCTACTGAACCTACTGAATCTATTGAAGATGAAACTGCTTTTCAGATCCCTTCGGGTATGATGGAAAAACTGCTAGTTAACACTTTTGCAGGAGATGCAACAAAGCATCCTGACGAACATCTACGCTTTGTGGATGATATTTGTGGACTATTTAAGCTTGCAGGTATACCTGATGATGTTGTTAAGAATAAGGCTTTCCCTTTATCTTTGGAGGGAGACGCATTGACATGGTATAGGCTATGTGATGATACGAGGTCATGGAACTATAAAAGAGTGAAATTGGAATTTCGTCAAAAGTATTAACGATCACAATTATATATATAATTTTTGGCCTCGCGAAGGAGAAAGCATCGCTCAAGCTTGGGGGAGGCTTAAATAAATGTTATATTCATGGCCCAATCATGAGCTCTCAAAATTGACAATTCTCCAGAATTTTTATGCTCGGCTTTCTGAAAATAATCGCAACATGCTCGATACTTCTTGTGCTGGCTCTTTTATGATGAAGTCTATTGAATTTGGATGGAATTTATTGGATAGAATTGAACGCAACTCTGAAGATTGGGACCTCGACGAAGGAAAGGAGTCAGGTATGACACGTAAGTTTGATTGTGTTAAATCTTTTATGGATACCGATATTTTCCGCAAGGTTAGCACTAAATATGGACTTGACTCTGAGATAGTAGTTTCTTTCTGTGAATCTTCTGCTACTTATGTCGATCTCCCCAACGAGAAGTGGTTTAAATATCATCCTCCCATAGAAGTAAAAGTAGCTGCACCTATTAAAGTTGTAGAAAAGATTGTCACTTATAATGATCCTATTGTTCCTACTTCTTATGTTGAGAAACCCCCTTTCCCTGTTAGAATGAAGGATCATGCCAAAGCTTCAACTATTGTTCGTAAAAGTAATACTAGGACTTATACACCTCCTGAGCAAGTCAAAGTAGAACCCAATATTGCTATTGTTAAAGATCTCTTGTCTGGTAATATTGATGGGCATGTTATTCAATTCACTGGTGAAACTGCTAGAATTGCTAAACCCTGTGATAGAGATAAACATAGACCTGTGGTAGGCGTGCCTGTTATTTTTGTTAAAATAGGAGATCATTGTTATCATGGCTTATGTGATATGGGTGCTAGTGCTAGTGTTATACCCATTGACTTATACAAAGAAATTATGCATGAGATTGCACCTGCTGAGTTAGAAGATATTGATGTTACAATTAAACTTGCCAATAGAGATACTATATCACCAATGGGAATTGTTAGAGATGTTAAAGTCTTGTGTGGGAAAACCAAATATCCCGCTGATTTTCTTGTTGTTGGTTCTCCACAAGATAGATTTTTTCCTATTATATTTAGTAGACCCTTCTTGCGCACCGTTAATGCTAAGATAGATTGCAAAAAGAATGTTGTTACTGTTGGCTTGGATGATATGGTTAATGAGTTTAATTTCTCTAAATTTAGTAAACAACATCGTGAGGAAGAATTGCCTTGTAAGGATGAAATTATTGGTCTTGCTTCTATTGTTGTACCTCCTAGTGATCCTTTAGAACACTATTTGCTAGACCATGAAAATGATATGTTCATGAATGAAAGAAGGGAAATAGATGAAGTATTCTTTAAACATGAACCTATTTTGCAACACAATTTGCCTGTTGAAATCCTAGGGGATCCTCCTCCACCCAAGGGTGATCCCGTGTTTGAGCTTAAACCGTTGCCTGATAATCATAAATATGCTTATCTTGATGAAAAGAAAATATATCCTGTTATCATTAGTGCTAACCTTTCAGAGCATGAAGAAGAAAGATTATTGAAAACTTTGAAGAAGCATCGTGCCGCTATTGGATATACTCTGGATGATCTTAAGGGAATTAGTCCCACTCTATGTCAACATAAAATAAATTTGGAAGCTGATACCAAACCAGTTTGTGATCCTCAACGACGTTTGAATCCTAAAATGGAAGAAGTGGTAAGAAAAGAAATACTCAAGCTTCTGGAGGCAGGTATAATTTATCCCGTTGCTGATAGTCAGTGGGTAAGTCCTATCCATTGTGTCCCTAAGAAGGGAGGTATTACTGTTGTCCCTAATGATAAGGATGAATTGATTCCGCAAAGAATTATCATAGGTTATAGGATGGTAATTGATTTCCGCAAATTAAATAAGGCTACTAAGAAAGATCATTACCCCTTACCTTTTATTGACCAAATGCTAGAAAGACTATGCAAACATACACATTATTGCTTTCTAGATGGTTACTCTGGGTTTTCTCAAATACCTGTGTCGGCTAAAGACCAATCAAAGACTACTTTTACATGCCCTTTTGGTACCTTTGCTTATAGACGTATGCCTTTTGGTTTATGTAATGCACCTGCTACCTTTCAAAGATGCATGATAGCTATATTCTTTGACTTTTGTGAGAAAATTTGTGAGGTTTTCATGGACGACTTTTCCGTCTATGGTTCCTCTTTTGATGATTGCTTGAGCAATCTTGCTCGAGTTTTGCAGAGATGTGAAGAAACTAATCTTGTCTTGAATTGGGAAAAGTGCCACTTTATGGTTAATGAAGGTATTGTCTTGGGGCACAAAGTTTCTGAAAGAGGTATTGAATTTGATAAAGCCAAGGTTGATGCTATTGAAAAGATGCCATGTCCCAAGGACATCAAAGGTATAAGAAGTTTCCTTGGTCACGCCGGATTTTATAGGAGGTTCATCAAGGACTTCTCAAAAATCTCCCGGCTTCTGGCTAATTTATTACAAAAAGATGTACCATTTGTCTTTGATGATGATTGTGTAGAAGCATTTGAAATACTTAAGAAAGCATTAGTCTCTGCACCTGTTGTTCAGCCACCCGATTGGAATTTACCCTTTGAGATTATGTGTGATGCTAGTGATTATGCTGTAGGTGTTGTTCTAGGGCAAAGAGTTGATAAGAAATTGAATGTTATCCATTATGCTAGTAAGACTCTAGACAATGCTCAAAGAAATTATGCTACTACCGAAAAGGAACTTTTAGCGGTTGTATTTGCTTGTGATAAATTCAGACCCTATATTGTTGATTCTAGAGTAACTATTCATACAAATCATGTTGCTATTAAATATCTTATGGAAAAGAAAGATGCAAAACCTAGACTCATTAGATGGGTTCTCTTGCTTCAAGAATTTGATTTACATATTGTTGATAGAAAAGGAGCTGAGAAACCTGTTGCTGACAACTTGTCTAGGCTAGAGAATGTTCTTGATGACCCACTACCTATTGATGATAGCTTTCCTGATGAGCAATTAAATGTCATAAGTACTTCTCGTAGCACTCCTTGGTATGCTGATTATGCTAATTATATTGTTGCTAAATTTATACCGCCTAGCTTCACATACCAACAAAAGAAAAAGTTTTTCTATGACTTGCGACATTACTTTTGGGATGACCCACATCTTTATAAAGAAGGAGCAGATGGTGTTATTAGACGTTGTGTACCTGAGCATGAACAGGAACATATCCTACGCAAGTGTCACTCCGAAGCTTATGGAGGACATCACGCTGGATATAGAACTGCACATAAGGTATTGCAATCCGGGTTTTATTGGCCTACTCTCTTCAAGGATGCCCATAAGTTTGTTTTGTCTTGTGATGAATGTCAAAGAATTGGTAATATCAGTAGACGTCAAGAAATTCCTATGAATTATTCACTTGTTATTGAGCCATTTGATGTTTGGGGCTTTGATTATATGGGACCTTTTCCTGCCTCTAATGGTTACACTCATATTCTAGTTCCTGTTGATTACGTTACTAAGTGGGTAGAAGCTATTCCAACTAGTAGTGCTGATCATAAAACTTCTATTAAAATGCTTAAGGAAGTTATTTTTCCGAGGTTTGGAGTCCCTAGATACTTAATGACTGATGGTGGTTCACACTTTATTCATGGTGCTTTCTGTAAGATGCTTGCTAAATACGATGTTAATCATAGAATTGCATCTCCATATCACCCGCAGTCTAGTGGTCAGGTGGAATTGAGCAATAGAGAGCTCAAATTAATTTTGCAAAAGACTGTTAATAGGTCTAGAAAGAATTGGTCCAAGAAACTGAATGATGCATTATGGGCCTATAGAACTGCATATAAAAATCCTGTGGGTATGTCTCCGTATAAAATGGTTTATGGAAAAGCATGCCATTTACCTCTCGAACTAGAACATAAGGCATATTGGGCTATTAAAGAGCTCAACTATGATTTCAAACTTGCCGGTGAGAAGAGGTTATTTGACATTAGCTCACTTGATGAATGGAGAACCCAAGCTTATGAAAATGCCAAGCTGTTTAAAGAAAAAGATAAAAGGTGGCATGATAAAAGGATACAAAAGCGTGAGTTTAATGTAGGTGATTATGTATTGCTATACAACTCTCGTTTAAGATTTTTTGCAGGGAAACTTCTCTCCAAATGGGAAGGTCCTTATGTTATGGAGGAGGTCTATCGTTCCGGTGCCATAAAAATCAACAACTTTGCAGGCACAAATCCGAAGGTGGTGAACGGTCAAAGAATCAAACACTATATCTCAGGTAATCCTATAAATGTTGAAACTAATGTTATTTGAAAACGTAACCCCAGAGGAGTACATAAGGGACACTTTCCAGAACGTTCCAGACCCCGAAAAGGAATAGGTATGTGGTACGGTAAGTAAACCGACTCCAAAACAATTTTTAAGGCAATATTTCTCCGTTTTGGAATATTTAGAAAAATAGAAAAATAAGTAGTAGTCCTGGGAGGACACGAGGCCTCCACGAGGGTGGAGGGCGCGCCCTACCCCACTGGGTGCGCCCCCTACGTCGTGAGCACCTCGTCTGCCCTCCGGACTCCGTTTCCTTGCACGATACGTATTTTGGTCGGTAAAAATTCATTATATATACTCCCGAAGGTTTTGACTCCTGTATCACGCAAATATCCTCTGTTTTCGTTTCGAGCTATTTCTGTTGCAGATTTAGAGTACCATGACTTCTCCCTCCTCCAACCATGAAGATAAGGATGCCTGGCTATTGAAGATTGAGTTGAAAAGAGAGGAACCAGAAGAGATCAACAAGGATGAAAGGATCAAGAAGGCTATGGAGGTTCAAGCTCCGGTGGTGAAAGAAGAAGACATCCCTCAACCTTTACCTAACCGTTTCACTCCAACAGAGATTGAAGCCTTCTAGATGATTGAGTTAGCCCGCATACAGAACAAGTATCTTACACAGGAGAATATTTTGTTGAAGGATCATATCGCCGGGCTCAAGAACATTATCCGCAAGTTGGAGGAACTTTTACGCTCGATATGCGATTATCCACCGTGATCATCACCACCTGCATCACCTCCGAGGACATAACCACATGGGTATGGGCACTCCCCTTGGCCACTGCCAAGCTTGGGGGGAGGTGCCCTAGTATCGTATCACCATCACAACTCTTATCTTTACCGTTTTCTTAGTTTGATCCTATTAGTAGTATCTTGATTGAGTAGAATAAAGTCATGGCATGATCTAGTTTTGAGTTTTGCTTTATGATCCTTCTTTGTAATCGAGTCTGTGAGCTATATAATAAAGATTAGTGTTGAGTCAAGGGCTTGAGTATTTTGCCATGATCTTGGGTGATTAGAAGAGAAAGAATAAAAAGAATCAAGAGTTCATATTGATCTTATTAAAAGTAATGACTTCACATATAAAAAGTATGATGATTTAAAGTTCTTGGGAGTTGGCAAATATAGCTTTGGTCATCGTTGCAATTAATAGGAAGTAATAAGGAAAGAGAGGTTTCACATATAGATATATTATCATTGACATGTTTTATGATTGGGAGCACTCATTAAAATATGACATGCTAAAGAGTTGATGTTGGACAAGGAAGACAACATAATGAAATATGTTCTCTTACATCTGAGATAAAGTATGTTGTCATGGTTCCTCTATCGTGTTGAGTTTGCCTTTCCCCCTCATGCTAGCCAATTCTCAGCACTAAGTAGAAATACTACTTGTGCTTCCAAATACCCTTAAACCAGTTTTGCCATGAGAGTCCACCATATCTACCTATGGATTGAGTAAGATCCTTCAAGTAAGTTTTCATCGGTGCAAGCAATAAAAAATTGCTCTCTAAATATGCATGACTTATTAGTGTGGAGAAAATAAACTTTGCACGAATTGTTGTGGACGCAATAAAAGCGACGGACTGCATAATAAAGGTTCACATGCAAGGGGCAATGTAAAGTGATGTTCTTTTGCATTAAGATTTTGTGCATCAACCCTAAACGCGCATGACAACCTCTGCTTCCCTCTGCGAAGGGCCTATCTTTTATTATTTTCCTCTACCTTATGCAAGAGTCACGATGATCTTCACCCTTCCTTCTTTTTATTTTATCCTTTGGCAAGCTCAACATGTTGGAAAAAACATGATATATATATATAATTGGATGTGGGGGTGCGTGAATTATTATTGTTGACATTACCCTTGAGGTAAAAGGTTGTGGGGCAAAAACTATAAGCCCCTATCTTTCTCTGTGTCCGATTAAAACTCTGTAACCACAAGTATCGCGTGAGTGTTAGCAATTGTGAAGGACTAAGTGATAGTTGTGTATGTGGAGTTGCTTTTAAGCTATGACATAGAATCTTTCCGATGTTATGATAAATTGCAATTGCTTCAATGACTAAGATTATAATTGTTGGTGCCCAATAAAGTTTCTGATTCATACTTTGGCTTTGTGAGAAGATCATCACTTGAACTTGAGTAATCATATGAAAAAATTTATATATGTTGCCGTTATGAAGTAATCATGATGCCTTCATGTCCGTATTTTATTTTTATCGACGCCTCTACCTCTAAACATGAGGACATATTTATTGTTATCGGCTTTTCGCTTGAGGACAAGCGAGGTCTAAGCTTGGGGGAGTTGATACGTCCATTTTGCATCATGCTTTTATATCGATATTTATTGCATTATGGGCTGTTATTTCACGTTATGTCATAATACTTATGGTTATTCTCTCTTATTTTACAAGGTTTACATGAAGAGGGAGAATGCCGGTAGCTGGAATTCTGGGCTGGAAAAGGAGCAAATATTGAAGGACTATTCTGTGCAACTCCAAAAGTCCTGAAACTCCACGGAACACCTTAAAATAAATAAAGAAAAATTGTCGCCAAAGATGAAGGCCAGGGGGCCCACACCCTGCTCACGAGGGTGGGGGCGCGCCCCCTACCTCGTGGGCCCCCTTGTGGCTCTCCGACACCCATCTTCTCCCATATGAAGTCTTTCGATGAGAAAAAATAGCAGAGAACCTTTCGGGATGAGACTCCCTCGCCACGAGGCGGAACCTTAGCGGAACCAATCTAGGGCTCCGGCGGAGCTGTTCTGCCGGGGACACTTCCCTCCGGGAGGGGGAAATCATCACCATCGTCATCACCAACGCTCCTCTCATCGGGAGAGGGCAATCTCCATCAACATCTTGATCAGCACCATCTCATCTCCAAACCCTAGTTCATCTCTTGTATCCAATTCTTGTCTCCAAGTCTGGGATTGGTGCTAGTAGGTTGCTAGTAGTGTTGATTACTCCTTGTAGTTGATGCTAGTTGGTTTATTTGGTGGAAGATCATGTGTTCATATCCTTTATGCACAATATTACCCCTCTGATTATGAACATGAATATGCTTTGTGAGTAGTTATGTTTGTTCCTGAGGACAAGCGAGAAGTCTTGCTATTAGTAGTCATGTGAATTTGGTATTCGTTTGATATTTTGATGAGATGTATGTTGTCTAACCTCTAGTGGTGTTATGTGAACGTCGACTACATAACACTTCACCATTATTTGGGCCTAGAGGAAGGCATTGGGAAGTAATAAGTAGATGATGGGTTGCTAGAGTGACAGAAGCTTAAACCCTAGTTTATGTGTTGCTTCGTAAGGGGCTGATTTTGATCCATATGTTTCATGCTATGGTTAGGTTTACCTTAATACTTTTGTTGTAGTTGCTATGGTTAGGTTTACCATATGGGAAGTACCCAAGCACCGGTCCACCCACATATCAAATTATCAAAGTACCGAACGCGAATCATATGAGCATGATGAAACTAGCTTGACGATATTCCCATGTGTCCTCGGGAGCGCTTTTCCTATTATAAGAGTTTGTCCAGGCTTGTCCTTTGCTACAAAAAGGATTGGGCCACCTTGCTGCACTTTATTTACTTTTGTTACTTGTTGCTCGTTACCATTTATCTTATCACAAAACTATCTGTTACCACTTATTTCAGTACTTGCAGAGAATACCTTGCTAAAAACCACTTATCATTTCCTTATGCTCCTCGTTGGGTTCGACACTCTTACTTATCGAAAGGACTATGATACATCCCCTATACTTGTGGGTCATCACCTGCCTGCTTGCGGCCCACCGCGCGGCTCCATCGGCGGCCTGGTACGGCCCGGCTTCAACACGAACACCGCAAGACCCTCGTGAGGGGCCAAGCCTCGTGAGGCGGGCGGCACCAAGACCCCCAAAGGGATTGGCCTCCTCAGGAGGGCTCCTGAGGGGCGAAGAGTTCTATGCAAGCTACCTCATGAGGCTCAGCTTACGTGAGCCATGACGACCAAGGCCAGGCGGGCGCAGAGCGCAGGTTTCCTCTTTGGTGCAAAGGAGTCAAGCTACAGGCGTGGAGTCCTGAGGAATCAGCCAAAGGTTTCCATTCCGGTGCAACAAGACCAAGACCGCCAGGACGGCAAGACGGAGGTCATCGACGAGCCCCCCGCAGCGTCACGACCAGAGGCTTTTTGCAGGCGAAGACTAATTTTGTCTGGATAGAATGTACTACTTGTCCCCTTTCAAATCCGGCCGTTGTGGGATCCCTTCCCACTCATATTTAGGAAGAGGACCAAGGCCACTATAAATAGGACTAGCCACCACCATAGGAGGGGGATCGAATCCATTCTCACCCGACCACCACACCAGCACTAGAACACCTCACCTCCTGAGGCTTGTTCACCCACTATACCAGTTCATCCATAGCCCTTCGAGGCAATCCACCACACAACACTGGATTAGGGTGTTACACCACAACGGTGGCTCGGACCAGTATAAATCTCTGTGTCTTTGTGTCTCTTTGAGCTCGACATGTTAGGCTTAGGAGGATCGCGGGTAGGCAGGCTGGGCAGGTTGAGATCTCCGCATGCACCCCAGAGTTCGAACCTCTCAAGGGTTGCCGGATCCCTAAATCCGATAGCCACACATTTTTCTTCATCAAATCGTGTGTGATGTAGTTGATAAAAGCAAACATTTAACCAAGGCAGAGCGTGTGTGATAGTTACACCTATCACACATGAGCCTATACATAAGCCTGTGTGGGATGTACATACGAACGGAAACGTTTTCCCTGGATTGACTATGTGGGATGTACATACAAATGGAAACGTTTTCCCCGGATTGACTGTGTGGGATGTACATAAGAACGGAAACGTATTCTTTGGATTGACTGTGTGTGATATACATATGAACGGGAATGTTTTTCTGGGATTCACCGTCTGGAATGTACATATGAATGGAAATGATTGGGTTTCGATGCCTTGCCCGATAGAACACGAGCTCATTTTACCCCAGCCTGTGTGCTATGAGGGCCTATCCCCAACGGTTTCTCGGTCATGTGGGAAGGACCCCCCTATCACCCACACTCACTTGGCGACAGTTCCAAATGTCTTCGCGGAAAGGGGTTAAAAACCGTTTGTATAGCACTGACATGTACCAGTGTTTGTTCATGTAATCGACTGAACCATTGGTTTCAAAGATCATGTAATTTTTTTTGTTTTTTGGTTTGTATTTTTTTAGCACGAGTCTGTATTAATTGATAAAATTGTAATACATTTCATTTTTTTGTTGATGCAAAGATATTCCATTTTGTTTGCTATGCCAGAACTACAAATATGTCAGCCAGGTTGAATGTGTATTCTACAATAATAGTAATATAGATGGTCCTTAAGTGGCACGCATCTGAAAGGGCCAAGATGTTGTACTAGCTTTGCCAAAAAAAGATGCGCTTCTAGCAAAAAAAAAGTACAACAACCTGGCTTATGTTTGTTATAGTTGATAATTATTGATCCAGATACTCTATAAGTGTTTATATGTTTGACAGTTTTCTATATTATTGGTTGATTGACTCGGTATTTTGAATTTTGAGACATTGCTTGTCTTTTGAAATTCATATCTAAATGGGATTACACTATATGTTGTGTGTCTCATACATGCTATAGTTGAGTTCGACATAAAGTGGTTTAAAATATTTGAATTCACCATAAATTGGATTCTACCTTCTGAATTCGAGCAAGGGTGTTTGTAAATGAAATTCATTTATGAAAGTGGAATACATCTTTGTTGTGCTTTTGAAGATATATAAGAAAACATAGAATGATTTATAAAGATTCGTGTAAGAATACAAAATGGATTTGAATTTAGTTGCTAGAGTAAATGTGATTGCTTATTCTCCGAAAATTTGAAAGAAGCGGCAAAACACTCACTCCCACGTCGGCTGCCCGAAACCAGTGTTTGCGAGATGGAAATTATTGTCTACCCCTGACAGCACAATCTATCAGCCCAATTTCCACTGCTCTCAATAGGGGTAATAGGGGTAGGTTAGTAACTTCAATTAGACATGACACGACCGCCTCTCACCCCATTAAGACACGGTTGGTGCCAAACGTGAGTGACAAAACACCTTTGATTCAAGCTCGTCCGAAAGACCTCTATCTCTCCCTCCATTTCGACATTCATACATGATGGGCGGGAAGACAAACTCTCCTCGGTCGAAATCAATCTAGGAAAATATTTTAAATAGGGGCAGGTTTGTAATTTCACTCATACGTCACACAGCTGCCTTACCTGTCAGCCCCACTCATCCATAGTGGGCGCCAAAACACCCTCTCCTTGCCTGAAATCGCTCTAGGAAAATATTGGGAGATGCAAAATTGTCGTTCTATCCCCAACCGACAAGACGTCTGAAATTTTAATCGGGGGCTAACTTGAAGCGCATCCCAAAGACATGGTTCCCCGTACCTCTCCCTCCATTTTCCCATTCATACAACATCGACGCCATAACACCATCCCCACACCAGCCCTTCATCCGCCACCCCATCCATCGCCGCCATCCTCCACCATGCCTGAGCGCCTGCCTAGACCCCGTCGTCCATTGCTAGAGATCGATGTTTCTCATCCACAGCGCTGGACCAGGAGCCTTACGTCGAGTCCTCTCGCTTCATCCACACCATCGTCCACCTTGCCAGGGCTGGTCCAATGACCTTCTTGTCCACCGCAACGGGATTTATCCCCCGATACCTTCGTCTACCATCAATGATCTGCTTCCACGCCACTGACAACCATTGCACCCGTGATGCCTACTTGACGACACAAGAGAGGTGGTACTTCATATCTCCTCAACTTGTTGATCTCAACCAGAAAATAGATCATCACTTATTTACTGTACTTCCTTTTAGCTATTAGAATCTTAGTTGTTAGCTCAAAGCAGACATTGGTTGCTAAGTACCCTTTGTGTGGTTTGCAGCTTCAAATCTTCCATGGCATAGTCATATATAATATAGGGTTTAATTGATCATGCTTAGGGTTCCCCCTTTTATGATCACTATACGATCAACCTACATGCTCCGTGTCATAATAGTATTGCTCCACCCATGAAGCCAAACAAGCTTAGTTGTTCCAATACGAATCTGATATGATGCTGATATTAGTAAAATAGAGTCGTTTAATTGGTTAGCTAAATGTTCCTAATTTATTTTTGAAATGCATGTACACTGCTGGGGCGGATCTATAGGGTGGCCACGGTGGGCCGCGTCCCACCCTAGGATTTCAGGTCAGCCCAAACCCCGATTGCGCTTTGTTCGATTTAGCTTTCGATCTCTACTCGCCCCCTGCCCTCATCGGCGACTTGTCGTCCCAGGACGACATGACTTTAGGAGGAGATGCCAGACTAACAGGAGGTCAGGAGCCACTCGCCCAGCAGCGTCACCACTGCCCAGGCACGCTGACGTGCCTACCTTCCCAGTACATCCAGGGCCCAGGCCTGCAACACCCACTCAGCCAACTTGATTTATCCTGATATACGTCCTCAACACTAAGCAGCCACTACCCATCACCCACTTTCTAATTGATTCATTACTCAATAGGCAGGACTGTCATTAGGGTCTGTTGTGTACTAAGTGCTAACTACACTTAATGGTTCAGATGTTTCAGTAATCTTTAGTACATGTAAAGTTGATAGGGTTTCAAAATTCCCGGTCTAAGACCAGACACTAGTCATGTTGGATTGTTGGTCATAGTGACATTGACCCAGATTACTACTGCATGCCAGGTTTGTTGACAATTTTGCTTGTCTTTCTTACTCATTCAATATGATATCCTATTATTCACTTCCATTACTTGCAAACAGTAAGTGCTAGCCCAACTTGTTGACAAGTAGTGATTGATTCATGATAACCCATAAGTACAGGGGATCACAACAGTTTTTGAGGGTAGAGTATTCAACCAAAATTTATAGATTCGACACAAGGGGAGCCAAAGAATATTTTTAAGAATTAGCAGTTGAGTTGTCAATTTAGCCGCACTTAGAGATTAAATATTTGCAGCAAAGTGATCAGTGGCACAGTAATATGATAGTTTGATAGTAGTAGTAATGGTAACAGTGGTAACGGTAACAACAGTAACAGTTTTGTAGCAGTTGTAACATTAGTAATAGTAATAGTAACTTAGCAAGAACAATATGTGGAAAACTCATAGCCATTGGATTGGTGGTTACATTGGATATTCATCTTATAATAGTCATAACCTAGGGCGACACAAAACTAGCTCTAGTTCATAAATATAATGTAGGCATGTATACGATAAATAGTCCTACGTGCTTATGGAAAAGAACTTGCATGACATCTTTTGTCCTACCCTCCCATGGCAGCGGGGTCCATAAGGAAACTAAGGGATATTAAGGCCTCCTTTTAATAGAGAATCAGAACAAAGCATTAACACATAGTGAATACATGAAGTCCTCAAACTATGGTCATCACTGGAAAGTATCCCAATTGTTGTCACCATGGGGTTTACGGATCACAACACATAGTAGGTGCATATGACTTGCAAGATCGTATCACGAACATAGATATTATGGTGAAAACATAAACGGTTCAGATCTGAAATTATGGCACTCGGGCCCTAGTGACAAGCATTAAGCATGGCAAAGTCATAGCAACATCAATCTTAGAACAAAGTGGATAGTTTGGATCAAGATCTAACAAAACTAACTCAATTACATGATGAATCTCATCCAACTCCTCACCAACCAGCGACCCTACAAAGGAATTACTCACTCACGGTGGTGAGCATCTTGAAATTGGTGCTAGAGGACGGTTGGTGATGACGAAAACTGGAGATCCCCTCTCCGGAGCCTTGAACGGGCTCTAGATCTGGCCTCGCAATGAAGAGCAGGAGGTGGAGATGGCTCCATTTCGTAAAACACGATGAAACTTCCTCCCCTATTTTTTCTCCAAAAATGTGAATTTATTCCAAAATAATTCTGCAAAAAGGTTTATCCGATTCCGAGAACTTCTATCTCTGCACAAAAACAACACCATGGTAGTTCTGCTGAAAACAGCGTCAGTCCGGGTTAGTTTCATTCAAATCATGCAAATTAGAGTCCAAATCAAGAGCAAAAGCATTAGGAAAAGTAGATACGATGGAGACATATCAACTCCCCCAAGCTTAACCCATTGCTTGTCCTCAGGCACTTCAGGTGACAAACTGAAAGTGATAAAGAAAAACTTTTACGAACTCCTTTGTTCTTGTTTACATATATATGCTTAAATAGCACCCAGGTTTTCAGCAAAGATCATAAATAACCATGCAAGCAATGACTCTTAGAAATTATATTCACTCATATCAATGGCATAAACAGCTAGCGAGTAATAATAAAATATTTCAAATGCCAACACTTTGTCAAAAAAATTATGATATAACATGACAATAATGGTATCTCGCTATCCCTTTCTGAGACCGCAAAACATAAATGCAGAGAACCTCCAAAGTTCAAGCAGCGACTAAACATTGTAATTCATGGTAGAAAAGATCCAGTCATGGTGCATTCAACATTAACTATACACAATGCATGAGGATGACAATAGTGCTCTTAGGTTTAGTGCTTGTTTGAGAAGGTGATGACTCAACATAAAAGTAAAATAACATAAACTTAGAAAGATAAGCCCTTCGCAGAGGGAAATGGGGATTTGCAGACGTGCCAGAGCTCAAAGCTTAAATCAGAGATAAATCTAATTTTGGGAGGTACAACCTTCCTGTCAACGTCACAACCCAGAGTTTTCAATATCTTCCATGCTAAACACATTAGTGGCGGTTCCCAAGCGATAAAAATAAAGTTTACTCCCCCTCCACTAACAAACACAAGCCATGGCGAGCTGATCCTCGGGTGCCCTCCACCCAACAACAATCTAGGGGGAGTATTGTTTAAATTATTTGCATTTTTTATTTTGGGACTCGGCATCCCTTTTAGCATGGAAGATACCTACTACCCTCTATCGCTCCATGAGCGGTCCAGGCACACAAAACAAATGTTCATTTGAAATTTTAGAGGTGACACAAGCAAATTTACTTAAAATGGCAGGGTAATACCGCATACAGGTAGATATAGTGGACTCATCTGGAATAACTTGGGTTTAACAATTTTGATGCACAAGCAGTGTTCCCGCTTAGTACATGCAAAGGCTAGCAAGTAGGTTGAGAAGCGACCAGCTAGAGAGCGAAAACGGTCATGAACATGCATTATGAACAATCAACATTGAATACTAGCATGAGTTGGATATTTATAAACATGATGAACATAAATATCATCGAGGCTATGTTGGTTTTGATTCAACTACATGCATGAACATGTGCCATGTCAAGCCACTTGAAACATTCAGAGGAGGATACCATATCATCATACTACATCACAATCATTTTAATGCATGTTGACACCCAAGATAATTCATTATCCACTCCTAGCTACTTAAGAGTGGCATGAGCGACTATAATCTCTAAATGTCATTGCGAACATGTTTAATCATAACATATTGAATCATGGATACCAAGTTAAACATATTAATAAAAACAAAAACAAGTTGAGTTCATACCGGCTTTTCCTACCATAGTCACTTCATCAAATATCGTCATTATTGCCTTTCACTTGCATTACCGAATGATATGAAAATAATAATAGTGCAAGTGTGCCATGGACTAAGCTGGAATCTACAGCATTTTATTCAGAGGAGAGGACAAAATAATATGGGCTCTTTATTTGATCAATGATGACCCACAAGTGTAGGGGATCTATCCTAGTCCTTTCGATAAGTAAGGGTGTCGAACCCAACGAGGAGCAGAAGGAAATGACAAGCGGTTTTCAGTAAGGTATTCTCTGCAAGCACTAAAATTATCGGTAACAAATAGTTTTGTGATAAGGTAATTTGTAACGGGTAACAAGCAATGAAAGTAAATAAGATGCAGCAAGGTGGCTCAATCTTTTTGTAGCAAATGACAAGCCTGGATAAGTTCTTATATAGAGAAAAGCGCTCCTGAGGACACATGGGAATTATCGTCAAACTAGTTTTCATCACGCTCTTATGGTTCGCGTTCGTTACTTTGATAATTTGATATGTGAGTAGACCGGTGCTTGGGTACTGCCCTTTCTTAGAAAAGCATCCCACTTATGATTAACCCCTATTGCAAGCATCCACAACTACAAAACAAGTATTAAGGTAAACCCAACCATAGCATGAAACATATGGATCCAAATCAGCCCCTTACGAAGCAACGCATAAACTAGGGTTTAAGCTTCTGTCACTCTAGCAACCCATCATCTACTTATTACTTTCCAATGCCTTCCTCCAGGCCCAAACAATGGTGAAGTGTCATGTAGTCGACGTTCACATAACACCACTAGAGGAGAGACAACATACATCTCATCAAAATATCGAACGAATACCAAATTCACATGACTACTTATAGCAAGACTTCTCCCATGTCCTCGGGAACAAACATAACTACTAACAAATCATATTCATGTTCATAATTAGAGGTGTCTTAATATGCATTAAGGATCTGAACATATGATCTTCCACCGAATAAACCAACAAGCATCAACTACAAGGAGTAATCAACACTACTAGCAGCCACATGTACCAATCTGAGGTTTTGGGACAAAGATTGAATACAAGAGATGAACTAGGGTTTGAGAGGAGATGGTGCTGGTGATGATGTTGATGGAGATTGACCCCCTCCCGATGAGAGGATCGTTGGTGATGACGATGGTGATGATTTCCCCCTCCTGAGGGATGTTTCCCCGGTAGAACAGCTCCGCCGGAGCCCTAGATTGGTTCCGCCAAGGTTCCGCCTCATGGCGGCGGTGTTTCATCCCGAAAGCTTGCTTATGATTTTTTCCAGGGTAAAAGACTTCATATAGCAGAAGATGGTCACCGGAGGCCTGCCAGGGGCCCACGAGGCGAGGGGGGGGGGCGCCCAGGGAGGTAGGGCCCCCCACCCTCGGGTGGCCCCCCTTTGGTATTTCTTCCGCTCAATACTTTTTATTAATTCCAAAAACGACTTTCGTTGAGTTTCAGGACTTTTGGAGTTGTGCAGAATAGGTCTATAATATTTGATCATTTTCCAGCCCAGAATTCCAGCTGCCGACATTCTCCCTCTTCATGTAAACCTTGTAAAATAAGAGAGAATAGACATAAGTATTGTGACATAACATGTAATAACAGCCCATAATGCAATAAATATCAATATAAAAGCATGATGCAAAATGGACGTATCAACACCTCCGAGCTTAGACCTCGCTTGTCCTCAAGCGGAAGCCGAAATCGAAAAATATGTCCACATGTTTAGAGATAGAGGTGTCGATAAAATAAAATACAGACATGAGGAAATCATGATCATTCTTATAACATCAATATATATATATATAGAGAGAGTAACACTATTCTGATCCCGGGATCAGAATAGTTATTCTGATCACAGCGCGCCCTATAGAAGCCGCGGAGGTCCTCCTGAACTCCCGAACCCGCGAAGAAAAAAAAAGGAAAATCCACCCAGTCCCGCACCTCCTCTGCCCACCGGTCGCAAATCCTATCGCCGCGCCGCTCCCTCCCCGGGATCCGGCTGTCGCGCCGCCCCCTCCCCGTGTCTGGCCGCCGCGCCACCCCCATCCCCAGATCCGTCGCCCCGCCTCCACCATGCCAAAACCGCCGCCAGCCGACCGTGCTTGAGCTCGACAGCGCGCGGTCTCTCCACCCATCCCCACCACCACCTTCTACCGACATGCATCTCCATCTCCACCGCCCTTGGTGCTGCCGTCCTCTCCTAGCGCATCTCCGGCGCAGTACTGCTGGCCGGCGACAGCCCACCCAGGCCACCGCTTCACTGGCGACGCCACACCCAGCCCAACACTCCACCGGCAACGCCCATCCCGTCCCAGCTCTCCACCGGCGGCGCCCTTGTCCAGTCCGTTCAGCAGTGGCGGGGCCGTTCAATGACGCGAAGTAAGGTCGTTCACTGTTTCGGGGTCATCCCATCGATCCCCTCTTCAACGCGTGCTGCTCGATCTCCCACCATGTAGGCGCACCGCTTGTTGTGTGCTGCCACTACCAGGGTCGGCGAGACCCACCCGCCCATCCCCGTCCCCGCCTCTGGCCGCTTTTGAAGTCTAGCCTGACCAACCTCTTCAGTTCGATGTGTGGGTCACTATCCCTCGATACTACCAAGCTGCACCAACACTTTTAGTTCTTGCTCCTCTCAGACTCGGTGTGCTCTATAGATGAGGAGGCATGGAGATGTCGACTAGGTATGGGAGGCGTCTTGGCGAGCTGCTACTGCGGTGAGGAACCCCTTCGCAATATATTTTTGGAATTTTTGTTAGGACCATTTGTGGGACACGCTGGTGGTGTTAATTTTCTTGACTCTCTCTCTAGTTTTAGGCAACCTGTGAAGTGGTTAGTGAGAAGAGTGGTCGCTGCATCCTGAGAGTATGAGCACAAATCTTGGCCCGGTCTTTGCTATTTGAACACATGATATTACTCACCAGTTCAAGTGTACCTGCAGATGGGAGAGAGCTCTACGAGATTTTTCAAGAACAAGATCGCAGTTTTATACAATTTGTCAATTGTTTAAATATTGGATTTGGAGATGGGGAGGCAGTCCAGCACCCAGTTTGGTGCTCTGGGAGAAACTGAAGAGCTTCCTGGGCATAGACAAGCAGAGAAGCTTCATGTTCCTGTCCATGGAGAAGCATCAGAGTTTCGAGGGGAGGAGGAGCAGGGACATCCCTGGAAAGAAGAGGGTGATAGCGCGCTCCACCTCGCGGCAAGGACCGGCAATATGCCAATATCTGCCATGTCCGACAAATGGAGCAGTTGGTCCATTTGCCTCATTCAATTTGGTCCATAGACTATTGCCATTTGATATAAGTGACAAAGAAGAGCTTAAACAGAAGAAACTATTGTTGTTGTTCAGTACAGAGTACTACTACCAAACATCAAGCTCAATCTTGCTCGCTTTGATGCTATGTATGAGTGGATAAGATAGACACCGTGTTTGATGCTATGGAGCAATGGATAAGGTGGATGCGGTGGCTAATAAAATATTTGGGAGATGGAGAATAAAGGTGTGTGGTAGAAAACCACTCGCTACACTTCTTTTAGGAAAAAAGGGTACATGAACATTATACTTTGTTCATTGCATATACACTTACTCTGGTTCAATTTGCTATTTGGACTTTGGATGTTTATGGCCTTGAACTGTTGCCTGTTTTTTTAAACATATGGAAAATAATGTGAGCAATTGGATAGCAGTACACCAACGTATACATACACATGAAAAGAAAAATATATGGATGTTCATACTTGGTGCCGTTTGTTTAGTCTGAGTTGAACTAAAACCACGACACTTATTTTGGATCGGAAAGAGTAGTTTTTTGTTTGTACAAAATATACATTCAGTATAGAAATTCAACATTTATTCTATCAGCAGCAAAATAGTTTGAATCATTCATTTTTTTCTGTAGAAAACTGATGTACTACTCTCTCTGGCTTCAAGTGTGGCTTCGAAAATAAATACCCACAAAATACATTTTATGAACATATTGGAATAGCAGAGAAGGTCGAAGCGCTAGATAACATTAAAATACTCCGATAGTAAAGTCCGCATAAAAATCGAGAACATACAGTCTGCAAGTTCCAAGAAAGATTGATAATTAATTAAAAGAATGATATTTATAAATCTAAGAACTTCAAATTAAAATAACATAGTAGCTTGATTTTTTTTAAAAGGGATTTTCCATTTTAAAAAGTAAAACCAAAACAGAACATGCAAGAAACGCAATGAACTTCAAATTTGGATGCTTTTAGAAATGTGATAAAAAGTCTGATCTCCCGTTTAAAAAAACAAACAAAAAATTCATGCTAGCACATGAATTTTGATTATTAAAAATTAAAAAGTAAAAAAAATGCAAAAAAAACACACAAGAAGTTCAATAATAAAAAAAAGAAGTTCAATTTTTCTAAATAGGGCAATTCAAAATTCGTAAAAAAAAGATTTTCAGGTTTCAAACTAAAAAAATCTAGAAGTTCAAATCTAAAATATTGGACCGGTTCATAAAACTAGGATTTTTTTTCTTACTAAAATAATACCAAGAAGTCCAAATTACAAAAGTAGAGAAGTTCAATATTTATAGAAAACTCACATTTTCCTTGTGACTAAAGAAAAAATGAGGAAGTTCAAATTTAAATTAATGAGTAGTAAATCGCGACCCGAGAGAAAAATCCGTCAATGAGCGAGATTCCTATTTAAAACGGGCATTTAGTTGCTAAAAACCGTTTGCAGATTACAATTACATCACATAGAACACGACTGAGCTGAAAAATTCGGGCGGGGAGACACGGTTGCGAAGATAGCCCGAAGGTCGGGTTCCTATAGATGGAAGTTAAGATTGTGTAACTCAGGAAGTTCAGAATTTTTCCCGTTACTAAAAATATAAAACCAGGAAGTCCATATTAAAAAGATGGAGAAGTTCGATGATTATAGAAAACTCAGATTTTCCCCGTTATTAAAGAATGGAAATAAGAAGTTCAAAAATGAAATAACAAGAAGTTCAAAAATGAAATGACAAGAAGTTTAACTTTTAAAAATAGAGCACTTCAAAATTTTCATAAAAAAGATTAAGAAAAAAACAAGGAAGTCCATATTAAAAAGACGGAGAAGTTCGATGATTATTGAAAACTCAGATTTTCCTTGTTATTAAAGAATGGAAACAAGAAGTTCAAAAATAAAATAACAAGAAGTTCAATATTAAAAATAGAGGGCTTCAAAATTCATAAAAAAAGATTAAGAAAATTAGATTAAAAATTTATAAAAAAACTCAAATATTTTCACGTAACCGAGAGAAGATCAGTTTGATAACTGCCAAAAGTTCATGTAGTACACGATGTGCATTTGTATGGAAAAAAATGAAAAAGCAAAGGCTAAAAGTTTTTCGTTGCTAGAAGTTCAAGTGCTCAACCCGAGAAAGTTCAAAACTTCTTGTGAGAGAGGTTGAACAAAAATACGTGACAGAAGTTCAACATGAAAACAGCGGGAAGTTCAAGCAAAGGCTAAAATTTCGTTGCTAGAAGTTCAAATGCTCGGCCCAAGAAAGTTTAAAAATTCTTGTGAGAGAGGTTGAACAAAAATACGTGACAGAAGTTCAAGATGAAAACAGCGGGAAGTTCAACTACTACATGAAATGCATTTCAGATAAGAATATAAGCATAGAAAACTAAAAGCTTCAAAGGTTTGTTGTAAGAAGTTCACGTGCTCCTCCCGGTGAAGTTCGAGATCTCTAGTGCGAGACGTCCAACCTTCAACTACATGTTAAAAACAAGTAAAAACGATGTTGTTTTTGCCATTTTTAATACCGCTCTCAAATGGTAACGAATTTGTGCAATTGTCTTGACGAAAATTTAGTTGCTCGAAGTTCAAGTGACCTGCCCTGGAAAGTTCAAAAAAGGATTTTGCCCATTACTAACAAATAAAACTAAGAAGTTCAAATTTAAAAAATGGTGAAGTTCGATGTCTATAAGAAATGGAGATTTTTCTGATAATTTTCCCGTTACGAACGAAAAAACCAGGATATTCAGTTCGAAAATATCCAAGAAGTTGTACGATGTTTATTACAAAATTAGCATTTTTTCCCGGTTTCCCATTACAAATGAATGACACCAAGAAGTCCGAATTGAAAAAAAACCAAGAAGTTCAATTTTGAAAAATACAATAGTTCAATGTATATGAAAAAATAGATTTTCCTCGATAGTAAATAATAAACCAAGAAGTTCAATTTCAGAAAATGGAGCAGTTCAATATTTATCACAAAAACTTCAATTTTTCCAATTGCTAACGAATAAACCAAGAATTCAGTTCGAAATAACGAAGAATTTATATAATGTTTATTACAAAACTAAGATTTTTTCCGTATAAAAATCGAATGCAATTATTTACTAAAAATATAAAAAGGTGAAGTTCAAATTGAAATAACATAGAAGTTTGGAGTTTATTAAAACCTAGGATTTACCTGTTGAAAAAAATAAAAAACACAACGCCATTTTTTGCACTTTTAAAAACAACTCATAAATGAAAAGAATGGTTGATAGAAGTTCAATTGCTCGGTGAGGAAAAGTTCAAAAATTCTTGTGAAAGAGGTTCACCGTGTATTTAGATGTCCAAAATACATAAAAATATGTTTTTTTTGTGTGTTTTAAAATAATTCTCTCAAACCAGAGAGAAGTTCAAAAGTGATAACAACCGGAATTTCACGTACTACATGGTGTGTATTTCATACAAGAAAAATACAAATAAAGTGAAACAGAGTGAAGTTCAAACAGACATGCCCCAGAAGTTCAACTACTTCACGCAGTGCGAAAAACAGCGTGTCAAAAAATAGCACATCAAAAATAGAGTGAAGTTCAAATAGACATGCCCGGGAAGTTCAACTACTTCACGCAGTGCATTTCCATTCACGATGAAGGCATAAATCATGATCTTGTCGTTTTCTAATTTACTTCAAAACGACAGGAATATCATTTGTGTAAGTTCAAGTCCTCAGTCGGAGAAAGTTTAAAAAATATCGTGAGAGAGGTTTGTACAAAAAGAATATCATTTGTGTAACACTGACGAAAATTGATGGGAAAATTAAAAACAAAAATATGTCATAGAAGTGCAACGTGAAAACAGCAGGAAGTTCAACTACTACACTGAATGAATTTCACAAGAAAAACTTTTAAAACCGTCGCAAGTATCAAAAAATGATCAACACGGAAAAGTTGCGTGTTTATAGCATCTTTCCATCGGTATATCACTTGCTTAATTCCAGTGAGTGAATGAAGAGCTACAGGCAAAAAAAAGCACGTGAAAAACAGAGTGAAGTTCAGGCAGAACTGCCACAGAAGTTCAAGTACTTCACGCGATGCATTTTTGACGAATCTGTTTCACGATAAAGGCAGAACGAGTGATCTCGCCGTTTCTGAAATTACTTTAAAATGGCTGGGATTCAGAGAAAACCATCAACATGAAAAAGTTTGGAATTTTTCGTAGCTTTTCAACAGTATATTATTTGCCCCATTTCGATGAAGTTTGTAAAAATTACAGCGCAAATACGTTTTTAGCCATTTTCAAAATCAACATAAAACCGTAATGAATTCGGAGAAACAATATATACCAAAAAGTTTCGCATTTGTTCATGCTTTCTAACGCCATATCATTTGCAACGTTTGGATCTATGATTAAAAAAATGTATCAAAAATATAAACTTGGTAGAACTTGTACCGTTTTCTAAATTACTCTTAAACTATTCAAAATTAGAAAAAACATTCAACATGAGAAAAAAGCGCATTTCATAAGCTTTCCAACGCCATATCATTTGTCTCAATTGGATTAGGAGTTTAGAAATGACAACGAAAATACGAACTCGGTTGTTCGGTTTGCGAAATTTTACGATTTACCACATTACTCTTTAACCATAGGGAATTAGAAAAAACTTTCAGCATGTGGAAGGAGCGGTTTGACAGCAGCTTTCCAATGCCATATTATTTTCCTCATTCCGATAAATGGTTTAGAAATGTGATCGAAAATACGATTCACGTTTTTTGTATCAAGAAAAATGGTTTTCAAAACTGCTCTTAAACCACTTACATTTTGCCAAAATTTGAAGTTGGGTCATGATACTGGTGTCCATAGCTTTCCAACGGTATATCGCAAGCCCCATTTGGGCAATCTTGATGGAAGTTCAACCTAGCACTAGGGGAAGTTCAGGTCGAACAAATCAGGCAGTAAAATTGCAAAAAACACAATTTCATCACGACCTGAGAGAAAAATCCGCCAGTGAGCGAGATTTCTATTTAAAACTGGTATTTAGTTGCTAAAAAACTTTTCTAGATTACACTAACATCATATAGAACACTACTAACCAGAATAATTCGCAGGGGAAGCCACGATTGCAAAGATAGCCCGAAGGTCGGGTTCGTACAGAGGGAAGTTCAGGCGTGTGTACAAACAAAAATACGTCACAGAAGTTCAACGTGGAAATAGCATGACGTTCAACTACTATGCTGAATGAATTTCAGATGAAAAACTTTTAAAATCGTTGCGAGTATGATAAAATGTTCAACACGGGAAAGTTGCGTGTTTACAGCAGCTTTCCATCGGTATATCACTTGCTCAATTCCGGTGAGTGGATGGAGAGCTAGGAGTAGAGGAAAGAGATATACAAGAAAATAAAAGCACGTGAAAAACAGAGTGAAGTTCAAGTACACGTGCCGAGAAGTTCAGGTTCATCACGCGGTGCATTTTTGAAGAATCAGTTTCACGATAAAGGTAGAACGAATGATCTCGCTATTTTCGCAATTAATTGAAAACGGCTAGGAATCAGAGAAAACCATCAACATGAAAAAGTTTTTCGCATATTCAGTAGCTTTTCAGCGGTATATTATTCGCCCCATTCCGATAAAGTATTTAGAAATTATGACAAAAATACGTTTTTATTCATTTTCCAATTTGACCTAAAACTGTAAGGAAATAGGAGAAACAATATATGCAAAAAAGTTCCGCATTTGCTCAAGCTTTCTAACGCCGTATCATTTGTTGCATTCGGACGTACGGTTAAAAAATTAGCTTGAAAATACGAACTTGGTGGTACTTGTACCGTTTTCTGAATTACTTTTAAATCGTTCCAAATTAGAAAAACTTTTAACATGAAAAAGTAGCGAATTTTCACAAGCTTTCCAATGCCATATCATTTGCCTCAAATGGATTAGCCGTTTAGAAATTATATTGAAAATACGAACTCGGCTGTTTGGTTTGCGAAATTTTACGATTTTCAAAATTCCTCTTTATCCATAGGCAATTAGAGAAAACTTTCAACATGTCGAAGCAGCGGTTTTGCAGCAGCTTTCCAATGCTATATTATTTACGTCATTCCGATAAACGGTTTAGAAATGCGATCGAAAATACGATTCACATTTTCTGTATGAAGAAAAAACGGTTTTCAAAACTGCTCTTAAACCACTTACATTTTGCCAAAAATTTAAATTGGATCATGATATTAGTGTCCATAGCTTTCCAACGGTATATCGCAAGCCCCATTTGGACACTTTTTAGTTGAAGTTCAACCTAGTACTCGGGGAAGGTCAGGCGCGTTACTCGGGAAGTTCATGTTGTGATCAGAATATTATTCTGACCCCGTGATCAGAATAGTGTTTATGTGTGTATATATATAGTCATATGATTTCTTATGCTAAAGTAACAATCTATTCACAATGTCAAGTATGAATCAAAAACTTCATTGAAAACTAACAAACTATAATCTCAGTCAATGAAGAAACTGTAATTTATTATAACATCGAAAAGAGTTAATATAAGAGCTTTTCAGCAAGTCCACATACACAACTATCATTTAGTCTTTCACAATTGCTAACACTCATGCAATACTTACGGGTATGAAGTTTTAATCGGACACAGAGAAAGATAAGGGCTTATAGTGTCGCCTCTCAACCTTTTGCCTCAAGGGTAATGTCAACAATAATAGTTCATGATAACTTACATCCAATTGGATATATATATCAGGATCTTTCCAACACGAGGTGCTTGCCAAAGGATATAATGTAAAAAGGAAAGGTGAAGGTCACCATGACTCTTAATGTATAACACAAAAGTAAAAGATAGGCCCTTCGTAGAGGGAAGCAGAGGTTGGCATGTGCTTTTATGGTTGGATGCACGAAATCTTAATGCAAAAGAACATCACTTTATATTGCCACTTGTGATATGGACCTTTATTATGCAGTCTGTCGCTTTTATTGCTTCCGTATCACAAGATCGTATAAAGCTTATTTTCTCCACACTAATAAGTCATACATATTTCGAGAGCAATTTTTTATTGCTTGCAACATGCACTACAAAAAAAAGACACGTCCGTGACATTTTGGGCCGAACAAATTTTTTTCTGTCATACTTATGAAACTTCTATGACGATAATTGTGAAAAAACCCGGTATCATCATAGATGTGGTGGGCTCCTACTTCGATGACAAAAAATCATGACAGAAAATGGGCTTTTCGTCATGGGCGGGCCGAAGACGCACCTGCATGACATTCTTTGGGCCGTCCATGACGGAAAAAACCGTGGTAGAAGCGAGGGCGAGGAAAATTTCGGCGAGTTCCCGGTTACGGTGGGTGGTCGGGGGCCGAGCGATGCACGTTTCTCTCGTACACGTACATGCGTGTGTGCGAGGCATTGGGTCTAACTGAACCCGAGCGAGCCATTGGGCTCTAACTGAACCCGAGCGATTGCACTGCAGGCTACGCGTTACTGAACCCGAGCGATCGATCAATGGTTGTTAACTGAACCCGAGCGAGCGATTCCTTCGCTACTGCTGCTAACTGAAGCCGATCGATGCTGCCTCTGGATGAATAGTGAGCATTGCGGGCGGTTTGGATGAACAGTGAGTGGTGGGGTGGATGAACAGGACCCCGTGGTGTTGCCTCCAGATGAACAGGACCCCGATCGATCGAGCCGGTTGCGGCTGGATGAACAGGACCCCGTGGAGGGCTGGATGAACAGGACGACCCCGTGGAGGGCTGGATGAACAGTATATGGTGGAGGGGTGGATGAATAGTAGCCCGTGGAGGGGTGGTTGAATAGGAGCCCGTGGAGAGGGGTGGTTGAACAGTAGCCGGTGGAGTAGCGCGTGGTGGAGGCTGGATGAACAGGAGCCCGTGGATGAACAGTCGCAGGTGGAGGCTGGAGGAGGTCTTCAGTGGATGAACAGTAGCCCGTGGAGGCTGGAGGAGGTTGACGGTGGAGATGAACAGTATCCCGTGGAGTCCCATTTTGCGGTACACCACACCCCACCCGATGAATAGGACCCCCGTTTCGACCGTAGCGCTCCAACACAAATCCGTTTCCTCTGTTTTGCGGTACGCCACACCCCTCCCGATCAACATGACCCCGTTTCGACCGTAGGAGGTCCAACACAAGTCCGTTTCCTCCATTTTGCGGTACGCCAGACCCCTCCCGATGAACAGGATCCCATTTTGAACATGGCCGGTCGAACACAAGGCCGTTTCCTCCGTTCTGCGGTACGCCAGGCCTCGTTTCCATCTCCTGTTCCATCCAAGCTCTCCCGATGAACACGACGACACATTCCGTTCTGACCCAGCCGGTTGGCTCCCCATGAACACGACGACGATGCTGTTTCTCTGTTCCGACCCAGCCATGTACACGAGCCCTGGCCGTACATTTGCGCGAGTAGGCGTTCGAGACCCCGCCCGTATGTAGGTACGTGGCCGTATTTACTTTCTTGCACCCTGGCCGTTGTACGTACGTGTACATGCTACGTGCGCGCCTCTACTACGACACGTGTGCGCCTCTACTACGACACGTGTGTGCCTCTACATCCACTAGTATGTACGTACACGTTCACGACCAGAATGACAACGCTACGTACGCTTCAACCAGGTGGGTCCCAACTGTCAGGCACTTCCTTGCGTGCGAAGATGTAGCTGGTGGGTCCCAGCAGTCAGGGGGGAGAATTGTTTTTTTGCCCAGGCGCACTTCCTTGGGTGCGAAGACGTAGCTGGTGGTCCCAACGGTCTGGGAGGCGAATCGTTTTTTTGCCCGGGCGCACTTCCTTGCATGCGAAGATGTAGCTGGTGGGTCCCAGCAGTCAGGGGGCGAATCATTTTTTTTCTGGACGCACTTCCTTGCATAAGAAGATGTAGCTGGTGGGTCCCAGCAGTCAGGGTGAATCGTCTTTTTGCAAAATACAGTGGCCTGTCCGGTGGGTTCCAGCTATCAGGTGGAGGAATCATTATTTTCTGCTTAATAAGGAGGCACTTCCTTGCTGTGAACGTGGACCCATCTATCAGCCTCTCCACGTACAGTCCAAGCCGATGGAAATCGTTCCTTGACCACGTTGACCATGCCACGCGGAGAGCACCACGGCGGTGGACGACGGCGAGGCCTAGGAAGGGGACGACACGGAGCCGGGGAAGACGCGGCAGTGGATGCCCACGCGGAGAGGAGTATGAGGGTTCACTGGTTCGGCTGCGGTGTGAGGCTGCCATCACCGTAGAATAACAAGGGGTGTGGGTGAGTGGAGAGATGGCCTGGCCAGCGGTGGGAGTAGTAGGGGCAGTGAGGCCTCCGCGGCAGCACAGCCTGCCACTAGAGGTAGGAGCAGGCGGCACGACTGGCACTGCTTTGGGAGGCTGGAGCAAGAAGACCAGAGGTTGAAGAAGCACGACGGTCGTTGGATGGACATCGTACGGTCACTGCAGCTAGAACCGTTTATATTGACTAAGTTGACAAAGCCCTTGGTATGCGTCAACTTAGTAGGCCCACAAGTCAGCTTCCGAAATGGTGCGCCCCAGATGTCAGGGGGAGGAGTCATTTTTTGGGCGGGTGACACTACAAAAAAACGACACATCCGTGACATTTTGGGCCGAACGAAATTTTTTCTGTCATACATATGACACTTCTATGACGATAATTGTGACAAAACCCGGTATCATCATAGATGTGGTGGGCTCCTACTTCTATGACAAAAAATCATGACAGAAAATGGGCTTTTCGTCCTGGGCGGGCCGGAGACGCAGCTGCATGACATTCTTTGGGCCGTCCATGACAGGAAAAAACATGGTAGAAGCGAGGGGGAGGAAAATTTTGGGGAGTTGCCGGTTACGGTGGGAGGTCGGGGGCGGAGCGATGCGCGTTTCTCTCATAAGTAAGCGCGTGTGTGCGAGGCGTTGGCTCTAAGCGAAGCCGAGCGAGGCGTTGGGCTCTAACTGAACCCGAGCGATTGCACTGTAGGCTACACATTACTGAACCCGAGCGATCGATCAATGGCTGTTAACTGAACCCGATGGAGTGATTCCTTCGCTACTGCT